>NC_137015.1:7599044-8021544 GCF_032717465.1 Coenobita brevimanus
CAGAACCTATGCATGCACAGCGAAAGAGTATAGCCTGGTGTTTTAAAGTTCAATTTTCATTAGCATTTCTTTTGCACTAAATCGTCTGAGGTTAAACTTGCACACTTAGAACACAAAAATCTCATCGACAGGGTAAATTGACATGACTAACCCACTGAATAATAGTTCCCCCCCCCCGTCTCTCTCTCTCTCTCTCTCTCTCAAATGGTCTACTTACCCTGAACAAAATACCTAAGGCCACCCACAGAATCGGTAGAGTTAACTGGTACTGTCTTCTAACCCACCTACTGCTGGGCTGGGTCTGAGATGCACTAAATAGCCTGGTGTGCACCTTAATAAAAACTAAGTGTGTTCGTAGCAGCGTCGGGGCTAATTTAGATTCCGTTTATCCCCCTTCCCCTTCTCTCTCTCTCTCTCTCTCTGCGGCTCAAGTGTTCGGCCATAACGGGTCCTCAAACCGACCCAACCCGTCCCTGACCATACCGTGGTGGTGCCGTTAACAGAAACAGGACCACACACACACACACACACACACACACACACACACACACACACACACACACACACACACACACAGGGGGAGGGGGGGTCTATGCACAATACATACGTCTGTATACATGTATGTATGTAGCCAACGCTTCCAGCTTCTGGTTCTCTGATTTAAAAAAAAAAAAAAAAATGGTATACATTGAATTATAAATGCACGTACTGTACAGTATGTACGTTAGAAATCATGCATGTATAAATATGTATGAATATATATAAAGTATTCATGCGTATGTACATGTGTGTGTGTGTATGTCAACATGTGTGTGTGTGTGGGGGGGGGAGTGATGGGGGGGGGGCGCTACAAAGACGGGTCCACCACACTAATCCGGTTACACTTCACCTCCACAGTGGCCACACCCGTTCCACTCCTGTAAGGGGGGCGGAACATACACACACACCCTACACTATCTAATTATTTTCTTATTTTTTACTTGAGCTGCAAAACTAGAATATACGATAAACGCGTGCACAGTTTCGTCTTGCTCTACTTGTTCTACTTCTTGCTGATCACTGGGAGGTCACCTGTATAAAAAACAAATCTTGGCCAATATAATACACGTAAAGAATACAGTACAAGGTGGATGTGCTGGTAAGTGAGGTATATCAAAGGGCGTTGGGTATAGGTTGAAGGGCTGCGCGGATAGGGTTAGCCTGGGAAGTAAAGCAGTTGTTTGCAGATGACGCAGCACAGCATTGGCCGCAGGCTCTGAAGGTACACTGCAGCTGCATCAGCTGGTATCTGAGCTTGGAAGGGCTTGTGAGAGGAAGAAATATGTGAATGTGAGGGAAAGCAACAAAAACAGAAATGAATGATAAGAATAATAAGTTAAAATGCGGAAGCGATGGAAACAGCAAGAAGAGATGGCAACAACACAATATTTTAGGATTTCGGGGATGGACAAACACCTAATGGAACTGAGGGATGTGAAGTAAGTCATGATGTCGGAGTAAGGGCAAAAGTATTAGGGGGGGGGGGGTTTGAGGAATGCATGAAAGGGAAGACCAGCTTCTAGCGAGGCGAAGATAGGTACTGTTCAGTATGTCTGAAGGCATAGTGGTTCCGTCCCGACTGTGTTGTACGGATGCTAATATATCTATATATCTATGTCTCATACTTTTTCGTTGCCCCTTCTGAATCTTAAGTGCCCGGGGAGGGGCAAACCGATGCTTGACATGAACTCTAAATGCAAGAGACCAGAAAATGGCGAAAGTGTTAGAAATGATGTGCCTAAGGTCTAAATGCGGGGGTGAATACTGTAGTCTGACAGTGATAATGATACATCGACAAGGGTTTGGAAGTGGACGTACTGTATTATGGTGAAAAGGGTTGATCACGATGTGTTTCTAGTGGTAAGGTCACACAGAGAAATGGTGATGAGACTGACGGAGAGGATATACGTATGAAAAAAAGCTGAAATGAGTGAACTGGGAGGCAAAGGAAGAGGTGGATGGATGATGTGAAAGAAATTCTGAAGCGAGGTGGGTGCGAAGTGTATATAAAACAAACTAAACTGGAATTAAAATATTTTTGTCGAATGTTCGACAGTGGTAAAAACTGCAAAGAAATGAAGGGATCGGGATAAACCACAGTGATGGGATTTTTCTAAGAGTATATGCACCAACTGAGATATTTAAAGCATGCGAATTATGTTCTCCCCAGCTTTTGGGCTCCACCCGCTACACAAAGTAACAGAAACCAAGCATAAATAATATTAATACAATAATTTAGTCAACATGTAGGGAGGAGCTAAGAAAACAGAGTGCTAGAAAGAGTGAGTGGATGTTGGGCTCATTTTACTGGATAAACGGATGGTTAATTTTTCCTGTATTACCTCTGCTTCTCGTTTCTCGTTACTGGATCCGACCTACTACATTTCTACTTGTGTGGTGGTGGTGGCGGCGGTGGTGGTGGTGGTGACGACGACGACGATATTTGGTAAATTAACTTGTACACCATACTGTTCAGAGCACCAGGATATAAAGTATCTACTCTGGACCTCTCACAAGGCAGCTCAGGACATAATCTCTTTACCCACTTTTATGTCTGAGGATAAGGATTGGATTCCTCGAAACGTTACATCAATAAATCAAGAATGTGGTGCAAGTACCTCGTCTCGTTCTCCTGGTCTTCAGTTTTATATATATATATATATATATATATATATATATATATATATATATATATATATATATATATATATAATTGTGTGTGTGTGTGTGTGTGTGGTACAACACAGTAGTTAATATCATCAAGTTTGTGAGGATAATGTAAAAGTTACATTAGTTATAGATATGGTGGCACCTCATACCGACACTGAAGTGTCGGTATGAGGTGCTGGGTATAGCATGAAAGTAGTCAAGGCCTGCCACCACCACCACTACTACCACCTACTACACAAGTGGGTCGCCACGCCAGCTCCCCACCCACCGCCATCACAAAATCCCGTCCATTATCAATCAGCTATTCCTTACACCTGCATTACAATGCCTCAGTAACTTGCAATGGAAAGCTATACACATTCAAGTGGTCACGTTATGCCTTTCAGTAGTCATTTTTCATATTTTACTTTTACTACAAACCAACGATATTTTCCTTCTCAAGAGCGACCTGTGGTAGTGCACATGTTAAAACCGAACTCCATTAGACTCTTCAGTACCATATCTTGCATATATTGTTCTTGCTATCGCCATACCGATTTATTTAGCTGACTGGTGACGCCTGATAGTGAGAGGGGATCATATTACAGGTCACTAACTTCTTTTAAACACTTTACAGTTATGAACTTTGCAAGCTGAACAAAATCGTCTGGTGTTAACAAAAGTTTCTACCAAAGTGTGTCTGTAACAGTGAAAGGTGAAACGGTTAGCAGACATTGCTTTTAACACCATGACCTCAATCATATTTCTTACCTGAACATCACTTGGTAAAAAAAAAAACTATTGTATCTCAGGCAACGAAAGGCTCAAAAACATTAACTCTTATACGTAGGGATAGGCAGTCTCGGATTCCTTTACAATTCCGGGATACTATAAGTGAACCTGAATTCCAGTCCATCTGATTAATGCCCATGACCTCGGCACAATCTATAGGGCTGATGATCTCAACAACATCTCATTGGATTGTCACATTCATTCCATTTCTGGCTCTCTAACTAATCAGATAGATTCCCATCCATTTAATTACTGACGATGATTTGGCAAGTTTTCATTCGGTTTTGATACTCTTCAAAGACTGTACAGTATTAAAGAGCCCATTCGATTATCGTTAATGGGTTTGTGAAACTCGCATTCAGTTTTAATGCTGTTTACAGACGATGGCGGAGAACTATTAACCATCCCGCACAATAACTGTTGATGAGTCTGGCAAGATCTCACTCAGTTTTCACACGGTTTTAGCTATGCAAGGATTCATCCGGTTTTGATGCTGTTTAGAGATCGTGTATAGAAACTATATGGTTTTTTAAAATAAATGCATCAAGATCTCATTCGGTTTTGACACGGTTTCAAGACAATGTAAAGGAACTACTGACTGACAATTAAGGCTGATGGACTTGGCAAGATCTCATTATATTCTGACACTGTTTAAAGGCCGTGTAAAGGAACCATTAACAACCTATCCGATGACTATTGATGGGATCTGAAAGATCTGTTTTGACACGGTATTGAGAAAAAATTTAACTTTTCTGAATTTGCTGATTGGTTTAGGGAGACCTCAATTGGTTTTGGCACTGTATAAGAGAACTATTAATAAACCTTTTCGAATACGGTTCATGAGCTTAGTAGGATCTCAATCGGTTTTAAGAGACCATGTAAAGAAATTAGTGACCATTACACTACACGGGTACAGTTGAGTATACAGCACGTGTTTTACTCACCAGCAACTTACACTTCATCCAACTACCAGCAATTTACCCCAACACTAAGAGAAGTCTACCATAAGCCGAATAAACTTGTCTAGTGGTAGCTACAGAATTCACCAACTTGACCTGCATTTGGCATCCTCTTCATCCTGAATCCAGACTTCTAAAATTAACACAACAATATTATGCTAGTTAAGAAGAAATGCCGTGGTAATGTCTTTTTCTGCCACTTCTACGTGTAATAAACTATTAAAGAACTACAGACCAAGTTAATGTAAGGTGAACGAACTATGGAACAAAATGAAAAATGATGGAGAATGTCTTAAATCCCTTTACTACGAGAAGCTCCCCCAGAAAATTGAATAAAATTATCCGGCAGTAGAATGGATTAAAAAAAAAAAAAAAAAAAAAAAAAAAAAAAAAAAAAAATCCTCGACCGTGTATCTGCGTCCTGCCGGCACAAAGTAGGCACAACCTTCAGTCGGAAAAAACAGCCAAAATAAGAAAAGTGAAGGCCTAGAATTTAACTGTCTCACCACATAAGGAACAAATTATTCCAGTGGCCAGGTCTGCCCACTTCAGGTCAATCCAGTCTCTTCACAGTCATTCAGGTCCAACTAGATCCATTTAGGCCCTTCACATCAAACCCAGATCAGTGATGACAGGCACTGTAAGAGGGGCTGCGCTGGCGATGGGAAAGAGAGTTCACTTAGATACTGGGTGTCAGAAGGAGTGGGAATATCCGTGTGGCAGAAATAGGGCGTGTTATGGAGAGAGAAGTGAGAGTAGGTGATGCAGCGGGGAAAGAATGGCGTAGTGCAACCAGAGGGGATGGGTGGTACGGGCTGGGCATTTAGGGTGTTGTGAGTGTATATGCTGTTGCGGCCGGCTCGTATATGCTTGATATTAGCGGATCTCTCTTACTATACATGTTTAAGCTGTGTTTTACTGGTTCTGAAAGGCAACTGGTCCGATAGGTCGACGAACACCACTTTCTGTCTGTGGAAGAATGACCCGTTCCTATTCAATGCTTCAGGGAGGGGTATAGGGTGTGGAAGGCTCTTGGTGTGTAGGGTAAGAAAGGCGTGGTGAAAGCTTGACCCCTTCACTACGATTGCGTTTTTTTTTTTCTTGCTGCCGTTTCCATTCACTTTTATTCAGCTTTGAAGAGACTCTGAACTAGAAAGATTAAGTATAGCTTTCAAGAATTCCTTTAGCAGTGGCTCACGCGGTAGAGAGGTGGTCTGCAGTCCTATCGGACCCTAATTCAAATACCCGCTGGGGCATGAAACAGTTTAAGGATTTGAATATCATAAAATCAGACTTTACTGACCAACCAGAAGACCCGCCGACGTGTCGTAAAAATACCCCCGCTAATATCAATACACCAGTCCTGTATGAGACAGCCCTAGCATGTATTCAATATGGACGGTGGGTGTTAGCGCCGAAGTGGTGACATGTAGAGGTGTATGGCACGTAGGAGGACTACTGGGCCTAAAAACGAGGCTGTGAAGCCTATGCCCGGAGTCAGACACATTAAAAAAAAAAAAAAAAAAAGTCTTTTCTAACCTGAACAGAATCGTCTGAAAGCAGAAAAATATAAAAAAAAACACGTCATCGGAGGGAGGAAGTTAAATCAAAGCTAACTCCCAGAGGAGGAAGAAGAAAATAAGCAAACGACGCCTGCAGAGACTAGGTGTGGTGTTCTGTGGCAAAGGAGGAATAAAAAAAAAAATATATCAAACTAAGGTACTACTCGAAATTCTAATCCACCCCTCGCCACAACCTTCACCTCCACATGCCATGCTCGGACGGGGCGACATAAATACTGCCTGATGTTGACGTTAATGACACTGTTACCTTAGATACAGTCAAGCATCGTAAATTATGCGTCTTCGTTGCCTTGTAACTCAACACCCTAGCCTTTAAATTTCTTTTCGTCGTGTTTGTCTCCAACCTTGAGAGTTGAAGGCCCTGAAATGCTTTTATTATCTTGTTAACTGTTGAACCAGACATTATGTGAATACTGTTCAGTGTACCATCGCAGTTATGACATGTGAGTGATAATAAAAAAAACTCTTTCAATATTTTTGTACGTAAAATATACTTTATAATTATGTACTGGAAAGCCAAGTTTATTTAAAATTATGTCTAGACATATTTTGCACCCCCTCACAGTTAAACCCTTAATAAAAGTCCTCCCCTAACCTTAACAGAATAAAAAAATGCCATTAAATAAAATTAAATTCATCTCGAGATGCATCCTATATTGAATAACATCGTTTGGGTGCAGCAGTGTTAAAGAAAGAAAGAAGGCAAGAAAGAATGAAAGAAATACAACGAAATGAAGAGTTAACGTTACAAATATATCGAATAAAGGCTTTAAAATCTTCAGTACAATCAGCTCATTTTGTCATTATTTCTTTCTAAGGACAGTCAATTTTGTTAAGGTAAACAGACTCCTCGTTGTGAGGGGGTTAACGGAGTGATTCCAACCTCGCCATAATGATAGGAGATATTATCTCCTAAATGCTAATAAAGTGAGTTTGTAGAAAGACAAAATAAAGCGACATCGTACGGAATAAACCCCTTCAATACACTGACTTTTCATATATTTACATTTTTTTTACATATGATTTTCTGCTGAGGAGAAACTTCTTGCGCTGGACGGGTTAGGTTTAGTTAACTTTCATTAACTTCTGTAATTCGAAAGCTCTTTCCTTGGTTAAATTACGTCCTCTGTGGATTGCATGAATTAATCTGGAAAAAAAAAAGCGTCCTCGGGTTGAAGGGGCCGTTGCGAATAGGCCTACCCTACATTTCCTGGCTATCACTAAACGACAAATCCTGTAATTATAAGTACAGGACACTGCTGAAAGTGATATCAACATGCAAAAGTGCAACAAATTATTGGAAGGTATCGATAAGTAAATTACAAAGATTTTTTCTTGAATACGCCTTCCATAAAAAAAAAAAAAGTAACTGTACTCATACGAATACTGCTAAAACATCCCTATTATTCAAGTACGGGGATGAGATTATCAAGGCCCCACTTGAGATCAATTCCCTGTTGTCACTTGGATATGTTTTCGAGGGAAGGACAAGGAGAGGAGAGTGTACAATTTTACCATGTCTCCTGTTCTTCCTGCTAAAACGAATCACTGCCTATTTAAAGATAAAAAACAAATAACGAAACCAGAGTATGCACGGAAAAATACCGCAGTTACATTGCTTTCTAATTAGTCTTAGTAATATTGCTAAAACGCTCTCATTTCTGTACGGTGTGATCAATTCTTCCGTTAACGTAGGCAATCTCGAAAAGCAAAAACTTGGTAAATCAACAAACACTAATTAAATGTGTCTGAGTCTCCCTTCAGTATTTTGGACCAACAGAATTTTAATGGATGTCACAAACCCAACAATACCATACTACCCTAATCAAGAGTAAACAGAATGGTTCCAATTTCGCTTAATTATTCCGGAACCACAGGTAGTAAGAGAAGTAATATAAGAGATTTGTTTACCTGATACTCATTAATCAAATGGATTACAATTTCCTTTCAATACATCAGAAGGAGTCAAGGCTGTCACATCAAATGGGTTGCAATATCACTTCATTAATTAGAAATCCCCCTTCACCACCAAAAAGAACCCCCCATCACCACCAAAAAGAACCCCCCGCCTCACCATAAAAAAAAAAAAAAAAAAAAAAAAAGAGAGAGAGAGAGAGAGAGAGAGAGAGAGAGAGAGAGAGAGAATGACTGGTGTCAAAATCCTGGACGGATCTTGCCGCACAACAATTTGTTTTCATCGGATGGAACCAACCTACTATCACAGCTAAATACCAAGTCGTGGTTGCATGAAACTAAATGACTTCAGTTATGAAGTGGGAATGACCCTCATTTGTTGCTAGCCAGATCCACCCTCCAACCTGACTATATCTGGTAATGAACTACGCTGAAAGGGATAAACTTTCTTAAGTTTGACGAAAACAAAGAGGCTATAAACTACAGTAATCAAATGGGCTGGAATATCGCCACTGTATTTCGGTATCCCCAGAATATGAATGGACTTCAAAACTTTATCAGATCTTGCTGTAAAAAAGAAAAGAAAAAAAATCGGTTGGACTCTAACCTCACTATTCCCAGAAGCGAGGGTGTCGAAATCTGGTGAGATCCTCGGAGCAAAGAACAATAAAACCGGCTGGAATCCCCTTTCATTAATTTGATGCCCTAGGGATTATTCCCTTACTGGGCCTATACAAGGAAAGAAAGTCAGGGAGGCTTGGTTTCGTAACACAAGGCTCCAAAAAACCTTGCTCTGGTTTCCCACTCCTATGTAGCCATAAAATGGCACTAAATCACCAATATTACCGAATTAAAAGGTAAATAAACAAAACAAAACAGTAACCTTGGAGGTATGAAAAAAGTGCACCCAGTTTCCTACTTGTCTGCGGTCATACGAATATTACTGAATTACCAGTATTACCCAACTAATAGGTAAATGAACAAACAAAATGTAACCAAGAAGGCATGAAAAAAGTAGACGCAGTTTCCTACTTCTCTGCGGCAATACGAATACTACTGAAATACCAGTATTACTCAACTAATCGGTAAATGAACAAACAAAGAGTAACCATGAAGGCTCTGTCTTCGTAACAATGCATGAAAGCACAATAACTGCGACTGATTTCCTGCTCCTCTGTAGCCACAAGAACACTACCTAATATACCGCTATTGCCCAACTACAAGGTAAAGCACACAACAAAGAGTTGCCACTAAGGTTCCAGTTTCGTAACACAAAGCATTAAAAAAAACATACATGCTTTCCTGTTCCGCTTCCTACCCCCGTAATAACAACCTTCCAAAGAGCAAGGGTTACTCCAAAAAAGTTTCTCAACGCTTGGTACCCTAAAGTAGTTCAATACGTGTTTTGCGAATGAGAAATATAGCTTACAGTCGGTGTGTCACCATGTCTGTGCAGTGCAGAAGTGAACAGGTGTGGCAATATGACGCGAGACTATGAAGTGTAACTGTGAGGTGCGTGCACGTCTGCGCGAGATGTGGCAGTGTATGCGACGTGGCAATGTGAGGTGTTGTTGTGTAAGGTATAATAATGGTGAGTTGTTGTGGTACAAGATGTGGCAGTATGATATGTGACCGCGTAGTGTGTCAGTGTGAACTCAGGAAAGTATGAGATGACGGCATGAGAGGTGGTACACGTGTGAAGAGACATAATGTGTGTAATTCAGCGGGTCGGTCATGATCACGTGATGTTTGTGATCATCAGCATTTTACCCTCCCGGAAGTGAGCTGAGAGCTCATATAGTTCGATCCAAGGGCAAAGCCTTGATCTTCACACATGCACACACCCATCCTCTTGCTCCAGGAGGACAGTGACCACCCGCTTCGTCAGTGACGCTTCTCCATTCCGACTTCCGAGCGAGGCGCGAACCCCCGTCTTAGTAGGTGCTAGGCGAAAGCGTTACCACTAAGCCGGCGAGCGGTGTACCACTGAGCCAGCGAGCGGTGTGTGTGTGTGTGTGTGTGTGTGTGTGTGTATTGTCAGTGAGAGCCGTGCAAAGACACAAACTTGGCAAATACGAGTACATTGCGCTAAAATGGAACCATCCGAAATACGCACAAGAAGAAAACGGGTTTTCATTGTATTTCGCCTGTTGTAAATTTTCTTCGGACAAGACTGGAAGAGCGTTGTTCCTGTCTGTACAGCAGTAATGCACCATATCTTGATGAATCTGAAGGCAATGCAACACCTCTTCTTAAAAAATATATATATATATATATTGAGCACGTTATTATTCTCTTGTACAGCATTTTATTTATATATCTTTCTCCTACTGAGACGACAGAATGATGCCTGGGTTAAGGTGCTCCGTTCATAAAGGCTTATATCAAAGGAGACGTTGGAGATTACTGTTCACACAATGCTACTCAGAGGCGACCCAGAAAAGTCACCCCTGCCTTAAATTTCTGGAATGACAAACCTGGTCCCTGGTCCTTAGGCTCTTAATGAAAAAAAAAAAAAAAAAAAAAAAAAAAAAAAGAGGTTACTGGTGATGACGGAAAAAAAAAAAAAAAGTCAATGAGAATATAAAACAAAACGCCGAAAAAAAAAAATGTTAAAGAGTTCCTCAGACGACACAAATATGGCCTCGTGTTATCCGCAGCATACAGACGTCTTTCACTGCCTATTCTTCCTCACAACAAAGGAAAATACTGAGACGTTATAAGCAAAATACGAGTACATCGTTGAGGAGGAGGTACTAGAAAGCTTCCTCTGCCTGCTCAATACAGTCTAAAGCTATCTCCAGCACAGTGACTTCCCTCTCGCCCTGTTCCCCCAGCCGGTCCAGTTGTGCCTGTTGCTCTACTGTACATACCTTGAAATACCGGTACATAATTGTGAACGGACTGTAAACAAAAAAGTTCACTATCCCTCATACATACTTGCGTCCAATCAAGTATGTCCTCTTTCATTCCTCCTCCTCCTCTTCTCCCTCCCCCCTCCTCTCTCTTGCACGCTATACCTTTACAAACTCTGCCTTTGGTTTCTTTTATCAGTATAAAAAAAAGTTCCCGTGTGTGTGTGTGTGTGTGTGTGTGTGTGTGTGTGTGTGTGTGTGTGTGTGTGTGTGTGTGTGTGTGTGTGTGTGTGTGTGTGCGTGCGCGCGTGCGCGCGCATACAGTATATGCATGTGGAGCAGCTGTATGTAAGTTCATGAGGTATGTATTTAAGTGTGCGTGTATGTGTGGAGGTAAGCGTATGTGTGTACAGTATGTATGTGGTGTGAGGTTTATGTCTGCATGTAACAAAAACAACCGAACTGTACCTGGCGCCATTTCATTACATCCCCACACGAACAAAGCCCGACAACTGAATGACTATATTGTACTGAAACTAACTCCCCATTATCTAACTATTTCGCAATGTGTAATTACAGTGCACAATAAAATAATGCCAAGAAACCTATCAATAACCTTCACTACGAGAGGTCTTTCTTTTGAATATTAGACTGTGTTAGCCTACACTGAAGGAAATTGACCCTACTATCAATACTCCCAATTTTCCCACCCACTACTTCCCATTATGTAGTAATGGTTCAGTGCAATGTAAATTTAATGTGGCCAAGAATACTACTGTCGCTAATCTTCACCGACAGAGGTCCATCTTTAGGTTTTAAAAAATCGTGAGGCAGAAGTAAGAACAAAATATTACAATATCGTACGGTACTGATGGTGTTAACTGAAATTGTTTCCCACCCCTTAGTTTAATAAAAATCGTCAAGCATGAAATAAAATATATTACATATATATATATATATATATATATATATATATATATATATATATATATATATATATATATATATAGTACAGAAAGCGCTAAATAACGTGTGAAAACTTCGAAGGATTTCATAAGAAGTAAATGGGTGTATGCGCCGTTTAACGGACCTGAATGATGAAGGCTGCATAATATGATCAAATTTTGAAAGGCCTGAGTGATGCGTGAATGGCCTGGCATATGGTCCATTTCACGAGACACTCTGGTGGCAGTTTCATCCTAATTTTGTACTTTCTCATTTCAATTTCTGGAACCCACCCATTCCATTACTAACAGTGGGAAATATGATTTGTGTGACGACGACGATGACGATGATCGTAACTTGCTTTCATCATAGGCATCACAATGCTACATTCCTCTGTGTTCGTTGTTTCTGTAACCCACCTACACCATTCTAACAATGGCAAAGAGGATTATGATGATGATGACAACGGTGGTATATAACAACGACAATTTCCCACAATGTACGATGATGTATCTGCGATCAAATGCACAACCACCACAAAACCGCACCCTTCCCTTGCACGGACAGTGATAGCCAAAACTAACCTTCCTCCAACCTGGTGAAGGCTGAATGGGGATGGGGTCTCTGTGGTTAGACATGCATATCAAAGGCCGTGTTGTAACAGCTACGTTTAAGTGTGTCAGTCTGTCTCTGTAGTAAGTACGACTTGACAGAGTGAGCGCGCGCGTGTACACACACGCACACACACACACACACACACACACACACACACACACACACACTATGCTACCAGCACTAAGTTTAAATAACCACCATGGATAAGTATTTTATCCTAAATTCAGAGAACATGCAGACTGCGAGACAAATGCACAGACCAGTAATTTCAAACGAACCGAGAAAACACCTATCATTACGTACTACAAGAAATTTCTGCAGGATATGGCAAATAAAACGGCGACTCTATACCTCGTTACAAAACCGAATACGATGCCTCGTTTTTGCTGCCCTATGGTTAGGAGTTGAAAGGATAGGTGTGCGTGTGTGGACTAACCTTTACGACTTTACCTGGCGGCGACGGGGGGCTGACCAGGATATCTTGTTGCAAACGCATATTATCTTGGTAAATGGAAAAAAAAAACGGGGGGGTGTTTGGACTAACGGCATATTGGTAACATCTATTGCTCTTTCACCTCAACCTGGCCTTGGTCTTTTCCTTCTTCTGCATATTTCAGGTAGGTCAGTGGTAATAAATAAATAAAATCCGAACTACGGTTCTATATCCTCTCCATATCACTTATATCTTTTACCTCATGAACCAAGATGAAGAGATGGCACATTTAGGTCATGTTAACGTAGAAAGAGTATAATTACATATTGGGTCGTACTGTCGGAGCCTTAGGCAATTTGTAACACCTCTTCCTAAGCGATTTTTTTCTTTTGCATTTTACATCCTAGCCCATCAATCCCAAGACGTATTTTCCATTTCTTCTTGCTATTTTCATATGATTATATTTACCTTACAATACTCTTTTCGAACTGGAGGGGTTAGATACAGCCTTCATTAACCCTTTCACCACAAGGTCTCTCCAACCTGAATAAAATCGTCTGGCAGCACAATGAATAAAGTACACAAATACAATACCAAACTGATGTGGTTAATATCCTCTTGAATGCTGATAATGCAAACTATATCGATATTAAAAAGACAAATACAACACTTGAGGAACATTATGGGTCAATATGCAAAATAAATCGCCAAGAAAGAGGTGTTACGATCTTCTAAGCTGTCGCAAATACGAATTGAATTATTACTCCCACTGAAGCGTTGGGATTCGATGCTACACTACCGTAATCAGTAACTTTTAAGAATACGAAGACCGAACTCGACTGCAGGTGGCACAAGGGTATTCGTGGCAGTTCTCCCGTCGCCTACTAGATTTTACCATTTTTTCATTTTAATATCAACAGAGTCTGTAAAAGTGAAAGACATGAACAATCAAACACTAAAAATAAATAGCCGAGGAGAAGCTGTTACGGAAACTCCTAAGCTCCTTCGAATACGACGCTAGCAGCATTGAGTAAGGGGAGGCAAAAAAAAAAAATCGTCATATCCGGAAGACTCGACCCCACAACACAATACAAGGCCGACATTCCAAGTGGTGTATTGTACCATTTGACCACCGCCTGGAATTCAACCTGTAATACCGGACACACACACAGGTATAACGGCCGCATCAGACTTCTTACAAAACAGAATAGGATGCCTTGTTTTTGTGGCTGTAAGGTGAGGAAGTGTACTCTGTGTGTGTGTGTGTGTGTGTGTGTGTGTGTGTGTGTGTGTGTGTGTGTGTGTGTGTGTGTGTGTGTGTGTGTGTGTGTGTGTGCGCGCGCGCGCGCGCGCGGTACTGATTACAAATTAGTCTACCTGGCCAGGGCGTGGCGCGATCAGGTTAACCCGCTCATCCCACAGTCTGGGCTTTCATCAATAGAAACTTCTCGTGGCGTCTGGCAATAGATAGATAGATAGATAGGGTTTAACTCCTTCCATCCTATTATATATATTTTTTATTCCGTTATTTCTGTTTTCAGATTTTTATCTATTTTCAGAGAGATTTTTAGAACTCAATTAGCTAATCTTCACTAATCTTATCAATACTTAAAGCCCTCTCCTAGATCGAATAAAATCGTCTGGAGATAACAAGAATAAATACATGCCATCGTTCTGGAGTGGTTAACCAGGATGTTGATACCAAAACTACTTCACCTTCAGCGTATATCGTTACTGCCTCACTCTCGGTTACAGAAAAGAACAATAATAAAATAAAATAAAGAAATAAAATACTTGCAGGAGCTTGAATGCTTTTACTAATACACAAAAATTACCTTTTAATGCAATATCTTTTTAACCTAAGCTATATAAAATAATTCAGCGGTTATAAGAATATAAGAGAAAAAGGGCATCGTTCTGCAGAGTTGCCTTGCTTTTTGCTGGTGTCGAGTGACGAGTGAGAGGCAAGCTGTGGTGTTTGTGGGCTAATTTTATTTTTACGAGTTACCTGGGGTAGATGGAGTAAGAGCAAGTTGTCTTGTTGCTGTCACAAATCTTGGCTGTCAAAAGAAATCTTTCCTTGAGTTCACTGAAAGGCCTTTATTATCACTGCTGCATTTCCTCATACACGCCAATCAACTTCAGGTGTAAATCTTGCACCACCGACATCATGGTATTTACTGTGTTTCGCACCAGTTAGCTTTAATGTAGAGAGACTTTGCAGCGACGGTAGCTTAGTGGTCGAGTGACTCCCGTGGCGGACCTGCTTACGTTCACACCGTAGGTTCATGTACCGATGACGGAAAGGGTACAATTAGGGTACATGCGCGCGCGCACACACACACACGCACACACACACAAATGTAGCCATTACCACATTTCGACTTTCACATGCATCACCCATTAGAAACAAACTTTGCCAGCATGGGGATGAGTTGATTCTGGTTATCACTCTTCCTCCGAGGAGAGGGTTTGGTTTTGCTGTGGTGGAATGAGGCGGGGCAGATTAAAGCTCTGTCACCTGGTATGACCGAAAGACTCAGATCCCGGGCCAGTAAGAAATGGTGATGAAGTGGGAACGAGGAAGGAAGATGGGAGGAAAAGAAGTAAATGTAAAAACTGCAAGAAGAAAGAGGAGAAGAAGGGAAGAGAGGCTGGCGGGAAGGGAGGCAGGGGCGAAGGAAGGCAGGCGGGAAGGGGGGCAAGGGGGAAGGGAGGGCAGAAGCTGTGAGAGTGAATGGATGATTAGACAGAGGGGGAAAGATGATGAGGGTAAAAAAGGAGCTAGGGAAACATGGAAGGAGGAAAGGAGGGGGGTAAGGCAGGGTGGTGGTGAGGTAGCAAGGAACAAGGCGGAAGTAAGAAGTGGAGACATCGGATGATCAACAGGAAAGACGTCCACTAAAATGACGATGGAATGCTGGGCTGGGAACAATAAAGTGACGATGGAATGCTGGGCTAGGAATTACAAGAAGGTATGGGAACCGGACGACATCAACGGTGAAATGACTTGGATAGTACAAAGAGAATGAGAATAAAAATGGGTGATATGACGAAGAAAAGAAAGTAACCAAAAGGTAAGTGGTGGATGATATGACGAAGACAAAGTTACTAAAGGCGTGTTGAGGAAGGTACATGTGACGAGAAGGGTAAGGGAAGGTACGTAAGATCCGTAAGATTATGAATCTAGGAGAAGTAGACGGAACAGATGGTTATAAATTTATGTATGCCATATGAAAACCCGATATGAAACAAATGAAAGGCATGAAGGAAACAAGAGAGTTAGTAAAGGGGTGAAAGCAAGTGAGGAGGAGGAGGAGGAGAAGAGTGGAAGGGAAGAGGGGAGTAGAGTGGAAGAGCTAAGCGAAGGGGAGGGCAAAGGGGTAAGGGGGCACTGATAGGGGCAAGAAACTTGACGTGAGGCCAGTAATTGGAGCACCAGAGTCAAAAACATGATCACCTCTACAACTCTGCATTCCATCCCATGATATACAACACACATATTCGGTATTGGGGGTAAGAAAAATAAAGGTGGGGTGAAAAGGTTATTGCTATATTTACCCCCTGTGCGTGAGCTGCATAATAAGATGTTGTGTGGGGAGGATGTGTTGTGGAAACGTTACATTAATTCATGCGATGTGAGAATTAAACAAAATAAGTGCTGTGAAAAAGATTATTGTTATTAGACTCTTTACTACCCCATCCCCAGTGTACGGCTGCCTGATTAGCTGTGGTGTGTTGGTATGTGTTGTGAAAACGATGAGTCAGTTGCCTTTTGTAATGTGAAGTGGAATGTCAATGAAGTAGGGTGTCAAAACAGAAAGGCACAAAAAGTGGGGTGAAACGGGTATTGGTCCACTTACTAGAAGCATGTGGATGATACATGAAAGGGCTGACTCAGTGCTCAGTGGTCAGACCTGATACGAATGAAATAAGAAAGTAGTAGGTGTGTGTCCATAGTGGTACATGGGGTGACAATGGAGATGATGCTGACGGGGACATCGTATGGCGGTTAGGGTTAAGTAATCCCTTCATCTCAAGTGTCCTAAGCACAATAAAATAGTTTGGCATGAGCAAAAATAAAATGCTAAGTACGGCCTCGCCGCCTCGTGATGAAGGAGTTAAGGAGACGTGAGATGCAGAAGGGGATGATACGTAGGGGAAGGTGAATAATGCAGGCAAGTAGGATGTGACAGAAATGACGACCTGTGTCCGTAACTGGAGCGAACAGGGCAATGACCAGCGAGGTTTCAGAAAGATGAGTGGGGGTTGGCATGCAGCGAGGGCAGGGCATGACAGGGCACAGAGGGCATGGCAGGGCAGAGTAGGTGAGGACAAGACAAGGAGCTCATGAGGAGCAAGGCAATGAACGGCAAGGCAGGGCAGGTCAGAGTAGGACAAGGTACTATGGGTCAAAGCAGGCCAGAGTACGACACTGTGAATCAGTATAGTGAGAGGCAAACCAATACCGCTAAAGCAACGTAGGATAAGCAACCATGAGGTAAGGATGCGTGTGGAAAGACAGTGTGGGACGGGGCGAGTCTGCGTGCACTGGGGCGGGGCAATCGCGCAACGGGGGCATGGGGGAAAAAAAAATGTGGGGAAAAATAAACCAGAACCACGAATGTGGGACTTATCAGTGAGAAATACGTATGGTAGTGTGCGAAACAGACTTGTTTTTGTTGTTGTTACTGATTAAGTGGACTTACCCCTGCGAAACGACGGGGAAGCACAAAGGACACAGTATTGAGGAGTGATGGTCAAGGCAGGTCAATAGGAGCCAAAACAGAGAAGGATGGGATAGTACAGGGCGTCATAAAAGTTAAAAGGCAGTACAAGACACAATCATACCTTACACTGCCACATCAAACATTATCAAATTTAATACTGTATTGCCATACCTCTAACTGCCACACCTTACGTACATCTCACACTGTCACACCACACCACATACTGCCACACATATCACACAGCCACAGTCCTATCCTGCATCGTTACAAATACCGTCGAGTGATATATATATATATATATATATATATATATATATATATCCACTGGTTTGCTGTATTTCTTTAACACATCACAGTTATTGGTCCTCGTCTGGGGTGTCAAAATACACAAATAACAAACAAACAACCTCCGAAGGGCCTTTAGTACTTGGAAAGGTATCTATTAAGAAAGTAGGAAGTGAAATGGGAAACCATAAAGTTTTTTGTTCTCTGCTTAAGCTTTGTGTTGGGAAAATCATAACACTGCCAGTCTGAAGTGGGAATATATGAATGGAGGAGCAAAGAAAAAGGAAAGAGGACAGCACAGTGTACTGGGATGGCAGAGCGGACAACAAAGGATGAGGAACCAAGGCAAGACAAGACACAGAAGAGTTGAGCAGCATAGCTTAGCAAAGCTTAGAACGGCACAGCAGAGAGGAAATAAGAGCATGCAGAAGGGTATGGAAGGGCAGGACGGGGCAGAGCAAGGGAAGGCAAACTGGTAAATGAGTTGCATGATAAAAAAGGGAGAGTAAGGGTAGGTCGGCCATGATGTGGGGCTGGGTCTAGTCAGAGAAGAGTAGGGAAAGACAAGGTATTATGTAACCTGGTTGTCAGGCAGAGAAGTGTGACTCAACTCCATGATAAATTGTCTTCGCTTAGCTGAATTTCATCGTTCGGTGCTATATACTACTACTACTACTACTACGACTGAAACATCAAAAAGGTTATGAGATTTTTTCCAGTTCTTTTAGGACAATCAGGTTCTCCTTCCGTGTAATCGTTCTGTGGTGTGTGTGTGTGTGTGTGTGTGTGTGTGTGTGTGTGTGTGTGTGTGTGTGTGTGTGTGTGTGTGTGTGTGTGTGTGTGTGTGTGTGTGTGTGTGTGTGTGTGTGTGTGTGTGTGTGTCTGTGTGTGTGTGTGTCTGTGTGTGTGTGTGTGTGTGTGTGTGTGTGTGTGTGTGTGTGTGTGTGTGTGTGTGTGTGTTTGGAGTTTTAGGCCAGTGGTATATGTGATGACTAAGTCAAAGTGATGCAGAAGTGTGGTGTTAATTAACTCTTTTGTTGCCGCGGACAAACTACTTAATTCAAATATTATAATCTGCCAGCATCTTAACATTCTGCTTAATGCAACTGACACACTATTTAATTTAAATATTACAATCTGCCAGCACCTTAACACTCTGCTTAACTGATGAATCTCAGCAGTCAACTGGGTTAAGAAAATCCAGCAGGATAAACCTTTTCTCGCTGTGATACAGGCACTTGGGTATAATACTAAGGCTTATACTAAAGCTAACAGCAGACCATTCTGTTCAGCCGAAATCTTAGCAGGTGTTAGACGCAGTGTGTCCAGGCATCTCGAAATGATCAGATCTTGAATATGGCTCTCTATTGTATTTTGTTTTTCTCTTGGAGGGAACTGTTACTGCGGGCTCATGGCCTTTGGTTCCTTCTTCCTCGCATTAAAAAAAAAAAAAAAAAAAAAAAAAAAAAAAAAAAAAAGGATACTTTCTTCAGGCTAACCGCGGACATTATTCTGTTAAGCTGTCATTAAATTCAGCAGTCACAAAATAAACACTGGGTCAATTAATTTTTCACTGTAACGGACACCTAAGCCTAAGAACCCAATGACTTATTTTCGAGTGTGTTCCTCCTGTCTCCTGATGATTTATACAGCTTAGAAAGGACTTTTGGTGCTGATGGGGATAATGAGGATGTCTCTAATCCCACCTGTTGGAAAAGGCTCTCCCCAGCTAAGAAAACTTGTCTCAAGATAGCACGGATAATACGGAAAATACAGCGTCAGACTGAATGGGATTAATATTAAAACTTGAGGTTAACGTCATACGACTTTGTGCAACAGACAGAAACTTCGGCGGTCAAAGGGTTAAGGCAGTGTGGGGTAAGATGTTGTGACAAGATTGTGTGAAATGGTGCACATCCCCTTCACCCCGACGACCCATCATTTTATTCTTGCTGTCTACATTCAGTTTAGGATATACTTCTCGACTCTTCAGCACGAGGTCGTCTTTACCATCATGTTATTGCTATCCTCACCACGTCTTACTCAGTTTTGAAGACTTTTCGAACTATTTCCAAACTATGGTCTTTCTTTCTGTTTAGTACATACTCGTCGAACGATCTCCAAGCAATTTAATCCAACTTTGGATAGATTTTTCGTACTATCTCCATACGAATTTTAGTTTAGAACTGATTTTTCAACTGCCTCAAGACGATTTTATTCCGTTCACGACGCTTTTCGAGATATCTCCAAATGATTTTATTAAGACTGGGATAAAATTGTCGAATGATTTCCATACGATTTTTTTCTCTTAAGATGAGACCTTTGAACTTCCACCGAACGATTTTATTTGGTTTAGCAGATTTTACACCTATTCTTAAACGATTTTATTAAGCTTTGGACATATTCTGAGCTAATGAGTTACATACAGCCTTCATTAACCTCTTCACTAATAGCGAGCTCTTCTAGGCTGAATAAAACTGTCTGGCAGCAATACGAATAAACAAAACACAAATGTTCCAGAAATCATTACGGGAAAGGTAAATCATAATTAGAAGCTGATTTATCTTTGCATTACGATGATGACTTTTTGCTCTTAATGGTAATACCAGAATCAAACAACAAGAACCAGCTTAACTCTAATGACTCAAATCTGACCCAAAATTTGCTCTTTATAGTAATACCAGAATCAAACAACAAGAACCAGCTACACTCTTTGGCCTAAAATTATCATCTCTCCATCTAGAATGAGTTGTAACGACACATTAACAATACAATATTTGTATCATGCTAGTCACGAAGAGCTGTGGATAGAATGCAGAACCGTAGTGTTGTCTTATTCCGCCACTGCGCTACGCGAAATGAGCAGCAAAAGGACGAACATCTGGTCGAAGTTAAAGTGAAAGAAGCACAGTACTGATAAAGTTCAATAAAGCGTACGAGTATATCTAACCCTACTAGTTCGAAGTCTCTCCTTAGCTGAACATAAAATCGTCTGGAAATAACAAGGAAAATCGGTCGTCATCGCACATAAGGAGTTTCCTTCCCATTCTGACATCGGGAAAATCATCATCATCATCATCATTTTCCCACCAACGGATCAGGAGAGGCAGGATCCATTAAGAGAGAAAAAAGAAAACACGAAAGTGGCGAAGTATCAACACACTGCAGAGAGGGTTTGGGGAGCCGGCGGCGGTTGCAGCAGTAGCAGCAGCCCAGCCGTAGCGGCAGCAGCACCAGCCCAGCAACAGCGGCAGTCTGACAGCAGCAGTAGCAGCAACAGCAGCACCAGCCCAGCAACAGCGGCAGTCTGACAGCAGCAGTAGCAGTCCAGCAGCACCAGCCCAGCAACAGCGGCAGTCTGACAGCAGCAGTAGCAGTCCAGCAGCACCAGCCCAGCAACAGCGGCAGTCTGACAGCAGCAGTAGCAGCAACAGCAGCACCAGCCCAGCAACAGCAGCAGTAGCAGTCCAGCAGCACCAGCCCAGCAACAGCGGCAGTCTGACAGCAGCAGTAGCAGTCCAGCAGCACCAGCCCAGCAACAGCGGCAGTCTGACAGCAGCAGTAGCAGCAACAGAAGCAGCCGCAGCCATCCCCCTCCCCCCTCAATATCGCACCTAAAGGAGGTATCACACGGTACCTCGTATCAGGAACGGCCGAGGAAGATTTAAGTGGAACAAAACTTGGATACTATCACACACGTTCCTTGTAGCCTCGGCAAAGGACGTGCTTCTCACACTGTTGCCAGAGCCCTGTCTCGCGACTGTGGAGAGTGATTGCTGTCTATAAGGGCAAATTCAGCTGCCCTAGTTCAGGAAATTTGTGATGAAGTTATTGTAGTCTACTGATTAAGCAGTACGTTGTTGTTGTTGTTGTGATGTTCTCAGGCGGCGACTGGTAGCAGTGGAGTCCTCAGTTGTAAACTCGTGATTATTTTATCGACATCACAGTTTCCTCGGTATAGGAAGTATTAACTCATTATAAGGGTTTCAAAACGATTGATATTTATTCTAGAATATTAATAAGTATGCAGTGCTAGGCTAAATGTTCAATGCTGTAGTACGATATATTCTCTGTCGAGTCGCCTGGGTTTTGGTCATACTGTTCTGCCCGTCGTATCCTCGGCAGGCCCGTGGTATCGTCGGCAATTTTACCACGTTACCGTTCCGATTTACCATCGTATCCTCAGCAAACCTCGTATGAAGTGCCGTGTGATAGCCCCTTAATTCGCTATAACCCTGACAGGCTTCATCTGTCCGTGTCCATTCTGACTTATTAGAAGGACGAATCTAAACCAACTAACCAGACTATAGAGGGAAATACGCCTTCATTGTTCCATCACAAACGTAGGAGTCCGGGGCTAGGCTCCTCAATCCAGATATTTATAGCGAGGTTGGCTAGTCGCTCGTCCCAAGTGCCATTATATAAGAAACAACCTCTACCAATCTTCGTATTTTGCCAAACCATCAGAAGGATACACTATCTAAAAACAATTCCCTCTCCTGAAGCATGAACGGGCGTTGCGTTTTGTTCAACGCGTGCGCGCATGTATATAAACATAATAACTTGAACAATTTTTACCAATTTTGACCAAACCTGGGGGAAGTATTAAGGGCTCGGCAAGAACGAAAGGATTCGATTTTAAGAACAATAAGTCAAAAGTCAAGGTTGCACGGCAAGGTGAAATTTCGACCCTTGTGTCTGCGTGTGAACAAAACAACTAAAACAGTCTTATGTAATCTGAACCAAATTTGGAAGAAGGGACCTCATACAGGACTGATCTACTGCGTTTGAGAACAACAGGTCAAAGGTTACAGTTACATGGCAGGGACAACTTAAACAGTTCTTATCCGTGTTACACCAACGTTTGTTCAGGCAAGGATGAAGTAACTAGATTTTGAGGACAATTGGACAAAGGTCAACGTCACAGGGTAAGGTCAAATATTGAACCAACTGATGGGCGCAAGCGCTACACTACCTGAATGCTCACAAGGATAATGTTAGCACAGAAAGGATACACTGATTTTTATAACTTTCCCTTTAGAGATGGTGGGGAAAAAACGGCAAGAGAAACAGAAGTGGTACGATACTCCTATTTATTTAACTTTCCTTTACGAGATAGAGGGCAAGACGGGGTAAGGGAAATAGATATTGACTGGAAGATTACAAGGATATACAGAGATTCTGTTTTTCGAGGTGGAAGGAAAAACGGGAAAGAAAATTCGAATTTGAAGAACGTACCGATATTTATTGCTTTTCTTTCTGAGATGGCAAGAGAGGAAAAGACAAAGAAATGACGGCTGGACGGAAGATTGATATACGCACCTTTCCTTTCGAAACAGTGGGAAAAAAGGAAGAGAAATAGAAAATGGAAGGACGTACTGACTTCAGATTTTTCGTTTTCAAGGTGGGGTGGGGGGTGGGGAGGGTACACGGAAAGAAAATACTATTAGATTACACCGACTGATATAACTTCACATTTTGTAGATTGCATGAGAAATTACTGCTCAATACTGTACTTACCAAAATCGTCTACCCCATTCCTACGAAACACCACATAATAATTATCGTCACACCCTAAACTACGCGCAAATACCAGTCAAGTACTGTATATTTTCGTCACGGCGTTTTTTTTTTTTTTTTTTCATGTTTTATAAATTTTTCCATAACTCTAATCATCCACTGCACTTGTCTCTATCTTGGTTGTTTTTTCCAGGACTGATTTAACTGATTACAGCGGAAAGATCATGGCAGTTTAATAACAGAGGTTACTGCCCCCGTTCATGAGTAAATCAGAAAGTGTGTATATATATATATATATATATATATATATATATATATATATATATATATATATATATATATTATATATATATATGTATATATATATAGTGGTAAAGTGTGCGTTTCCGTACACTGAAGAACGAGGGCTCGCGCCCCGCCAGGGTAATAAACTTTGGGAGCGTTCTTCTGGCCACGTACTGCTTTGGCGGACATCAGGAGTGCTGTGGTTGAACCAGTGTCGCATACTATAAAGTATGCTTGAACCCTGTCGGCTTGCGCGGGCCGATTACACTTGGTTCACAGAAAACACACACATCCAAAGCCACTCCAACACAACAATTACATTTACAACCACTTCTCACCCTACATACAATCTCTAGTAGACAACCTAAGCCACTTTGTAGAGATACATTGGCTGTATCGTCCCCACTTCGGTAGGGATAGGCCGGTCCTGCAATGGACACTCAAACGGCTGATGATGATGATGATGATGATATATATATATATATATATATATATATATATATATATATATATATATATATATATATATATATATATATATATATATCACTACATAGTGAAATAACCCAGTAACTCCTTGAATCCGGTGAAGTATTTTTTCATTTTATTTTTGTTACCCAAAGAAGATTTTATATAACAGAAAACATCTCATACATAACAGGTCAATGAATACAGTAACTAACCCCTTCAGTTCGAAAGTCTCCGAAGCCGAATAAAATCGTCTTCAGGTAATAATT
Organism: Coenobita brevimanus; assembly: GCF_032717465.1. Taxonomy (NCBI): domain Eukaryota; kingdom Metazoa; phylum Arthropoda; class Malacostraca; order Decapoda; family Coenobitidae; genus Coenobita; species Coenobita brevimanus. Next base: position 7,623,386 of record NC_137015.1, read on the forward strand.
AAAACAAATATCGTCTTCAGGTAATAATTACAACAAATATGTCACTGGACTGACAAGGAAAGTTACTGATGATCAGAAGATCACACAGCGGGTTAATACCTTTTCCCTTGACAACCTAAGACAACAGTTTCACCTTTTCTTCTTACCCGTCTTATATTTTCCTGCAAAGTTTCCTCACCTCCTTGAAGGTTAAACCCATTCAGCCCGAAGAAGTCAATTCGCCAAATCTTTCTACCATCTGACTACTTCACTCAAGTTAGGAGAGCCACCTAGCACTGACGGGGTTGGTGAGGCTAAATTTAACTCTTCGAGCCCGAACTGTCTCTCCTAGGCTTAATAAAATCGTATGGCGATGGGCTGGTGAAGGTTATATCTAATTCCATCCAGTTCGAAAAGCCTCTCGTATCAAATCGCCTGGTGGTAGTTTAAAAAAAAAAAAAAAAAAAAAAAAAGTCCCAGGCTGAATGGTCAAGGAAATTCGTAGAACATCGTAGAACAATGTTTAAAAATCCACCCCTTTAGTTCTAGGCTAATTGAAATCGTCTGACGGTATAAAAAATGTGCATCATACCAAAATGGCTTGTAGAGATACCTTTTACCTCCTTCAAATCGAAGGCAATATTCAAAGCTGCATTAACTTGCATGACAGCAGCCAGAATGACAAAAAGGAGGTATATATAAAACATTTTAACATTTCATACGTTATACTTGAACAGACAAAAAACATTCCATCAACAACAACATTCGAATACTTTATGTAACTACTTATCTTTAACATCTTTAACATAGCACTATTATCTAAACTATCACATTTACTTTAAGAGATAATCTGAACTAAAGGGGTTAGCTAAAGCCTTAATTAGCCCTGTCACTACCGAGGCTCTTTGGGGCTGAATGTAACAGTGCGACAGTCGGAAATATTAATTAAAAAAAAAAATTATAACACTGAGAAACTTAAATCTCCTTTCAGACTCTCATTGCTACAACTCGAATCTTTCGCTGTAGCCCCACATTCCATATGATCACGTAATCCACTCGATGCGATGACATCTACTCCACTTAAAGTTTCCTACCGCCGGAAAATATATTCAATTTAGGGGAAGACATCTGGTAGGAAACTGACTGATAAAGACTGCACGTAACCCCTTTTAAAAAGTCTCTCTTCAGCTAAAGAAAACCGTGGTAGCAAAAATACAACACAAAAGACTTCGTAGTGAAAAAAATAAAATGTAATTCATTACTTACGTATTTACTTTGCAACATCAACTAAAATTTTCAAAAATGTCATCAAGAATCATTATCTTCGGACAGCAAGAATAAAAAAGTCATCGCACTGAAGGGGCTGATCGCAACATTAATGCTATTTAATTCCCTCTTCATATCAAATAAATTCTACAAAAATTTCCTCCAAGTTGGCAGGGAATAAGTTAGGCGAAAGCGTGCCACCCAATCAAATACCCTTATTGGTAGTTTCTCAGTCTCCTTGTACGAAGTTTTACGGCAGCGGCGCATTCTCAGTGGATGTTATCTACTCCTTTTACAGCTTTCTTATATACCTTACCTTTGAATTCCAACAGTCAATACCACTGTTTGAACTCAATTAAGCCATCGTCAAATTCTTCATGACTATTTAAAGACTGGAATTAAGTGCTTTTGGAAATCACTTACTCCATACAGAGTTATCGTAATTCTGATGTACTCTAAAATGCTTGCTTAATGACAAAGATGGCCACCTGTCGATTAACCGGATCTATTCTTAAGTTTTTATTATCACCATCATCATTACCCTCATCAGTATCATATAAAACCTATACTCCATTATCAAAAAACAACTTTATTTATACGCGTAAAAAAAAAAAAAAAAAAAACAGCCAGTGGTTGTTAAATACCTAGCACATACTTTTTACTCGCCAGTATAAATGATAAACTTTAACATTTGCATGACCTAAAAGACTGTTTTGGTTTCTGAACGGTGAAACATTTTGTAACTATCTATTTTAAGTGTGTGGGGGAGCAGTGTTGGAAGGGGGAGGATGGCAGTGTACAGGAGGCAATGAGGGGATATGAAGAATAATCAGGTGGGACAGTATGGGACATAAAGCAAAAGACGGAATGAAATAGTTTAGCCGATGATGATACATACTGGGAGGGATGGGTGGGTGAGAAGAGTAGTGTGGGAGATGACTCGATGGGATAAGGAAGGACGGAACAGTGTGGGGTGGAACGAGACACAGTTACACCCGGTGAGACAGGGTAAGGTTGGTTACTGTGGGAGAAGATAAAGAGTAGGATGGAGTAGGATAAAGGGACAGTGTTTTGTATATCAAGGCAGTGTGGTGTTAGGAGGGACGCAACTGTGTTCGAGAAGGTAAGATGGGTAGATAGGGTACTGTAGGTCAAGATAAAAGCAGAATGGAGTGGGCTAACTGGATGGTGCACTGCATAGCGCGGCAAGGCCGACTGTGATGTGGAGGGGCAGTGTAGGGTGGAGCACAGTGAGGCAGGGCAAGGCTGAAGAGATGGGGTGATTCGAGAAACTGTGGGAGAAGATAAGTGTGGGATGGGGAAGGAGGCAGCGTGGGTGGGGACTGGAGCAAAGCAAGGTGGCCGACCATGACCTATTGTGGGACGGGACGGGGCAAGGGGACCAACCTTGATTTTGTGTACGACTGGACGGGACATTGCGGGGCAGAGCGAGGCAAAGTAAGAGGCCGACTGTAACCTAGTGTAGAAAAACGGGGCACTGCGGGATAGAGTTGTGTGGGACGGTTCAATGGTGTTTAGCGTGACCTAGTGTGGGAGGGGGAGGGGTGGGGCGGGGCGGGGCGATGGGGCCGACCGTGACCTAGTGTGGGACGTGTTTTTGCTAGGGGAAGCAGCGGGTTTTTTTTTTTAACAGTCCTGCCCACCCACCCGCGGCGGCACCACACCTAGTGAAAGTGACCCCACCTCCACCACACCCCTACCACGACCCCCACCACACACACACACACACACACACACACACACACAAAGAAGCAAATAAACTAGAAGGCACAAAGAGCGCAGACCTTTGTCAACGGCAGTAAAGTTTAAGAATTCCTATATGCGGATCCAGATCCACCTCAAAATCTTATTATATAATTTTCCTTGACCCACTGTCCACCTATCCACCAAATTTCAGTGAAATCCGATAACATAATACTGAGGTATCTTGTACATAAATAGACTGACAGACACGAGTGAAGGCCTAATATCGCTGGCGGAGGGAATTCTAGTTCTCTTCAAACCCTTGCTATCACAGAAATCTCTCAAGCAGAATTAAATCGTCCGGCGGTAACACAAAAAGTACAAAATACGCCACCGTTAAGAGAAGTGTTTCTAAATATATTTCACTCCTAGCCAACAGGAAACAGTACGGTACCTTAACTCTTCCACAAAATATAATTAAGCATGGTGGGTGACGGAATGTATCGCCCATTTCACTTAGGACTCTGATGGAAGTTTCTCCTACATTTGTGTATTCTGCTTCCCTACCTGGATCCTAGACTCCCTGTTTATACTGTGGGGAAAAATAATGTGATATAACACGAAATCACAGTTCAAAGATCAGTCAGTCTGGCAGGGATGATTAAACAGGGCCTAACGACAGTAATACTACAAAATAATCTTTAGAGAGACTTTGTTGAAGGAAAAACGTTTTGTTCTGGTTAAGTGGTTCAAATAAAATTATCTGAAAAAGTCTGATAAAGGAAAAGCTGAATTCCAATAAAGCCTTGTCTTCAAAATGTGTATTCGTAACAAAGTTCTGATAATGTATGAACACGATTATTTATGTGGACTCGTGCCTGCGCATTCCATATTCACTGAAGAGTGCGGTGCGTGCCCGTGACATCCTTGGTATGGCCATATAAAGGTGATGCAGGCAGTGTAGGATGCGTGGTGGTGGTGGTGGTGCAGACAGTGAAGGATGTGTTGTGGTGGTGATGCAGGCAGTGTAGGATGTGTTGTGGTGGTGGTGCATGCAGAGTAGGATGCGTTGTGGTGGTGGTGCATGCAGAGTAGGATGCGTTGTGGTGGTGATGCATGCAGTGTAGGATGCGTTGTGGTGGTGATGCATGCAGTGTAGGATGCGTTGTGGTGGTGGTGGTGGTCCATGCAGAGTAGGATGTGTTGTGGTGAAGATGCAGGCAGTGTAGGATGCACCATGATGATGCAGGCAATGTTGGATGTGTTGTGGTGATGCAGGCAGTGTAGGATGTGTTGTGGTGATGCAGGCAGTGTAGGATGTGTTGTGGTGGTGATACGGGTAGTATAAGATGCGTGATGGTGACGAGGCATTGTACTGTAGGATGCGTTGTTGTTGTTGTTGCTGTTAGTGGTGGTGGTGGTGGAGGCGGTCAGGTATGAGATCACCTGGACAGAGTATCATGTCAAGGTTGTGGCTAACGCAGTCTATCTAGGAAGGAGAGGGAAGGAGGGAGGGAGGGTCGCTTGCAACTCAAACACACCAATATGGTAGTGCTTCTCTTATCGCTGTCTCACTCTCTTCTTGTTTTTTACACTAACTACGGACTACAGTGATCAATCGTCTCAGTTGGGTATGCAGGGAACAGGTCACTCCCGCAACTTGAATACTAAATCGTCGTTGCATGAAAATCGAGAAGCCTTAATAATGAGGTAGGAACGAGTCTCCCTGGTTACAAGTCAAATCAACCCTCCATCTGACTACACTCAATCAACTGAGCTGCAAAGGGTGGGAAATCTTGTCAGGTTTGTACAAACACGCTACAGCAGAAGCATGGTATTCATAAATCAAAACTGTATTATAACTCAACCCATTTTAGCCCATATGTAGCAAGACAAGGATTTATCTCGATCAATGTAATATCTTACTCGACGTCTGTTAAACATACAACTCATTTTAAAAACAGTGTTCGTGACAAAGTCGAAATACCTACAGTAGGTGGAGAGTTAATTTTAAAATCTGACAAGAAGTGAATATTCCAACGATAAATTTATATCCGTGAATCCGACATAATGGTCCCATAAAACTGACACACGGTACTAAAGCTGTCATTCTCTTTCTTTCAAATGAGTTTAGCCTTCAATTTCAAGATTTTAATCCCCTCCGCCCAAAGGTCCATTATGATCATGATGATGATGATCATGAGTAGTGGTGGTGGTGGCGGCGGCGGCGGCGGTGGTGGTGGTGGTATAGTTTCCGACAGACGATTTTATTTAATTCAAAAGAAAGAAATCTCTGAAAGGAGCGTTAAATCTGCAAGTATCGAGGTTATTTGCTGATACACAGAATACTATACGATTGTGATGGAGGAGATGCAGTACGGAGGCTTGGAGAAATAGTAATACACTAAACATTTTACTGATGTGGATGCAGCTGGATTATCTTCTCTGGTCTAACTTGTCAGGTAAGGTAATTCGTAATTCAAAGACCGGGCAGCAGATAAGCCGTGTAGAGGTGGGTATATAGCTTGACTCACTACCCTTGGCCCGCCACGCTAAGCCGACAGCCTACTGAACGTTATGGAGCGAGGTCAGTACAAAGTTTTCCCGGCAGGACTAGACATTTACGAGGCAGGGGATGGGCCGTGGGTATGTCGAGGGCCACCAGCAATTACGCGGTACACCAAGCTAGTCATTATTTCACAACTATATTTACAAGTATGTTTACAACTATATTAACAATTGCACTTACTAGGTTGTGGATGAGTCAAGCGGGCCATCGCCAATAACACGGTACACTATACTAGGCTACTGTCATTATTCCACAACCATATTTACAACTACACTTACAGCTATATTCACAGCTATATTTACGAGACAGTGGAAGGGTCGAGTACGTTCTGAAGGGCCACCAGCAAACCGCCTTCTAACACGCTACCCACATTATTTCATAATATAGATGTGGGATATTCTCAAACAACACACTAAACCACTTCATTACCAGGGCCCGTATTAATGACAGATTCTAGCCTATTTTTACAATAAGCAAGTCATCAGAAGCAGTACATTGCTATCGGAAATCAAACAGTTTGATCATATATATATATATATATATATATATATATATATATATATATATATATATATATCGCTTTAGCGCTAATTCCAGTTAGGCTGTGAAGCATTTGGCGGCTGGAAGAATGTGGAAGTTTTTACGCACGACTCAGCTTTGGAAAGTTCATGAATACGGCCCCTGAGGTCTCTCTTAACCCCCTCTACTAAAGGTCTCTCGAGCTAAAAATCTCTGTGTGGAGGAAGAAAAAAGTACAAAAGCGTATGAGTCACCGAAGTGAAAGAGATTAAGGGAGAATTTTTTCAAACGCCTTAAATACGAAAGGTTTTCCCTGCACTAAATACAACCGTCTCTCTCAAGCTAGAATAAAAGATCCAAGGCGTGATTAACCCCGTAAATCCGGAAACTTATTCTTTAAATTTAATTCTTGCTACTGTCAGACACTTTCATTTAGCTTAGGAGTCCCCAAGCAGTGTCCGGATTCATGAAGGCTATAGCTAACTCTTACAGTCGCGTAATCTACATAAAATCATCTAAAAGTTGCTAGAAAAAATATAAAATATGTCATCCTAATTAAATGGCTGAGAAAAGTGGCGGGGAAAAGTCTCTCCTAATCAACATAACATGTCTAACTTGAACAAAATGCACAATGCGTAATCTTAGTGATGCGAAAAATATACTTTGAGTGCCCGTATCATAGCTCAAGACCGTATTCCAACTGGCACTGTAAACTTCGTAACACCTTTTTCTTAGCGATTTATCATACCCATTAATGCCTGATACTATCTTCCATGTTATCTAATATTTTTATTTCTGACAAAGTTTGCAAGAATAACATACAAATGGATATACAGGTGTAAACTGTTAAGCTCCAACTGGTATATCTTACCACTAGACCGCAAGCGTAAATATCACACATAAATATGAACAAGTGATAGATCCCAACAGCAGCCTCACCTCCTTCACTAACATGACATTTTTCTTACCTTATCCTTGGTACAATCATGCGAAAATATTTAGCACAAGAAAACCCTATGTACATGATGGGGTTGAAAATATCTAACATACGAAATTTAGTGGCAGGTGGGGGTGCTCACCATCCTCTCACTCAATGTAGTGCTGCTCTCATGTGACTGTCCTTTCCTCTCTTCCTTCCTTTCTCTTCTGTCTTTCCTTCATTCTTTCTTCTTCCTTCTGCCTATGGGTGACTCTACACTAAGTGACAAGCCAAATGGTTTCCTGTACACCAGGAAACCATTTATCACGCTGGGTGGTAACCATATAACCAAATTATGGCGCCTGGTGGTTTAGTGGGTAATTAAGGCGCTCCAATCGGATTAAGCCTGTGCAAGTTTATATCCAAGGGGTGGTTGAGGTTTATTGTTCACGTAATGCCACTCAGGGACGAGTGATGCTTGTCACTCTCATCCATGTCAGGACCGACTTGCCTAGCCCCGGTCTCCTACGTTCATGGGTCAACACAGGATTAGATGCCGATGATGATGTTCCAAGTAAGTGAAGGGGTTACCGAAGGCTCTATCTTAAACTCTCCAGTTCGAAAGGTCTACGGAAAAAAAAAAAAAATTGTCTATATTAAGTAAGAAAATATAAAGCTCTTATTATGGTGAATAGGTTAACTCTTAGAATACGAAGGATACATCCTGAAATAAAACAATCAAGCGCAAAAAAGTATGAAATAGGAAAATCGACATGGTTGTGAAAGGGCTCAGGAACACCGCTTAAAATCCCTGGAGTACGACAACCTTTTTCTAAAAATAATCGCATAGCATTTTATCTCGTTTATTCTAACCCGATAATGATTTATAACATTTTTTTAACCTCTACTGATGGCAACATGTAGTCAAATTCGAGGGTTGATTTGACCAGTAACACGGGAGACTTATTCCTACCTCATAACTAAGATTCAAACTCCATGCAACTATGACAATATCAAACTGAAGTTATCCAGTTTCGTCAGATGAAAACAAATCGAGTACAGTGATAATACTACACAAAAATCAACACTCTAATGCGGTTAAAACGTCCAGCACGAAAATATTGACAGCTTTGCCAACAGCACATCGAGAAAGGTCAAGATCTGGATGGGTTATATCCCATTAAGGACTGGTGTCGCATTTTATAATATCATTCTGGGCATCTATCTCATCTCATCAGCTTTCTTCTTGCTCTCTGGACACTATCTCACCTCAACTATACCCTTCAAAGTGCTAAGAACCACCAAAGAGAACAGTGCTTGTCATTAAACACTCACCAAACAGAAAATATAAGCAAGTTTTGTACAACTTGGTAACCTACGAATGCCTACAGGTTTGTGCTGGTTGTCGACTTGCTAGTACGGTACACTAATTAGAAAAAGTTGAACGAAGACAAGATTCCATGCACACACACACACAAATAAAGGAGTGAACCGTTACCTGTCGCGCTGCCTACCAACCTTAGCCCGCCCACATTCCTTATGCCGTGTAGAAGACGAATGTTCAACTATGTTACGAGATAAGTCTCCTTAAACTGCATAATATCGCCAATTCGGTGGACAGAATTATCTCTTGACAACGATGTTTTCCATTTCACATTTATACTTCCTGGGACGACTACATGTGGTGGCACCAACATAGCCCAGCAACTTCTCTGCCTGGTTATGCAAATGCCCCTAACTCATTTCCTATAACCCTAAAGCAGGATGATCCAGTTCAGGCTGAGGGTAACTTCGGCTTATAGTCCATCAGATTCATGATTCCGATGAGCTTACGGATGCAACTACTACTAATCCTAAGTAGCCTTCTTTACTATGAAAAGTCTCTCCAAAAGAGAATAAACATTACCTGGCGGTAGTAGGATGTCTTCGTAATGATGAGGCTGTCTACAATGAAAGAAGACAAGATTCAAGTACGGGGTCGGGGGTGCCTGTGGAGCGATCTGTCATCCGCCCTACCTTCTTTTCACCATGAGTGAGTGTTTTAGATTTTCTGCGAGGTCTCCCATAAGCACTTTTATTTACTCATTTATTTATTTATTTTTTAAGAAGGGGGCAAAAGTTTGCAGACTTGAGCCCCTGGTTCCTTATCCTACACACGACGGAACAAGAAAGCAATTACGTGATGATATCAAAGGACTTAAAGGAGATTATTTCTAACTTTTTCTCTACAAAAGCCCCCCCCCCATCCTCCCTCAATCTAATGACCATTGCTTAGTGGTATAAAACACACACACACACACACACACACACACACACACACACACACACACACACATGGAATATGGGGGGAGGGTGGACTCCAAAGTACTTCAAGGACTGATGACATTTTCAAGCCGTTTCACTTTCTCCTCTCCTACTGTAATTTGCCCCCCGCCTTCAAAAATGTCATAATACAGAATAAGCTAACAGATGTAGCTTGTAGTCTTTTAACTGTTATAATTCTCACTTAAATCGGGCATCATCATTCGGTAACCAGTATAAAAGACGTTGACGTACGTACTGAGGGGAATTTAATATGTCAGTAATATGCAGTATTTCGAAGGGTTTACCAATCAGTAAAACGAGGCGTGGTTCATTTTTGCCGGGAAACCTAAGTGTAGTTCTCCTACTCAGTGATTTTTAATTCTCGTTTATTGATCCTGCTCATCATCATCATCATCATCATCATGACGACTACGACGATGACGATTATGATGACTCTACATTATCCCAGGAAATGCGACGAGATAGTTACAGTAGGAACATATGAAAGCACCGACTTTTTTAATGTAATGAAGAAAGAGCCAAAAACTACAAGTCTGTGGGGAGAGAGAGAGAGAGAGAGAGAGAGAGAGAGAGAGAGAGAGAGAGAGAGAGAGGGGGGGGGGATTTGGGTGAAGATAAACGACAGCAACTACCATGCTTAGTCACTTCCTTACCCTAGATCATTAATATCCCTAATAACCATTGTTTCTAACGACAGCGCTCATTTGTCACCCTGTACCTACCTGGGAATCTACACAGGTGTTTCTCCAGGGCCCTCACCCTTGCAAATTATAACAAGCAATACGTCTGGTACTTCATTTCCTTATCCTACGTCATTCCCTACCAACCAAAGCAGGTTACTTCCTACTTTCATGTTCATTTTTCTCTCCATACCTACTTAAGAATCTACACAAGTATTCCCCAGCGGCAACTTTGCAGATTATGATGATAAGCAATATGTCAGACCATTTCCTTATCCTACGCCATTCCCTGCATATCAAAGGAGAATACCCGCAACAGAAGTTTCGCGTTTATTCTTCTCCCTGTATCTACCTAGTTATACACAAAGCTATTTCCCAACAAGGCCTATCCCCCCCCTCCCATCCTTGCAGATAGGATAACTGGCAACATGTCGAGTACTTCACTCCGAGGACGCACTTATTTATCCTAGCTATCTTTACACTTTCATTCTGATTTCGATACACTATTTGAAGTGGAGGGGTTAGATGCAGCCTCCATTTACCCCTTCACTACCAGACAGCTCTCCAATACTGCATAACACAGTCTGGTAGTAGCAAGAACTTGGCACAAAATGGCGTCATCTGAATGAAGGGGCTATGGATGATTACTTCCTGTAACCACCTAACCGGGCCTAAAATTCCCTCTCTCCACTTATCGAGAGATTAACACTAATATGACGCTAGTCATGAAGTGCTATAGAGAGGATGAAGAACCGTCTGTCTTTTTTCTGTCACTGAGATTCATGAAATACGCTACAAAAGGACGAATATCTGAGAAAAGTTAAAGTAAAATGAGTAGCCTAGTTTCAGGCTCTTCCTTCTTCCCGTAGTTGTCTATGAATCCACACAGGTATTCCCTCAGCCCGCTCCCCATCTTGCAGATTATGATAACAAGCAATGCGTCAGGGGCAGTACAAACAAATGAAAATGTCAGTGTCTTGAACCAGGAAGGGCCCGGACTGTTGGCTGATTGGCTGCACGGGAGCTGGGCGTGGCGGGGGGACTGACCTAAACCCAGGGCCGGAATTCACATACATACTTTACAACCAACTTCCCTCTCGCAAATGGAGATTTCTTTTTGCGAGAAGAACAAAACATTGGTCGTTTCTGTACTCTACCCTCCTTAAGCTTCCTGGGAAACCAATCTCAGTGGCAATACTGTTAGTTAACTGATCGTATTTTTGTGAACACAAAAGACCAGGACTTCCGCAGCCTCGGCAGAGACAAGGCGAACAAAAAGACGAACGCTAACATCTGATTATATGAGGAGAAATGAATTAGCATACAACAATAATCCGAACTGCAAACTCATTCTATTTACACAATGGACATGACCTGCGGAGATTCGGTGGCTAAGTGGTACTTTGTTCGTCTCGTGATGCACAAGTGCCCTAAATCTACAGTTCAAAAACCAAAACGTAGCGGATATTTAAAACAGACGTTAGTAGTACTATGTTTTTTCACATATAGGCATATGTTTGAACCCCGTTCGTTCAAACCATCCCCAACTTACACAAACACTGCGATTACTACACTTTTAACTTTACTATGCATCGCTCACTAAAGATACCTCTTCTACAATCGTGCCAACACTGGGATGGTTTAATTCTGGCTATCACTCTTCTGCCGAGAAGAGGGTCCAATCCAGTAGTGGACTTCATAATTATGCACTGCTACACTGTACAGTAAACTGCATATGACTCGGTTGGTGCATGCCAGTGGTTGGTGTGGTAAACGTAAGCGATGGATTACTATGATAAGTGGGTTTATGAATAAAAGATATATGGAGGAGGAGGAAGTAAACAACTAACAAGCGATATTACTGGATGCAGTATTTATGGAAATGAATATGACGCTGCACCTACAGTAACTTGACAGTCGAAGAAAAGGTTCGATGAATACGCCGTATGCAAGCTAGTGCAGCCCATCTGCTGAAGTGCGTTAATGCGAATGATGTCGCCCGTGGGGAGGATGCGACATATACGAGGGCGTTAATGATGATGGAATGGAAGTGTGACTCTTACTGGCTGGTCACTCTAATGGTAATATTCATAGTTTTATTTCCTTGTTTTGCCTGTTTGTAGGTTTTATTAACTACCCATCCCATTAAAAGTTGGAAAATAATTATGAAGATAAGTTGATAATTATGTTGGTAAAGCTAAAGGACAATAAACAATCACATCTGCAATAGAAAGAACAGATAGGTTCAATTAACCCTATGTATAATGACGTCCTTTTTTTTTTTTTTTTTTGCCATTACCTTCAAAATTCATTCACATTAGGAGAAAATTTCTTAACTGGAGGCATTAGATAAACCATTGATTAAAAACTTCACAACTACGGGGCTCTCCTATACCGAATGCACTGAGCTGGCAGCACCACAAATAAATGAACAAGGCGCCACCATCTTCAAGGGGTGAACAAAGGAACATTACGACGACACAAGGTCAAAACGCCTGGGTACATACAGACAATAAGACGTATAATTAGGGAAAAAAAGGTCGCCTATTATTGAACTACAGAATCCTAGCTCCACCTCACAAGCTCAACCACCTACACATACTACTATTCTTACACTGCTCCATCAATTAATTCAGTACGATGACGCATTTTCGACTGTGTTCTTGTTATTTAAAGACAATTGTATTTTGCTTGTGACACTTCCAAATAAGGGACCAGATAAGACTGCTCTGTGTGTGTGTGTGTGTGTGTGTGTGTGTGTGTGTGTGTGTGTGTGTGTAAAATAATAACTGACCTGTTTACTCCACCACCTCTCACCTGCATCAAATTAAAAATACAACCCAGGCTATGGTATTAAAGTGTTTAACAAAAGATTTATTCTTAACACATTATAACGCCAAGATCCTGGATAATAGTACATCAAGGAAGAAAATGGAAGACAAATAAAAACGAATGACATTTGAAGGTATGTAATATGAAATGGCAATACTTTACGCAATAATTATTAAAAAAAATCACTATTTCATTTACGCTTACCGTTACCTGTCCTCCTGCAGATCAAATACTTCATGTTGTAAATCCACAACTTCACTGCCAGACAAGACAAAATCTCCATCATAATAATAATACATCGAGAGAACTGAAGAATGCAAAAATTGAAAGGAAATGCCAGTTGCATAAGGTCACGAGCATATTAACTAGTGACACTGATTTCAGTTTATGGTAATACGTAAGCTATTTCCAAGACAGTTTTTGTGAAGTAGTATCATAAACTAAATCCCTCATATTAAAATATGACTGATGCCTTGAAAATGGAGATGTGACCCAATTATTGCTCGATACTCCCATGACACGTGCCCTACTTTTTGTGCTTTGTTCTGGATCCGATCAGACTTACTTGTAATAGTGCAAAAATAATGATGATGATGATGACAGACGAATTCAATTTGCTAACATTTTCCACTTTTTTTTTTTTTAGTGTTTCATAACCATCTCGCAGTGATAGAGAGAACATATAATCGCGGTTGAAAAAAAAAAAAAAGTTAATAACACAAATTCTCACTACCGTCTCTCAGGTCCGAGTTCTTGTAAATAACTTTGAATCCCAACCTTAAAAGTTAATTATTTTTCAAAAGACCCCTTTACCACGGGATATCTGTAAATCTTAATAGAGTCGTCTGGCAGCTGTGAGGAAAAAAAACATGAGACGTTATCGTATTGAAACACTGACAGCGGGCACCATTTAGCTAGCTGTCCCGGCTGAAGGTGATTTGTACACTGGCAATAACTTCGACTGATAGACTTATAGGACATGGTATAAGAAGACGGATGCTTGCCTTATTGAGACCTAACCCGTAACAATGGGTATACTGAATCTGTGTGTGTGTGTGTGTGTGTGTGTGTGTGTGTGTGTGTGTGTGTGTGTGTTCCTCCTGACAGACTTATTGGCCACATGATAAGACGACGGATGTTTGCCTTATTGAGTCGTAACCCTTAACAATGGTTACTTTTTTGTGTGTGTGTATGCGCTTTCCTACCAATTCACACACACACACACACACACACACACACACACACACACACACACACACACACACACACACACATAAACACATATATATATATATATATATATATATATATATATATATATATATATATATATTGTACACGTACGTATGTATGTATGTTTGTATGTATACACTGATGTCAGAGTAATGCAATACATTCTGTATGATAACGTAAGTTTATTAAATTATTGTTCCTTCTCCAAAGCGATCTTTCCTCCTGAAGGGATTAATAAGGATGAGAAAGGCACGAGATAAGAAAGTGTTTCTTTCTACACTAATACAAGTTTTTCGCAATCAAATTTGTGATAATCATTCATGCACCAATGGAAACAGAATATCTTACGTCTTATACCTACTCTCTATTGGAAACAGAATAACTTACATGGAACACCTAACATCCTATACCTACTCTATATTGGATACAGAATACCTTACATCCTATACCTACTCTCTATTGGAAACAGAATACCTTATATCCTATACCTACTCTCTAATGCATCACGTACCGATCTGAACTGTAGATCGTACTACCACGGTCCAGTGATTTCAGGAACATAATTACTGCGTCAATAACTCTTTCATGGCCTGCATAACTCAAGTCCTCTATCCCACCTGACGCCCGATGATAAAATTCAGCTTAGTGTGTCACAGTAGCCAGGGTGTTAATGCTGATACCCTTAACCCTCACAAGGTCAGGACTACTCTAGGATTCTATTTTGGCCAACGGAAGACAAATTTATTCAACCAAATGTGTCAAAGAGCCCTGAGTGTAAATATATCTTTGAACCCTCTCAGCATGGACACGTCCTTTTAAATCCAATCCAACAGTTACAAGACGATTTTACTACGCTTTATGGAGGACCTTCCACAATGTAAGGGTTATGAAAGCTGTAAGTCTCCCATTCGTTACGTCTCGTAAAATGAAGAAAAAAAAATCTCGTGAAGTGGTTAACCCTTTTGTAGCTATGGACGATCCTAGGCATACTTCAACCCTTTTGCAGCTATGGACGATCCTAGGCATACTCTAGGCTAACACAAGATTCAGTAGTTTTCATTTTATTCTCGTAACCTACATGCGATATAATACAAGTCTGGAAAGGTCTCTCGTCTTGAAGGAATTAATGAAGAGTGGATCTAGGCGATTCACTTTGAAAACTTAATCTAAACAAAATAACCAGTATAAGAAGTATAAACTACCATCAATACGTTATCGTAGTCAAGAGGTTCTGAGAGAAATCACAGCACAAGGTGGTGGTACTTTCTGATGGGGGTTTATTATGGGGTAAGGAGGCTCTCTAGCACTTATTCTTTAGCGATTTATTTTGCATATTACACTTTGATTATCATGTGTTGTATGCAGACTAACTGTTAATTTGCTGCTGTTCCTTAATTTCAGTATGTCTCACCGAGCGGACCCGTCGACCACAGTTAAGCAAATGCTTCATTTACGGCCATCCTACATGTACAATACGTTACATAAACCGTTCAGTGATTCTGCGCACCCTTGTGGAAGATACCGCCTCCCCAGGGTCGGACAAGGGTCCTTCCCACTGTGAGGTGCAGGGAAAAATTTGTGGATCCTGGGTGAACGCCGCAATCTCTCCACCTAGGACACATGGCACCATCACGTGTAGCCTCCTCGTCAGCGCCATACTGTGCTTAAATAATCCACAAGAATATCTCAACGTATTATATACGAAGACAAACTATACTCCTTTTACCCTAACATGGTCAAAACTGCCATCTCCCCAACTTGAATGCTGAACTGTAACAACACTAGGATATGGTGCTGTTAACGAACTATTGCAATGGAAAGGACGTACAACCACAGAATTGTCTTTTTCTGTCTTTCAACCTTGTGAAATAAGCCGCAAAAGAACGAAAATCTTAAGGAAATGGTGCTAGAGAGATTCCTAAATCCACGAGAACACAGTCCCTGGGGGAGTGGTGGGGCACTATGAAAGGACTGCATGCCTACCAAGGCCAACTGGTCCACACTACAACCCTGCCCTGCCCAGGCCAATGCAAGGACTGTTTATTCACACAACACATATTATTACCAAGATCTACCACCCCAATAATGCAATAAATTTATCCCAAAGGGTGTTAGTTTATACTCACACCAGCATTATCATCATTCTAAAAATAAATATACAGCCCTCAACAATGCAGGGTCTGTTTAACAAAAAACATTATCACAGCTTCAGTAAGTTAAACTATTAAGATGACTATTGCATGTAATACATACTCAGGTTATTATGATCATTATTGCAAAGATTAATTTATACCTTGCATCCAATCCTTTTATATCCCATCGGCAGTGTAATGGCGGGGGCTTAGGCTACTCAGTCCCGACATTAAAGATATGGGTGATCAACCTCGCTCACCCCTGAGAGGCACTGAGAGCAATAAACCCCTACAACCCTTCAGATGGAAATCCTTACTGGCTATATCCGGCTGATGCACCTTAACCCACTCTATCACCAGGTGTCCATTTGGTTACACAGTTGCCATCAAACGTAACAAACGGTTTCCTGGAATACAGGGGAAAAAAACTGCCTTGTCACTCAGCTCAGATTCACCAGGTTTCATTACACAGTGAGTAATGGTGGTAGTCTCCGCTTGCCACAAAAGTAAATCAATCCTACAAATAAACAACGGTACCCTAAAAGAACACAACCTTGAAGACTACAAATATATGTTTATTTACCGTACGAACAGTGTCAAAAAAAAATCATCCAAATAAAGTAAGAAATATTTCTGAAAAAGTCATTCTTAACCGAGTTGTATGATTCACCCAGCCGAATAAAATCGTCTGGCGTCAGATGGAATACAAGAAAGGACGCAACCATAAGGGGGCCTTAACTTCTCAAGGTCTGTTATTTCACAAAACTACAACGAAAATTAAAAAGCCATTTAGACGTCCTATAAAATAAGCACCAACTCTCAAAAGTACATAATTACAAAGACTACAATTCTTTACGCAATAAAGTTCTTTATTTCTTCACTACGATGACGTTTTTATTTTATTCGTATTTTCTCACGACGATTTTATTTTTACTGTGGAGAGGCTTTTCCGACTGGAAGTGTTAGATCTGGCTTTCAATAACCCTCTCGCTACTACAGTGCCTTCCTGCTGAATAATAGCGCCCGGTAACAGTAAGAATAAAATATACGTCACCAGAATGAAGGTGGTAAGCCATTTAACCCCCTCGGTACGGTGACGCCTTATTCTGCTTACTCTTACCATTGTTAGATACGTTTGTTTAGCTTAGGACGGAGTGACTGAATTGGAGAAGGTTGATATAGCCCGCTTTAATCCCTTCTTTGCAAGAGATTTTTCCACTAATCCATTCATTATTCAATCCTTTTCCCCTCCCCATCAAAAGTGTAGGGCACAGGGGGTAGGCTACTCAACGATCAGCCTTACTCGTCCCTGCGTGGCACTGGGAACAATAGCACTCCAATCAACTCTCGGATGCAAACCCTAAAGGGCTCCATGCAGTTACAGCGCCTTAGCCCACTAAACCACGAGGGGTCAATTGTTTACATGGTTACTAACCCACGTAGTAAATGGTTTCCTGGGTTACAGGAAACCATTAACTTGTCACTCAGCGTAGAGTCAACTTCAGAGGTTAATAATACATCTTCCTCATGCAAGGTGTGCTTACTCACATCATTATTATTACCACACAGATAAATCGATTCTATTTACTAAGTTACAAATTTATTCAGACAATTAGCACATATTTCTAATGCAAGGTCTGATAACTGCATCATTATCATTTCAAAGATATATTAGTCCCATTACCTAAGCAACAGGCATACTAAAGGATAATCAGCACCTTCACTCCTTTGACGTACTTTTTTTTATTTGTTTATTCTTCCTGCTACCAGACGATGATACTCAGCTGACAGCACTTGAGTAGAAACAAGGGGTAATGATGGCTGTATCTAACCCTTCCGGTTGGAAAATTCTCTCCCAAGCTGAATACAAGCGTCTGGAGATGGCAAGATGAAACTATTCTCTGTTCACCTAACTTGACCCAAGCTTTCGTCCTTTTGTTGAAACTTTCACGTAGCTCAGTGGTGGAAACAGACAGTGCTACCGCTTTACATTGTTTCCTCAAGACATTGTTACAGCTCAACATTCATGGTGGGGAGACAGCAATTTTAGGTCGTTAGAGTAAAGAAGAGAGGATGGAGAGAGACTAACGAGAAGAGTATAATGTGAATGAGGGGGAGGGGGAAATAGGATGGGGGAGGTCGGGGATGAGATGGTGGGATGGAGTGGAGAAGCATAGAGAGGAGAGGAGGGGGGGTGAGGTGAGGGGAGGACAGCGAAATGGCAGGGGACAGGGTGACATGGAGGCGATTTGTTTGTGGCCACCCCTTACGGGAAGGCGTCTGGCAGTAAAGGAAAAAAAGAGGGGGGGGGGATAATTGCACTTACGTCGCTGGACGAAAGGTTAAACATCTTCCTCATGTAAGGTTTGTTTATTCATTACATTTTTTTTTTACAAGGATAAATTAACCTAACGAAAACAAACAGAGGTACAGTAAAAGCACTTTTATATAAGATATTAACTTCAGTGTTTTTGCCTTCTTTACGTAAGGTGCTTTAATGTAATCTCTCTCTCTTTCCAAATGGCTAAACCATTTACGGTACTATTCTATTTTGTATCCCTCAAGCCTCAAACCCACAATCTTCACGAATCCTTTACCTACTTATTTTTGATTGCCCCTTTATTCCTCCCCATTTAACATCCCAGCAACAAAACCACCAAATCAGATAAATATTACGGTAGACTCCATTATGTAAAGCCATCGTCAACAGTTCTTTTACACTACCTCGAACCTGTGTCAAAACCTATGAAGATCTTGCCAAAGTAACAAGCAACATTAAAGCAGCGGGTTGGAAGGCCCGTCACCTCGCTTGTACCTAAACGTGTTTAACGAATACTTTATTACTACTGTACGTAAAAAAAGAAAAAAAAAAACGCGAAGGACACCGACAACGATGCAAACATAAATGATCTATATTATTAACTACTTCGCCTCTATTGCGTATTACTTTGTTCAATATTATCTCCAGACTATTTTATTTAGCTTGGGGGGGAAGTTTTCGAAGTGGAAGGATACATACAGCCTACATCAACCCATTCAACAGTAAAGTGCTCCCTTACCTTGCATAACTGACTGGAGAGGGCAAGAACAAATATAAAAGTTCATCATCAAGCTTAAAGTTAACGGATCACCACCCAGCACGACCGTTCGCTGCTCAATCACATATCTGTCAGTGCAATATTCAATAAAGGGAAGGTGTAAATACCAGCCGTGCAAAACAGGTGACAAGCTAAATTTGGATCCTCACATCAGTTCCTTCCTAACTCACTGATATTATCTCACCAGACCAATCGAGTTCCGTATTATGCTATTCTAAAAATGGGAATCTGGAGGACAAGTATGTTCAATTTTAGACTCTTAACACTAACTAGATAAGAGAATGTCATAAACGTCCGGATATCCTGGTTAATGGAAAATCGATGAAAAAATATATTACAAAACACTTAAAAGTTTGTACCACACGGCACATAGCCACATTCCACACAATCATACTTTACACATCACACACTGTCACATTTCACACACTCATACTTACATGCCACACTTCACACATCCATCTCGCTGTTACATTTCACACTACCACATATCACATGCCATACATCTGGCACTACCACTCTTCACACTACCACCTCACACTCCTGCACCTGAAAATTACCAAAACTCACAATGCCACACCACACGCTGCAACATCTCAGTCACATCACACTGCCACACCATACGCTACCACACCTCACACTACCAAAACACACACTGCCACACCACATGCTGCGACATCTCACACAACATCATACTACCACACCTTAAACTCCTCCATTTCACACCTCACATTACATAATCGCATACTGCCACATCCCACACTGTCGAATCACACTGCTACACTACAAACACCACACCTCACACTACCACGACACACTTTGTACTTCAGGGTGAGCTGGGTCAAGGTGGAAACAAACTTAGTCTAAGATTCAGAACGTCACGACAATCGAACAGGAAGAGGTGGTGTTGTCAATGACTGAGGGCCGTACTTTTGGTGACACTGAAGACTTCGTAACATCTCTTTCTTAGCGATCTATTTGTAGTATTACACCTTAACATTCTATTGTGTACAATTCAATACTTACAGGTTTAATTTCGATGTGTACATCAATAACAAACAAGACAAATCTGAGAATCAATATACACGTTAAACAGCTCAGGAAAAGGTGTTAGGAAATGCTCTCATACTACCTACAGTACAACTCTGCGTGTAGCGGGTGGCGGATGAAATGGCATGGTCGGATGAATAGATAAAATTGTTAATGGATGTACATTTTTAAGTCATTCTTTTCTACAGCTGCTTCGCAACTGCTTGCACTCGTGAATAAATAAACGACTGGTGACTGCAAGTGAGTGGGGTTGATGATTACTGTTTAAAATGTCGAACAGTTCCGAGAGTTTTAAATTCTGAGGGATACTTGCGGATGTCTGAGTTCTCCCTCTGATTCCTTCGCTTGCACACACACACACACACACACACACACACACACACACACACACACACACACACACACACACACATTGTGTTTCTTATAGTATGTAAGATCGACTACCCAAACTGATCCAATATTTACTGTAATTCTATAGCGTCATACTGCAAGTTCTTAGAAAAATTTGATAAACTTTGACTGGCCTACAAATGTTAACCCTCCATATTGAATAATAAACAGTGTTGTTCACGGAAATGTGCTGAAGAATGGATGCAGAGCCACAGTACTGTCTTATTCTGCCATTCAGCTACGGAAAACTATCTACAAAAGGACGGAAATCGTTCCCAAGTCAGGCTGCAAATCCACTGTATTTTCCAACTCTGCCACTAAACTACAGAAAGTAAGCTACAAAAGGCCGAAAATCAGTCACGCTAACCATCAGGCTCTGGATACCTCACGCCAAACGATTTTATTCAGCTGTGAATCATAGGAGCCTGGTACATTTAACCATCTCATGCTCTTGAAAATTTTAGTATTCTATTGTAGCTGGCACCAGGCGATTTTCTTCAGCAACGAGTAAGCCAAAAGAGCCTAGACGTTAAGGTGGACGAAACAGATTAAGTCTACCACGTTATAACCAATCACTCAAACGTTTTCCTTTCCGCAGGGGTGAGCGTGATCGAGGGGGCACTACGCCAAACCAGCGGAGGCTCCAACACCCCATTAGCCACCGTTTTATCCTCCCCTATCACCTCCATAGCCGCCGCCCACAACTTTGAGAGCTTCAAACTGGGGAACACGGGCTTTCACCTCATCATCCTCGGTCGCAGCGTCGTGAATTCTAACTCTACCCATGCAGTACCTTCATTCCCGGCCATTGGAAGCAGTGTGATAAATAATATTGGAGAAAATAGGACTCCTAGTAATAATGGTGGCCGAACAGGCAATCTGACTAATGGCAGTGACAGCGAGACAGATGTTCCTGAAAAAGATGTAGATCGCGAGAGCAATCCAGCTAATGACCGGGAAAATGCGGCAATAAATGATACAGAAAGCAAAATAAGTAACACAGAAAGCAAGGCGATTAGTGATACAGAAAGCACGACGGCTGTTGATACAAGAAGTAGTGCGGCCAATGGAGGGGAGAATGTGCTATCCAATAATGCAGAAAACATCATCGGTGGTACAGAAAGCAGGACTCCAAGTGACACAGAAATCGAGGCCAGTGACAAGGAGAGGAAGACCAAAAGCGACAGCGACAAAGAAAGCAAGACCAGGGACACAGACAACGCAAGGACCAGAGAAGCAGAGGGCAACACATTTAATAATACAGAACGAGTGATTTTGGACAGGGACAACGACCATAAGACGGACAATGACACAGACGGCACTACAAATGACAAGGAAAGGGAAAGAACGGGTGCCAGAGGAGCAACGAATGACAGAGAAAAGGATACGTACAGTGGCAGGGAATCCAAGATCATCAATGACAGAGCAGGGAAGACAATGAGTGACACAGAATATAAGCCAAGTGACACAAAAAGTACATTAATTAGTGAAAGCGACGCAACCCGTGACACAGAAGGCAAACTAATCAAAGCCAAAGCAAACAACATGAACGGCGACAGACAACAGGGAAGAAGCAATGACAGACAGCACAAGACGCGCAACGACGAAGAAACCGAAAAAAGTAACAGAGAATCCATCAACCCAAAACTATCCTTCCCCGATGAAGGCTTGGACCTTGAGGCGATACAGCAAGAGATCAGGAGAATGGCACTAGCAAAGATAATGAAGGAACAGTTCGACAAGTTTAAGGAGCGCTTAGCGAGGACGGCGGAGAATTCAGGAGGACCAAAGCCGAATAAGAACATCAACGCCACTCCATCTGCCTCGATCACCGAGACACCGCGTAATACTGATTCAGCAGCGACTAATATAGGTTCCGTGCCAACCAACAGTGCCATAGGGGAAGAGAGGGGGCGAAGCAGCTTACGAGTTGGAGAGCTGGTGTCAAAATCAGAGAGAAGAGCTGGGGAGGACCCAAGCGGCGTCAAGTCAGGGGTGCTACGTGTGGAAAATCACCCCATCCCTGTCACCTTCCATTCACTTCCGGGCTTTCCTAGCTCCTTCCCCCCTCGGGCTCCAACGGCACATGGGAGCGTACCAGGGGGGGTACAGGCCCCAGCAGGTGTGGGAGCGGCTAGTGGCACCTTCCCTCAAGCTGGGGTAGACACGAGATTCGTCACTCAAATGCCACAAGTTCCTGCCATGACATTCCCAAGAGTGCCCGGTATGGTAGCAAGTCGGCCTTCCCTCCTAGGCACGTCCACCCCAGCCAGACGCACTCAGGTCGGGGACTTGATGAGGCTGCTGCAAACGCGTCTGATAGGTGGTCTACGCGAGGCCACGACTGGCATGGTGACGCCGGCACCATCGGGACGACCACAACCGCAACACTTCGATCCATCCATTGTGGTTAACTTCCTCACACTGGTTGCACTATCGCAAAACAGGTTGGTTTTGGACGTCCTTAAAGGTGAAGTACTGTACTTCAAATAATTTTCAACCAGCGATCTTGCATAAAACATAATAATCTGGTGGAAGCTATACTTATTTTCAAATCACACCAAATAACAAACATTATATATACATATGTATAAAAAGATATTTACGTGCCATTTGCAGATATTAACTAATATGGAACAGGTATTTGTAAAACTCCCAATTCCCAATGAATATGAGCAGCGAATTTTTAAAATTCAATATTAAATGTCAAAAATAATGGGTGACTACTGATAATATAATGAACTGTTAACCATTACTCTTTGTTTGCTGAATTTTATTGTACTACTTCTAAGTCATATTTAACTATATTAGTTTATTGAGGTTGGTGGTTAACTATTATTTAGTTATTATTTATGAAAATTTTATATCGACATGATTACAAACATTTTGCCTTACTTACAGATTACTTATTTGTATTTGTTATTCTGCTTTTCCTTCTTGTTTACTTGCAACCATACAGAGGCGGCGGTTCATCGTCATCAGGTCAACGCAACGCGGCCACCGTGGAGGCCCCAAGTCTGTCCCTGCCACCCACCTCCCGCAACACCGGGGAGTTCGGACCATTCAGCACCGGTAACGACCCGTGAGTATAACACTGCACTACAAAACTCAACCACGACTGTACACGTCATTATGGCATGTACCGGTATTTCACGGCGTTAAAGGTGATCAATGGTAGATAATTCCGTGTTATGGAAGTGAAATATATTATGGGTAATGTACCGTATTTATCAGAGGCTATTCTTGGTGTACAGAATGTGTCTCATGATGGTAATGATGATGATGATACGGGTTAGTGAGGACTTGACTCTTGGGACCAAGGCTGGAACGTGGCAGTTCTGTCACCCAGCATTTGTGTTCCCAACAGTTTCGTGCCTCCTATGTCAGGGGAACAGGAATAATATATTAAATCCTTTCAAGTCCAGGACGCGTCTTTCTATTTCACCTAAATTTATTTTTTACTTTTTATTTTACTAAGGGAGGATCTCCAGCTGCGAGAGTTAACGAAGTAAGCCGTACAATGGCTCCCCTAAGGTTCATAAAAATTGTAAGGAAACAGCACAAACAAAATAAATACCATGTCACAGGCATGATGGCGTTTAAAGTTTCCTTATCATAGGTAACACTAGTAGCCTTCCTTTGGAGTTTTCCACAAAATGAGAGCGCTGAATACTGTGCAGAATGATGAAAAAAATAACATATGTCTTGACGAACCATATAATACGGGTACCGGGCACTACAATCCGGGCGTCTCTGAGGTAGTTATTATCGTGCCCTGGCAACCTACCATTCAAAAGCGCGTCTGACCGTGTATAATATGAGACGCAAGTGATTCGTGTATATGTTCGTGTATAATAATATTCGTGTATGATATATTCGTGCATCATAATATGATTCGTGTATAATATGATAAGAAATAGGACGCACTGAATGGTAGGTTGCCACGGTACGATAACGGCAACCTCAGAGTCGTGCGCCGCGACTATAATGTACGAAGTATATTAACTGACTTGTAATCATTAGGTGGTAAAAAAATGATGATGATGATGATGAGAGTATTTTTCAGGTCAGCAGGAGTAGACCCGTCAACTATCATGCTACCACCGATGCTGCGCCAGACCCTGTACTCGTACCTGCTGCCCCGCCTGGCCTCCCTCACTGCCCTAGTGGAGACGGTGCCAGGGGTGCCGGGCCTCGACTACCCCATCATTGCCACCGTCCCGTACACCAACTTCTACTGCTCCGCTATGCCATGGCCGGGATTCTACGCGGATACGGAAGCTAGGTGTCAGGTATGCGCTTTGTTACTACTTATTACATACAGCATTTTAAAAATTATTTCAGCATTAAGCCGTCGGCGGTAACACGTAATACACTAAAACCTATTTTACTTATTAAACTCGTTACGGCATAAATCTGTTACTTTACACAAACTGTCTGCAGTCTTTATAAACTTCAGTAGCATTTTACTTAATGTTCATTGATGCCGTTGGTTTATGAGGAAGCATCTTGGACTTTATTGAAAAATACGTACCGGGTACTAAGGAGTTTTCAGCCAGTTATCCATATACAGAACCACACACACCGTTTTCTCTGATGCAGTTGCTCAAAACATCACTATCTGGCATAACTAAACTAGTCACAACTGGTGATCCCCAGAGTGTTGGGGCTTGTACTAGGCAAAGAGTAAATATTCGAAATAATTACATGAAAATATGATCATCAAAATGAAGTTTGATACTTTTTGCTGCAATCCTGTGGTAAAATGAATTCAAATAATAGGAATTTGCAAATTCTTACCTCTGTTTAAGATATCAATCAAGCACCAGTACTTTGCAACGCAGTTTAAATAATGTCTTGTTAATAATGTATTCATTCTTGTGTGCTGAAATTTTTACTGCAGTCAAAGTAGTCCCAAATGATGGTGGAGTACTAAGAGGGAAATGGAGTATCAGAGGGTGAGTGGAGTACTGTTAGTGAAGTAGTGTTTGATGAGTGAAGTGAGTGCGATAATGTAAAGTAAGGAGCAAACAACAATATGCGTGAAGTACAGTACTATACTTTGAATAAGGTGGTGGAGTGGGACTATAAAATACAACAAATGGACACAGAATGAGACTGACGGGCGCAATCAGGATGTGGCCTGAGGGACCCAGGCCGCCGCCTTCCTGTCTATGATAAGCTGAACGGAAAGGCAGCTACTTTGTGTTTATATATATATATATATATATATATATATATATATATATATATATATATATATATTCGCTATTAATGATTGTTTCCTGGGTTGTTTCTTTTACTGTTTATCACAATATACCGGTGCATTTTTAATTAACCTAAACACTATTCTAATACTTCCCAAGCAGCTACCTCCAGGAAAAAAAAAAAAAAAAAATCTGGCCCCTCCCACTGCAATATATCCTGGCTGCGTCCTTGATGATATATAACTAGTAATGCAGAGAATGATGGTGTATTAGTTTTGAATGAAGATGCAATGAAGTGCAAAGACGTTTACAACGAAGCGTAATATCAAAGTCACCTTCTTCATCTACAGGTTTGGCACTACTGCGATCTAGACGGGCGACAAGCATCATTCCTCTGCCCCAACGGTACCATGTTCAACCAGGCCTTCTTCGTGTGTGACTGGTGGTACAACACGGACTGCCAGTCAGCACCATACCTCTACTTCCTCAACGAGAGGATATTTGACGTGCCCGAGGTGGATGAGACGGCACCACACCGAACTCTAACTGCGGAGGTCCTCGATACTATCTTTGTCTGACGATGGGACAAGGTACAGTCACGGTCAAATGTTCTATCACATTTTGCCCCGACATATACCTACGCTCGAAGAATTCCTAACTTAACTCGATCCATTTTAGAAATATTATTGCTTCCATGGACCCTAAGGTCAATAAACTCCCAGCTGGAAACAACTGTCACACAGTGACTGGCAAAAACTGTAACTATTACACGAGGTAACGATTTATGATTCAGGACACGCCTATGAAGGCGTGCGGAAAAAAAAAAAAAAAAAAAAAAATCTGCCGCCGGAACAATGGTGTTCGAGGTATGACACTTCAGGTTTTTCAGGTTCTTTCACGTCTTCTTGGTCCAAACAAACGAGTCAAGATCATGCCTATGAGGGCGTGTGTTAACTATCAGATTATCCTTGCAATGGCATTTGAAGTATGTCGAGTAGTCTTTCAAGACTCAATGGCGTGGGTAAAGACGAGTGGGGGAAACAAGCTAGGGCAGTAACAGATAACGGGGTATGCTGAGGGAAATACAAGTCTACACTGCAACGATGGATGTACTAGGTTGACCAGTATGGGTGACAATGGTAAAACTGAGAGAGTTCCCCCAGAACAGAAAGAACTACAGGTAAAAGACGAAGACAGTAAGCTGAAGAAATTTCAGATATCATGTGTCTCACTAAGTAGGTAATAACCAAAGAACAATCCTATAATAATAATAATAAAGGCCACGCGTCTGACACAGTGGCTGGCAGTGACTGTAATTATTACGTAAGGTAATATGTTCCAGCCGTGACGTGTCCTTAAGGGTTGAGAGGCATTACATACGCAGATGTCCATAGCAACTGTTCCTGCGTTCCCTTGCATCAGGACTACGTACATTTAGCGCCATTTTCCCGTTATCGTAAGTGACTTCGTGACACCTCTTGCATACACATTAAATCACTTCAACTAAGGACGTCCCCCACCTCTCCCTCTCCTAGATAAAATTCTTCCACCCTAACTTGGACCACATTTTCGTCCCTCTGTATATTAATTCATATAAATCAGTGATTAAAAAAAAGACAATCCTGCGGCTCTACATCCCTTCCATCGCACTTCTCCAAGACTAGCAGCATATTCAAGTTTTAATCTCTTATTAAAATCAGCATTCAAGATGGAGAGATGGCAATCTATGACCAACTCTGAGTAAAAAGAGTATGCCGCAGACAGTTAAAACATTGCTGTTTTCAACCATTTCACTGAGATGGTTTTCTCTTCACTAAATGGAACCGTCACTAGTTAATAAAGAATAATCGCAGTGAAAGTGCAGAAGTGATTACTGCATTACGTCCGACACTGTCACACCTGACCCACCCAGCGTGCATGTGGCTTCCACCTCCCCTCCCTCCCTACACCACCAGCCACTAATCAAAGCTGAGGACCGTTTAACATACCACCAAGTGTCACCCGCGCAATTAGTATTGCCCCAAAGTCATGAAGGACGATGATAAACGTGTTATGAAGCATGATTTTCATTTTTTTTTTTATGGTACATAATCTGCTGGTTGAGAACTTGGGGATCAATACGAAATGTATCTACATGCAAAGTGTATCTACATTCTCGAGAAGGGGGAAAGGGAACACTGAGGATGAGAAGGAGGAATGGTGTGGAGAGCTATGTGAATGAGGGTGGTGTGAGTTAAAGGATGAGATGGAGGGAAGGAGTGGATAGGTAAATGAATTAGGATGGTGTGAACTGGAGAACGGGATGGGGGGAAGGAGAAGAAACGTACATGAATGAGGGTGGTGTGAGTTGAACTGAAGCTGGAGAGTGGGTATAGGCAATCTGTTTAAAAAATGAGCTGATGAACATGATAATAAGAACATACGTAAGAAAACAGAAAAACTGAAGCTGGTCGGTTGGCTCACACTGGGCACTTTCTGTTTAAGGGTATGAATAAAACACACACACACACACACACACACAAAACTCTCCCCTTCCTTCACCAAACCATCCAACAAAAACTGGACCATACGGGTGTAGTGAGGACTTTAATCAAAATTTTCTCCTGAAAAACAACGAACAAGAAAGTAAGATTTCATTTATCAAACATCTTATGACGCAGACAACATACGAAGTATCTTAGGCATGAGTCGGTCCAGTTTTAGTAGGTGTTACAGACTGGAGACTATGGGCGTGGCTAAATGCGTCAAAATAAGAATGAAAAAAATCCCAATATCAAGCTTCATCATTTCACTACGATGGCGTCTTGCAAATTTCATTCTTGATATCTACAAACGACTATATTCACCTAAAGACAGACTTCGACCCCGAGGAGAAAAAATAAAACCCCTACTAAACCCTTCAGTACATGCCTCCCTTAAACTGAACAAACTCATCTGTGGGAAGAACGCATAAGTACAAAAAAGATGTATTATGGAGGGGTGAAGATGTAGGTAACAAACGTGGTGCCTACGGGGTGGGTTGGCCCAGATGCTGCAAAGGTGTCACTTGAAGCTTAGGTTGTGTGTGTGTGTGTGTGTGTGTGTGTGTGTGTGTGTGTGTGTGTGTGTGTGTGTGTGAGAGAGAGAGAGAGAGAGAGAGAGGAGCGGGTGTTGCAAGATGAGTGCTTGAGGCGTGACACTATCACCTGAAGGCAACAAAGACACACTCACTCGCACGCTCACTCCATGGTCACCCTTTGTCACTCCCGCTGTCACTGTCATTCTTGCTGCTGCTCTACACGAAGGTCTATGTGCGCAGTCGTCGTCGTCGTCGTCGTCGTCGTCGTCGTCATCATCATCATCATCATCATCATCTCATCATCATCATCATCATCATCATCATCGTCGTCGTCGTCGTTGTAATAATTTTTATTGGTGCTATCATTGTCAAAACACCCTAGTTAAAATAATCGTTAACATCCTGAAAACTCGTACAATCATCATTACCACAATGACCATCATCATCGCATTTACTACCATTATTTTCAACATTACAATCATCATATATTATTACAAAAGACCACTGTAATAATCCAACAGTGTATCTTCAATTCACAGAGAGAGAGAGAGAGAGAGAGAGAGAGAGAGAGAGAGAGAGAGAGAGAGACAGACAGACAGACAGACAGAGAGGGGGTTAATGTACACAATGACATATCTTTCCACTTCTATTGTGAGGTAACTCCCACCCTACGTATCAATGCAGTGACATACTCTGGTCGAAGAACACTGCCTCTAGCAACGTTACTGCGGATACGATTATCATCGCAAATTCTCTCTCTCTCTCTCTCTCTCTCTCTCCACCACAAAACTCTCCTCACGACTCAGCTCAGACTTTCGACTCTGCCATATGACCTACTTTACCCATAACCAATCAGGTCAGATATAAGTAACTTCGGAGGATGGACTGGCTCTCGTGGGGCAAAACTGACTAATGTAAATTATTTTTCCACCGTAAACTAATGAAGATCCCAAAATCCGTTCAGCTCATTTGATGGTCTAGTGAGGTCAGACTGGAGGGTCAATATAATTATTACTAAATACTGTAGATTCATTTTTACGTCATTACTAAGGCTCACCGATTTCCTGCAACCACGACTTAGTTTTCAATTTGTCGAACTGACCCAGTTCCGTCATGTAAAAAAAAAAAAAAAAAAACGAATATGATTAGGTAAGAGACAGGCGTTGTGCAGAAAAGCAGAGGGAGACGGTGAACATGGTAGAGAGGTTGGATGCTAGGGTATGTGGGAAGGGCTTGTGTGCTGTGGAAAAATGTCGTTAGTGAGTAGGAACAAATGCGCCTGGAGGTTCATTTGTTGGCACACAACAGACGGACAGATTAACAAATGGAATACAGAAAAGAAGGAAATATATGGATGATAGACTGTTGGGAGGACAAGCCATAAACTTTGCAATTATCATAAAGGCAATACCCACTTTGCCGCAACCGTACATGATAGTATCACTCAAGGGGTTAAACATACAGCGTAAGTTTAATCATGATAGTATTAAACTCTTTTGATTTACGTAAGAAACTGACTCCATTAACCATTTAAATAAGATGGTCTTGCCTAAGTTGCAAAAACGCAAAGGCCATTATAAACAAGACGTTCGCCACTTCAGTATTACGATGATCTTCGTGTATAATCCTTGCCGCCATCATGTGATTTTGTTGATTTTGTTGTACTGAAGTTGGAAGTCTATTAGTAAAGGGGTTAGTGAAGGCATATCTAACCTCTTAAAACTCAAAAAAAGTCACCCCTAAAATCGTTTGAAAGCATACAGTGATCTACAAAGGTCCTTGTACTGAAAGGATAAACGGCGCAGGAGATCTAGGTAGGCATTTGTAAAAGATCCTAAACTGTTTTCGTAAGTAACCACAGAGGTATTTAATACCGGTAACCAGAAACAATATTGTGTGGACCATAAGGTCTGTTGCTGTTTGCTTTCCTTTGTACTCTACGATGTTTATTCCAGATTTGCTGTTAAGTGTATGGTCGCTGTAAAATGACGCTAAAAGTATAAATAACCAATCTTTAACTAATCATGACTTATACTTTGGAAGGCTTGCAAATAGGGTCCCCCTGCATATGGTGAGAGTGTCGGGGTGCCTTCTGCAACCCATTATGCAACACCTCCACCATCACCGCCAACACCCGCACCACCACCGCTCCTCCCACATAGTTATTTCAAGGTGCCAACGCTTGTAGGACGCGCCTGGTTTTGTGCTCACCACAGAAAAACTCCGTACCATCTGTCGCACTAAAGAACGGTGACCTTATAAAAGCTTACTGGATTTTTTTTTACACTGTGTGTGTGTGTGTGTGTGTGTGTGTGTGTGTGTGTGTGTGTGTGTACCTAGCATCTGAGACAGGTTCACACATTGTGAAGTAACGTCTTCAGGCTACCACCGCACGATTTTGTTCAGCTTTGGAAAGAATTATACTCAAGACGAGATTGATGACAGCTACGTCTAATTTCACCTCGAAAAGTCTCATGTTGGATGAATAAAATCGTCTGGAAGTAACAAAAATATCTATAAAGGGAGCCTCCAGATTGACGGGGTTAATCTTCCAACGACCATCTGTGAATGCAATACCCAAGCTAAGAAGAAAGCTTAGATTATTGCCTATCGACCACACGAGGGTAATAGGACAAGGTATCAATGTTCGTTCAGTCTTAATTTCCCCACACAACACGACTCTCAGGAAGCTGCTGTCAACGAAGTCTCCACTGAATTGTTGAATGAACGACAAAGGGGAAACAAACTTAGTTCAGAGTCTGACTGGCCCGATAATCGAACTCGGGTCGTTCAAGTTGCAAGCTAGATGTGCTAACCAATGATCTACTAGAGACTCTCCCCACACATGCAATGTACTCACACATACAACATATAAAGTGTCCGTATGGTGCTTTGTAAAGTGAAAATTTTAACTTTTATTACAATGGTCTTCACCTTTCGCCATGTGTCTGTGTATGACAGTTCGTCAACTGCAACAAAACTAATGCGATGAAGAGAGAAACCTGAACTTTACACAGAAAAAATCATCCATGATGATTTTTCTCTCTTCATTCTGACTTGCCGTAAGTGCTTGGGATAGATTAAAAGCATCTACTTGCCCGAGTGCCAGAAGGTTATCTCATCCTCTTCAGGCCCAAGGTGTGGGCGGAGGGACATTGGTTACGAGATTGTGACAATGTGAGATAACTTTTACCTGCCGCCCTCCCCCCCCTTTTAATCAGGCCATTACCATATGATATGATTCCGCGAATGGGAAATGTCTTCTAATGAAGAGGGTAATGAAGGCTACATCAAACTCCTCCAGTTCGAAAAGTCGCTAAAGCTGAATAAAATCATCAAGTGGAAAAAGTAATAAATATAAAATACGTTATCAGAATGAAGAAAGGGTTGAATTTTTGTGAACGCGCGTTTAAGGGTCAGAGTGGTAGCTTTTCATAAATATTAAAGTACACGATGCTTCTGGAGCTTTTTAGATGCTGGAGAGAATCTTTAGGAGTGCCCCGGTCTGTAATCACACCTTAAGGATTTCCACACGCAAGGTTTTTCACTTCAATTCCCTAAAAATCTCCACACGTAAGGTGCTTCACTCCAGCTTAGCCTCATATAATGCTTCACTTTAGCGAAGCCCACTACGGCACCATATCAATCTAATACCTTTGTACTAGTTGTCATTTAGCAGCTTATTTCCTGTAGACTGATGGCATAATAAGACAATACAATAGCTCTACATCTTTTCCATGAAAATTTTTCGTGGGTGACACTATATTCTACTGTTATTTCTTGTTAAGGCTCGGCATACAAGAAGAGATGATACTTTTGGTCCAAGTCAAAACGGTCGGAGTATAGCAGTATAAATTGCTCAGTGAAGCCACTCATGTGTCCAGGATCTCCTATTTGATACGTTCGTGGGGGAAAATACTAAATTTAAAAACAGGCTAAAATTCTGACGCTCTAATTGCATGTGGAAGTCCTTGGCACTCTCTTATGTGCACAAGTTATGCAACCAACTCCCACGATTCCCACAGCCGACATTGGTGTCAACAGTGACACAGCACCTTACCAGTCTTGTACATGGAACGAAAACTGCATTAACTCGCCTAAGGGTATTGTATCACGTAGGGATTTTAGCGTACTCTGACTGACGCCAATCAGTCTTATTCGGGTGTGGAAAGGTTTCTACCGGCATCGGGGAAAAAAAAAAAAAAATCTATATATTTCTGATAATCATGCAGCAGTCTAAAGTTAGCATGAACTCTCCCCTTCGTGTCAAAAAATAATGCTGAAGACTCATGCCACTGTGGATTCACATACAGTACTATCTCCAAATTCCACTGCGCTCCTCACGCCACCAGCAGCTAGCATGTCGTCTTGCGCCAACACTCACTTTCCCCTGTTACCAGCTGGCGCCTCGATTCACACCGGCGGTAGGCCAACAAATACCTCACACGCTCCACACCACACCAATACCTCCCCTACTGTACATCATCATCTTTACACCTCCTCTATACCACGCCTCAACACCTTCATTACTCTTCATCAGTATCTCCAAATCTCCCTATTCTATACACAATGCCTTTACACTTCCCCTACTCCACATCATAACACCTCAACACCGTCCCTACTCCATACCAGAACATCTCATCACCTCCCATACTCTACACCACCACATAAATTCTCCTCTACACCATCGCTTAAACACTCTCTCTACTTTACACCATACCTAAATACCTTCCCTACTTTACACCAACACTCATCCCAACTCACATCTCAGAAACTCTGGCACCACATTTTTAACACCCACTTCCTTCACACACCCAGCATCACATTAGCAGATTTCATAATGCACATATATAGTAAGTCTGACGTGTGAGTGAATGTGTGGCCTATTTTCGCAGAGCACTCTACCATTCCCCTATACTGTAAATATTTTAATGTTCTGAGATCCTTCCAAGCACCTCACAAACACTTGCAATGCAAATGCCATGAACATCACATACTGTACTTTTCTGGTTACCGTATTCTACTATGATTTCCTCTTGTTCTTTCTAATATATTTTCCTCGACAAGTATCTCCTAAATTCAGGATGAAACACAATATCAGTAAGTGACATAATATACAGCGACTCCAGCCTGTCAGTCACATAATTATATTTAAAGAGAGATATCTTATTTGGCAATTCACTTTGTCCATCACAGCTCTTGAATATCGTCAAGTACAATCTCGTCATGCATACCAACATTTCAGGGAAAAAATGTTACTAAAGACACCAAAGAAAATAATGGATATCTGCCATAAAACTTTCTTATTGGTTTCCTTCTGTGACTGACATGACAGCACGGAATATATTGTGAGAGAAGTAGGACTAGGCTACGATAATATTGTCTTCAGTGAGTGACATGACAGCACAGTATACAGTGACCCAAGTATGACAATCAGATTCTCTCCGAGTCTGCAACTCATCCGGTCAGTCATAACCTCAACACAGCTCGTTATTTGACTATTCTAACTCGTCATGCACCTCCCTAGCACAGACTTCCACGTTCCCTCAAAATGAGCACTAGCGCGCTATGCTTTCATTCTCTCAGTGCGATGACGCCTTATATTATTATTTTCTTCTTCCTACCTACCTAATATTTTATTTAGCTAAGGAGGGTCCAGTAATACTGAAGATATAAAATGAAGGCAATTTCAAATCCCTCACGTTCAAAACTTTCTCTTAAGCTCAATAGATTCTTCTTAAGTTGGCGTGAGTATGATAATGGAAGATCGTGATACTGAAAGGATTAATCCCTTGAATCAGGTGACAGCTTTTGTATATCATTTCCATTCTCTATAATATTTTCACAAGCTTACGAGAGCTCATGGTGAAATAGTAATTGAAGGCTACACTGCATAGTC
Organism: Coenobita brevimanus; assembly: GCF_032717465.1. Lineage (NCBI taxonomy): Eukaryota > Metazoa > Arthropoda > Malacostraca > Decapoda > Coenobitidae > Coenobita > Coenobita brevimanus. The sequence goes on from NC_137015.1 coordinate 7,658,243, forward strand.
ATCTAAACACTCCTGTTCGAAATTTTGTCTCCTAAGCCGAATAAAGCCATCGAGATAACATGACTATAAAAATGAAAAACGTCATTATACTGAGGGAGCTAAGAAATACATCCAATCATCGAAGTTATCACCGCAACCAAGATTCCCACTATCATTATTAAAAAAAAAAAAAAAAAAAAAAAAAAAAAGCAGAAACAGCTATCATCAGACCGAAGAAACTGGGTCACGCATCCATCCACTCACCTTTGAACTGTCTCAATTCTCGGTTGCAATTTGACTAGCACCAGATACCCTACTCATACCTGTAAGTTTTCTTGAGACAAAAATGAGTATAAAATTGTTATTTACACTTTTACCTTCGCTCATACAGCCACCAAATACTTCAAAACCAGAGTACCGGTAAGTGTAAAAGTACAGTAAGCAAAACTATGAACTATTTTTTGGCAATGATTTACTGCTACTGCTTTTTATCACCAGACGAAAAAAAAAAAAAAATCAAATTAAACACACCACACCACACCGCCATAACAAAGAGTAACCCATTACATATAAACAAAGTAGTTAGCGGAGTTTTGTTCAGTCTCCAAATGCAGTTAACAACTAAAATGCCCTGGGAGCGGCAGAAACATGGAGCAAACCTGACAACAGCACCACATTTCCAGCGCCTTTCAACACCTTCTTACTGTTCCACTGGCCACTGATGAACTCAGAAATCAAAAGCATTACTTCTTAACCATACAGTTCATTCTAAACCCTTCATCACGAAAACGTCTCTCGTAACTTATTCTGGCTACGCTGCACGATTCATTAAGTTTAAGAGATAATTCTAATTAATACCATATTTCCTACGCAAGCCAGCTCTACCTATCAAATTAGTCAATACAGAACTGTGGCTCTTGTTATAATCTTCCCCCACTCCTTCCTATTTGACTCCCATCTCCCCATCCCAACCCATTGCCTTTTAGGCTGGAGGGGAACCTATGTTAACAGCCTACGGTTCGAATCCACGAGATGGATGGAGGTTTTTCCATCACTTATATGCTGTCAGGTTCTTTGGGTGGTCCACTACGGCTTAAGTGATCTAAGCTAAGGTAGCCTAGCTCTGAGTTCTCTTGCGCCACCTGGTATAAGAAAAAATCCCTCTAACGCCTTCTCCACCTTCACATCCAACACAGCCACTTTCAACTGTGTACACTCGATCACAAAACTATCTTTACAATTGTACGTCTTAACATTTTCAAACACTGGAGGAAATGTTTATATTTTCGAGCAACTTTCCACGTACCCATTATTCTTATCAATACAATGAAAAGACGGAACTTTAAACAATTATGAAATACACCATTAAATAATGTGCCTTACGAAAAAGCACGAAGTACAACAACGCTCACTGTGAAACCATCGATCTCATGGTGCAAGATGGTTTTTTGAGGGAGTGTAACGGCAAAGGCTCTTTCCTCATCTTTGCTGAATTCCGGTCAGTCAATTAGCAAAGTTGTGAGTTATGAGTTCTCTCCCAACCTCCCCCATTTTCTCCGCCCCTCCTCCCACCCTCTTCCCCTCCAGAGCCACACCCTCACCTCTCCTACGAGCGAGAGGGCCACACCTGCAGTATTATCTCACGTGCAGGGTGAAACGCCTCAAACTCACCACAATTACGGTCTCCCACACTCTGGCCGACACTAGCCAATAGCCCACGTGCTGCTTATTACACCTGCTCCCACATTACCACACCACTACACTACCATACGGGCCTTACAAATCACCCATCCTTTCTCACAGCAAACATCTGCACAACATCACATAAAAAAAGTGGAAGAAATGGTGGTCAAGTGGCAATTGTGTGGACCCTAGATAGACTGATCACGGGCTCGATCTCAGTTGAGGCTGGGAACAGTAGGAGGAACTGAACCGACTGTCAAACGTACGATAACTTATTCTTGCTAATGCCATTTCAACTGCTGCATGACATACATTATACTTCGGATATTATCTTATGTTTTTACTTGGCTGAGGAAAATGTCTCCTTTTAAAACGGTTAACCAAAATAAATTTCACTACTCTTCTACAAGCACCATCGACATATCCTAAGACATCTCTTCTAAAACCATTACATTGCCACAGTAGTAAGTGCAGACTGATCGGTAATAACTAGTTCTCACGTGGTGATCAGTGAGGGTGTGTAGCACACACTGTTCGTGTGTGGGAGGACTGCCGGGCCTCAGGTAACAGAATGCCTAGTCTATGCACACGGAAGACATCTGAATGTATCGAATATAAAGTGTAAAGAAGCAACTAAGTGATGATTCCAGTGGAAAAAGTTTTTTTGAGTTCTGAAAATACAGTTCAAACATAAGGTACCATTAGCAAGTCAAGACTGGAGGGACGGAGGGAGCGGCTAAAACGGAAGGATTGCGTGGGGAGAAGGGGAAGAGAAGAGGTAAGAGGATGGCGATATGGAATAGGAGTAAAGATGGAAAGGGAGAAGTGCGGCTGAAAGCAGCGTGAGAAAGAACAGAAGAGAAGAGAAGACATTTGAGGGAAAGGGAAGGGAAGAGAAGGGAAGGGAACGGAAATGAGATGAAAGGGGAGAGGAGAGGAGAGGAGAGGAGAGGAGAGAACAGGGTAGGAGAGGTGCTGCTGGGAACAGAAACCCGCAAGGGATGGAGAGGGGATGGAAGGAAAGGAAAGACGAAGCGGTGGGATGGAAAGGAACGGAAGGTAGAGCATAGGAAAGGATGATGCAAGGCTAGGAGAGGCAAGGTATGAGAAGGTGAATGCGTCGGGTGAGGAGGAGAGGGAGAGGAAAAAATAGGAAGAGAGGACGGAATGGGGAAAGGAAGAAACTGGAAGCGTGGTAGCAAAAACAAGGAACAGAGAGAGAAGGAATGGGGAGTGGAGAAGATTCAAGTTAGAATGGGGAGGAGAAGGATGGAATGGGAAGGAGGCAATTGGATGTGAAGGAAGGCATGCAAAACGAGGAGAGGGAAAGATGAGATGAAAGACAAGGAAATGAGAGATGGGGACACGGACGACAAGGAAAGGGGAGGAAAGACAAAAGATGAGGGAGGGAGGGAAGGTGCTGGAAGTGGGGGACGGTGGAACATCAGGGTGAGTGGAGAGAAGTGGATGGGATGCGATGGGTGTGGGTGAGAGTGAGTAGTACGCCAGCAGCAGGCACACTAGACAGGAGGGGGCCGCGAGAAACACACCGCTTTCCCGTCACTCTCCACCACACCGCCACCCGAACTCAACTCGCCTCGCCTCCTTCAACACATGATAAGTCTGTCATATTATCACCAAGTTCCAATATGCTTAACCCCTTCACTAGGATGACCATTGATATTTTATTCTTGCTACCACTAGACGCTTTCATTCAGATTAACCCTTTCTAGCCTAAGACGTACTCTGTATCTCATTCTGACGTATCCCAAGAGGATTCCATCAATCTGAAAACAGACCCCTCGGTGTGAAGGGGTTTGAAACAATCTCAAACATCCTCACTCAGTCCCATCAGCCTTAAGGACGTACCATCGCAATCGGAAGTCCTGTCGCCTCTCCTGTTTGCTCTCCATAGACTTTGGAAATCGGTATCATGAATCCGCATCAACCGAGACTGATGACTTATTTGGCCACAGATCAAAGCCATCAGTGTTGGCTGCTGCGATGTCAAGCTGATTCTCAAAGTCCATGACGAGAAAAGCAGGAGAGGCGGTAAGACTCTTAATGCCGGTAGTACTTTGTATTATATTTGCCTATCGTCAGACGATAAATGTGAGATCTCTCAGGGTAAAGGGGTTAGGAAAGCTAGCTCACTTGCAGTGAAAGGATCAGAAACATCTCCATTATATCCTTTCAAATTTTAAATAATCTACAGGACGGTGGAAAGAATAAGATCGATGTCGACCTCACAGCTGAGGGACCGAGGCCGAATTCTCTTGTATGTTATTTTCTCTTTAAATAAGAACATTACCTGTATCTCACATACGACAATTTAACGTGTCACAGGCTGAAACAGATTGGTAGGGAAGAAGTGCGAGGCAGTCTCCTATGTCCACGAAAATGAAACAATCTTTACAACTTACGTTATGCACATTACACTGAGTGAACTAAGACAACTAAAGAACATATCTTCTAACACTTGGATTCGTGATCTCGACAACATGAGAAACTTACTAGCACCTTTTTTCTAGTATATTTCTGCATTTGTTACGCCAATAATCTTCTCTGTGTTACTAATGCAGTGCCGATATTAATAAGGCATACACAAAAGGCGTAATGTGCAATATAAACTGGTAAGAAAGAGGTGTTAGAAAGCCTTTTAAACTCACGACAATATGCCACCTGGCCCATCATGGATGGACCTTGATGGGAAAGGACAGGACTCTTTCCAAAGCAGAATATGACCGTGTCTTCAGCTCTTTCATCCCGAGGACGTATATTTTTTCTTTCAACCTCCAAATGAGTTTGTTCAGCTTGGGTGAGACTTTTCGAACTCGAGGGGTTAAATACAAGCTATCATTTACGATTAAACAACAAATCTTTCCTAAGCTGAATAAAATAATTTGGTAGTAGCAAGAATGAAACAAAGACGACGTACTCGGACACAAGGGGCTAATGACTAATGAACTGTCGAGGGGTTAATGGACGAGAACTAGAGGAGTAATAACAACCTTTCAATAAGGAAATATATTTTGTTTATTATGTTACTCATAACTATAGTTTTCCAAATATTCTGTATTACAAAAGAATATAGCGGAGGATGACGTATGGGAACGCAAACGCATGGAAAAACGCACTCGAGCTGCCACAAAAAATCATAAAATCCGTCAGACCCCCAGCCATCTCTCAAAGAAAGGAAGTGAAATGCGTGATTCAGCAAAAATCATTCCTTTTGTCGACTCCAGCATAGCAATACATGTAATGTCTGAATATTACATCTTTATATTTCCTTTTTTTTTTTTTTTTTTTTTTTTTTTTTTTTTTTTTTGGTCAGGAGATTAGGAGAAAGAATGCCTCCAGTTATTCTCTTTCTGTGTTATCTTGTCCCTGACGCTGAATCTCACAAGAAGTGGTTCTGCCAACAGCACGTCGCGATTTTTCTCACTCTACAGTCACGACTCCCTCTCCTTTCTCTTAACCTTTCCATTGCGACATGTCTCTCCAGAGATGACGTAGTCTGGCAGTCATTAAAAAAAAATAATAACTACCTACTGAAATTATAGACAGAGATGATTCCAAATCCCTTCACTACTGGAGGTCTCTCGTTCCGGGTACAAGTGTCTGTCGGCACCTAGAATATCAACATGAGAGTAAGAAAGCGTCACTTCCAAATACCGGCACCTGGCGTCTTAGGGCGATAAAAACATCTCCGTACTAAATGGGTTGTCATTTTAATGTCTCAATCCTTAAATCCCTCTTCTTTTTCACCTCTTTACCATAATGACATCTATGTATTATGTTTGTCATAGCCTGACGACGTTATTTTGCATAGGGGAGAACTCATGCAGGTCTAGTTAAGAGCTTAAAGAATACTATCTAACACCTCCAGTTCGGAAGGTCGCTCCTAACTTCAATAAGACTGGCTGGTAGTTGCAGTTGCAAACGTAAAAAATTTAAGGTGGGGGTTAAAGAACTTCATTTAACTTAATTTTTCTCATTTCCATTTTTTTTAATATTTCTCGGTTGGGAGGTTCAAAGCTTCTTTTTTTTTTCTTTTTTTTTTTTTTTTTCAGCTTTTATCTTCATTTCTTTTAAATCCAACTCAATCCTCAACCTACAACCCCTCTAATCTTCTGACTGTCCTCTGTTTTTACTTACAGCAACAGCGTCAACCCCAATCCCTAATCTCTCACAACTTTCTTTTCTTTTAACCAACCTCAAACAAGCCCTAACATCTTTTCTCCAACCTCAAACAAGCCCTAACATCGTTTCTTCAACCTCAAACCAAATTCATGCAATATTTTCCACCTCTCATTACTCTTTTTCTTTCCTTCTTGCGCAGTATTGACCCTTCCCTACAAAGAGTCCTCCTAATCTGTGTGTGTGTGTGTGTGTGTGTGTGTGTGTGTGTGTGTGTGTGTGTGAGAGAGAGAGAGAGAGAGAGAGAGAGAGAGAGAGAGAGAGAGAGAGATATATATATATATATATATATATATATATATATATATATATATATATATATATGAGTTTGAGCTGAGGTTAGAAAAGATTAAGAGGATTGTCTGAAGGAAAAGGTAGGGTCGGTGCACAGACAGTTTAGGATTTACGTTGGAGAGGAAAAAATATCTTCTAGCTTCATATTTCCAATGCTTACCCCCCACCCCTTCAGACTTAACCCTAACGCCTAGCAGCTTTTCCTCCCGTTACCCTGTCCAGATCACTCTCGTTTGCGGTGAAGGTAGGAAGGGTGAGTGAGGGGGGATGGGGAGGGAAGAGGTGGAAGACTGAGAAGGAAAGTGGGGTGACAACCACAGCAACCACACCTAAATGACACCGGCTTCCATTCCCTCTCACACTCCTCCCTCTCCCTCTCTCTCTCTCAACAATGATCTCTTTAACACTAATCTTTTTCGCTCTTATCCCATCCTTTTCCTTTGAGACTGTATGCTTTTTCTGTGTTTCTCTCTCCATTCACTTTTGTCATCCAACCTTTTTTCTCGTTTCCTGCGACGTAGCGCAAGACCACATTCTAGCAATCATACCTCAAAAGTTTGCAAAATATAGTCTATCTCACGCAGGTTTGGCCTTGCTGACAGTAACTATCTAGCTGTAACTCACCACACTTTCCTGGATTTACTGACTACCACCCTTCGCTAAGTGTGTCTCATGAATAAAGAACTATCCGCCATTTATAGTCCTTTCATAACAGCATAGTAAAAAAGAACCCTTACCTTTACCCTTACTCCCGTATCAAAATAAACGGATCTTGATTCCGGCTTCCTTTTATTTTGCCTACTTTGGAGGAACAGTTTTGCAGGATTCTATTTTTTTTTTCTTTTTTCCATATCAAATGGGCTGAGGAACTCCCTGGCACCTCTTCCTTACTGACAGTGCAACCTCGTTTTTCTCAATGTTAAATCTGTTAAATACGAACACAGTTTGTATATGCTGAACTTGCAAGGAGTGCGAGCAATTGACAATCAGTCAATAAACCACATTTGCACGCTGAACAAAATTTTGGACGTGATTACCTAGTCAACCCCATGCTGACTTGAATGTGAACCAACTGAACTGTAGGAAACTAAACGCTGGTGTGTGTGTGTGGGGGGGGGGGGACTGAAGAACGTCTGTGCACCTAGGCTGGTCCTCCGTTCGGGTGCATCAGCGCCACCGCAGGAAGGACTCCCTCTCCAGCGTCACATGTTATATATATATATATACAATTTTCTGGATGGGCTGGGGTAGCTCATCTTCGCAGGAAAATAAACAAAGAGGTCGAGGCCACCACTCTTCCACTCAGTGCACTCTAAGCCACAACAAATTCCAGCAAACCACAAATAGAGTGCCTCAAGCCCTAAGTCGCGTGGCGTTTACAGTTACAGTCGGGAAATAAAAGTTTACATGTTTCACTTATTCTACTTGTTACTCTTCTCTACTGGCTAATATTCCACCTCTTCCACTTCTCACATTAGTGGCAAATATTCCACTTCAACGTCTCACCCTCTTCTCCTGGCAATTTCACTTCAACGTCTCAATCTCTTCTCCTGGCTAATATTTCACTTCAACGTCTCACTGTTTCTCCTGGCTAATATATCACTTCTAATTCTCTGCTCTGCTGACTAATATTTCACCTCCTGTGCTTCTCACTTTTCACCTCTTTAGCTTGTCACTTTTCACTCCTGCCTACTATTTCACATTTTCTACTCACTTTCACGTACTGGCTAATATTACATCTCATTTCTCACTTTCCTTTGCTGCTAAATATTCCTAGGCAGAGATATACTTGGGATGTTTCTTTGACCACATATGTGCTTTTTTATACGATGCATCAGGAAGGAAAGCAATGGACATGCCCTAGACGTGAAGTAGACGTAGTAGAATAGTAGGTGAACTTTCATCTCTGTACGGCACCTCCTCTCCCTTCCTTCACTGGGTAATAATTCACATCATACAAAGCTCCAAGAAAGCATGACACTTGTGAGTTTCCCAGCAATCTCAGGGATGCTCACCACATGATATACTTTCTTACATGTAATCCTGGACCATTCTGTAAAAGCCTTCGCACTGGTTGTCAGGACACACTATGAATCTCTCTCTCTCTCTCTCTCTCTCTCTCACACACACACACACACACACGAATAACAGGGATAAGGAAGATATATTTCACGCTTGTGTGCACCATTTTTGCTCACACGTTCACTTTTCTTTCAGGTAGTAGGAGATCCGTGGCCAGCCGAGCAAGCGATGAAGATTGAAAGTGAAACTATGTGAGAGTGAAACTGATGTTGCTAACGTACAAGTGCCTCTCCCCTGGCCTTCACTGGACCAATACTCGATGGTGTTATGGTGAAAACAGTGTCGGTATTGTTGTGCTTCAGCATCCAAGTTTAGTAAATATCTCACCGTTCTGCAGTGAAAACTAGAGTCGTCACACGATTTTACTTTGCCTCCAACGAAAACAGATGTCATTATACTCGTACGGTGTTATGACATCATATTCTAGTAATTCTGTTATCCTTCTTGACTAGATATTTACCTCTCGGTTCTACAGTGAAAACAAGAGCCGCAAGACGACATTATACAATTCGATCAAACGCAGCACTCTCAGTTCTTCAGTGATAACACTGCCAGTATTACAGTGTTCTATCACTGACTTCTAGTTGATCAGTTACTCTTGGCTGCCAATGAAAACGAGTTACCACTACTCAACGGTACGCTTTGCCATTCAAGTGTAGTATGAGTGTCCCCCTTACTTCTCTGGTGAAAATAGTGCCGTTATTATGTTAAGGCGTCCAATTCTGGTACATAGGCCTTCCAAAGAATATCAATGATAACGCTTAAGTGTGATTTATTACCACTTTTAAGGTTACACCACAAGGTACTTCGTTTCATTCATTTCTGAAAGTTAAGTGAATACTGCAACTATTCCCAATCTTAAAGACACAAGACAAGGAGTCTATTATTACTGCTTTCTGGAACTGAACTTACAAAAGGTATAAATTTTAAACTCAGATCACGAGAAACCTCTTTTAACTGAATTCTGAAAACTTAAGTGAGGGCTGTATTACCAATTATAAGCCCATACCACAACATTACTTCTGAAGGCATTGTATTCTGAGATGTGAGTGTTATCAACGAACCTGCGCTTTCGTCAGAGATATGAATGTGAACCTATGAACCGAGAGAAATATTAACCCAACGTTACCAATGTAGACGAACACTACGAACTTATGCATGCGTTAGAATTACAAGTGTGAATTTATGAAGGGTGAAAGTGTTGGTGGGTCATGAACCGTTCCTTAACGGCAACAGGTAACACTCAGTGATGTTACCCATAACGGTGGGAAACGCGTGCAGCGCCAGTGGACGTGTGGGACCATGTGGGTGAGGGTGCGTGCAGACAGGCTCACCCCACCCGTTCCCTCGCCCTCCCTACGCCCACATATAGTCCACAATTCCAAAAAAAGACCACGGCTCTTTCTCAACCCACGGATCCGGCCTTCACTACCCACACACACTTGCACACAGTCTGCTCAAGTCAACGGATCTCTAAGCAAACACTTCATCTACGGATCCGACATAGTTTACAGGTCTCTACGTCCACGAAGTCCACAAATCTCTACGCCTTCACAGTGCCCACACACTTGTCACGCATCCTACAAAGCCTACGGATCTCCACGCCCTCGCTACACCCACACACTGGCCACGATCCTCCACATCCTTTAAGGCAACGGAACTTCACACCCTCCTATGCCCACAAGCCCACGTCACTTCCCACGCTCATCACGGCTGCACGCTAACCACGGATCACTAAACCCTGTTAAACTCAAGAAATCCCACACTCTATTGAGACGCATCCCTGCTACCTTTACGGCCTCATCACACCTATCTCCCGTCTCCTCATCCTGCTCTGCCCGACTTTGAGCCTCCCATCTTGCTCGCCCCTGATCTTGTTGCCTCCTCGTCTCCCTGCCTCACTGCCCACTATGCTACTTCTCAGCCTCCTTCTGTGTAAGTCCTGTACAGCTTCGTGCTAAACCTGATAACGGTTAGCAGGTGAGTCGTTTGGTACAGTGCAACAGTATTCTATCAGTATATAGCCTATACCGTATGTCCCACTCCACGCTTTACAGGGGTAGGCTGCTGCTGCTGATGATGATGATAACGATTATAGACAAATTTACACTCAATAAACTTATGTCACGATTGACTCAATCGGATACGTCTGTGTGAAGCTGCAGAATGTGGTGAATGTTTTTGGCGTATCCGCTAGAGCCAGGATTCCGGGGGCTTGAATGATGAGTGAATGGAAGTGTGGACTATTTGGATTGGGCAAGTTTGTGCTGTCTGGACATTGCTACTCCTCACCCTGCCTTTGGGTGGGAAAGGAGGTCCGGATGATGATGATGATGACGATGATGACAAGTTTACAGACCTCGCTCTTACCTTGAGTCCAATAGCCCTGGTATAAAATGGAAGGAAAATACATCCAAGATATTCTCTCTCTCTATCTGTATCTATCCACACATACACACACACACACACACTTTAACGCCAGTCCATATTATTCAATAAAGACTCCTTCAAGATTTTACAAGCAGTGAGTACTAGAGCAGCACTCAGGGAGCGCATACCTCCGCCAATGCCGGATCCGGAACTGCCCCCAAACCTAATCGATTCTTTCTTGGCCCATGGCCCACTCTTCCACAAAATTAATTTGAAATTTCTTGAGAACTTCTGGAGATACTGTGCGGTAGGATCCGGATCCGCCGCAAAATTTGAAGAATTATTTCTTGGCCCATGACCCACCCCTCCACAAAATTTCAGTGAAACTCTATGAGAACTTTTAGAGATAGTGTGCGACAGAATCCGGATCCGGATCCGTCGCCAAATTTAAAGAATTCATTGTTGGCCCATGACCCACCCTTCCGCAAAATTTCACTGAAAACTTTAGGAGACAGAGTGCAGTAGCATCCAGATCCGTCACAAACTGTGATCAATTCTTTCTTGGCCCATGACCCACTCCTCCACATAATTTCACTGAAATTCATTGAGTACTTTTGGCGATGTGGTGTGAACAAACAAACAAATAATTCCGGATCACAACCAGAATCTAACCGATTGTTCATTGGGCCATACCCTACCCCCCCCAAAAAAAAAAAAATGAAAATCCGTCCATAACTTTTTGAGTAATCCTACTAACAAACAAACAAAAGCGGGGTAAAACATATACCTCCTGGAGGAGGTAAAATATAACGGAGAGATACACACAACTTTCTAAATACACTACGTTTCGAGTCAGAACGCTTGGATAGATTACTGCGCTTAAGACAACAATACTGCGCGCCATTTCACTTGGTAGACCCCTTCTGACTGTTAGGGACCCCGTTTTATTCAGACCAAACCTACAAACGCGTACGCTGCGGTACGATGATGTTATCATTTATTCTCAACGCAGTCAGACAATTCTATTTAGAATATTTTCACAGAGAAAGTTTTAGATGCAATGGTCACAACCAAGAAGGTAGTTGTGGACTGGACAGACCAGTGGACTACAATCCGAGAGGGCGCGATATTGATCTCTGCCTGGAAAAACTCTGGAACTGAATTTCGGTCAAACCGTATTTACTGATTTTCCACAAGAACCAATGACATGCGATAACAGCACTCCTGCTAACACCTGAACACCAAACCTGAATGAGGCAGCCCTAGTATGTACTAAATATGGAGTATGTGCATGAACTCCGAAGTGGCGATATGTGACAAGGACTGCTGGGTCTCAAGGAACCGACTGTCTGGTCTTTTTTTTTTTTTTTTTTTTAACGCGAGGAAGAAGGAACCAAAGGCTGAGCCCGCATGAACGTTCCTTCAAAAAAAAAAAAAAAAAAAAAAAAAAAAAAACAATACAAAAGAGAGCAAAATTCAAGATCCATTCATTTCGAGATGCCTGGACACACTGCGTTTGAAGGACTGGAGATCATAGGATGTAGGAAATACAGACAGAGGGAGACAGTTCCAGAGTTGACCTGTTGCATAAATAAAGGATTGGGAGTAACGGTTAACTCTTGCATTAGAGTGCTGGACAGCAAAAGGATGAGAGTTTGCTGCTAGACAGGTGCTACGGGCCCGCCGTAGAGGTGGAGGGATGCAAGCAGACAGTTCAGAGGAGCAGTGACCATTGACGTAGCGATATAAAAGAGATAAAGATGCAACAGTGTGGCGAAGAGACAAAGGTTGAAGGGAGTTAATAAGAGGAGGGAGTTGATGAGATGAATAGCCTTTGACTTCACCCTATTGAGAAGAACTGTATGTGGGGAGCCTCCCCAAACATGAGAGTTGTACTCTAAACAGGGGCGAATAAAACCCATGTATAAAGTCAACAACTGTGCAGGGGTAAAGAAGGCACGGAGTCGGCTTAGCACATCTAATCTCTTGGAAGCAGATTTTGCAAGAGATGCAATATGATCTTTCCAAGATAAGTCCCGTGTGAATGAAACCCCATGTTCAAATGATGCAGGATTGAGCTAGTCTATGCCTAAAGTCAGAATGAAGGCCGACGACTGTACTCAGCATACGGAAAATCTCTCGAAGGGAAAAGATTAGTAACAATATGGCTCCTTCAATACGAGGCCGTCCTTACTATTTCCTATTTGTCACAGACATAAATTTACATTCAGAACAGGACCTTCCAAAGAGGTAAGGGATTATTCCAGCATGGAATACATTAACTTTAGCTGATATAAGCCAAATATTCACGGATCCAAGCACATGTAATTTTAAGGGTTTTTATATATCTTTACGTCTTTAGTCACGGACGTCCATCTTAAACTGAATAAAATCGTCGGAAGACAGTCAATATAATATCACCACTTACACTCCTAGACCAAACCCAGAATCAGCCAACAAGCCTGTTCCATCGAGGAGGGACTTTTGGAAAGTGGAAGAAAGTAGTGTAGGCAGAGTATGTATATGTATATGAAGTCATTTCTCACGGTCGCCCCACCTCTACTGTATGATTATGGTTAATACTGGACAAGTTTCTTCAGCTGAGAATGAATAATATGAGGCTAGGAGTGCTTTATTTTGCGTAACATTAGATCAATTCATTCTTCTGAGAGCGTGTCATATGAGCTTCAACACAACAAGATATGTCTAATTTATGTCTTTAGAGTCACCTAAAGCAAGACACAGAGATAAGATGAAGAGTAGTGGTGGTGTGTTACGGGAAACTGGGGTCTTTACTGAGCGGGCCAGAAATGCCTGCCTTTTTTTAATACAGAAGATGAACAGCGGAAGGAAAAAATTAAATTAAAAAATAATCCATATATCGGTTTATAGATGTCCTACACACACACACACACACACACACACACACACACACACAATAACAATTATATCCAAGCCATCTCTCAAAGGCTACAGCGTTAAACAGATACACATTAATCCTTTCGCTGACAGAGACTCATGTATTTTATTCAAGTTAACACCATGTAACATTATCCAGCTGACAAAAATCCTATCAACGTTAAGCTTAAAAACAATACCAATCCATTCCATGCTACTGACACTTCAGTTTTGCATTTAGCTTTGTCAAACTAATAACGTATTCTTTAAGAAATTTTGCTTCTCCCAGACGATGATATTCAATCCAGTGGAAATATTTCGTACTAAGGGGCTGAATCATAGGGCTGAACTAAGGGGTTACTCTATCTATCTATCTATACAGTAGGTAGGTGGGGGCCCTCACCATCCATTCACTCGATGTAGTGCTGCTCTCGGGTGACTGTCCTTTCCTCTCTTCCTTCTTTCCTTCCTTCCTCTTCTGTAGGTGGGGACGCTCACCATCCACTCACTTGATGCAGTGCTGCTCCCGGGTGACTGCCCTTTCCTCATTTCCTTCTTTCCTCTTCTGTCTTTCTTTCCTTCATTCTTTCCTCTTCCTTCTGCTTATGGGTGACTACAATGAGTGACATGCCAAATGGTTTCCTGAATACCAGGAAACGATTTACTATGCTGGATGGTAACCTTATAACCAAACTATGACGCATGGTGGTTTTGTGGGTAATTTAGGCACTCCAGCCGGACTGAGCCTGTGTAGGTTTCTATCCAAGGGGTGGTTGGGGTTTATTGTTCACGTAATGTCACTCACAGATGAGTGAGGCTGGTCACTCATCTTAAATGCCAGGACCAACTTGCCTAGCTCCGGGCTCCTACGATCCTCATGGGGCAATAATACACACACACACACACACACACACACACACACACACACATATATATATATATATATATACACGGTATATATAATAATGACAAGAGCAAGAAGTGTGGTAATAATCACCACGGATTTCACCTTGCTTTCTCCCCCCTCCTCCGTCATCCCCAGCGCGCCACCTCACACACACACACACACACACACACACACACACACACACACACACACGCCCATCTCTCACGGAGGCTGACACAATCTCACCTTCGTCGCCACGCTGTACGCAATCACCTATATTTGACACCGAAATGTACATATCAAAGGCCGCCCGGGAACTCTGGTGAGTTAATTTATCCCTTTACTGAAAGCCCTCTCCTAAACTTAACAAAGTCGTCTAGTGGTAGCATCAGAGAACGGCTTAACTTTTTCAAAGTGTCATTTTTATTAAATGCACTCTACATAAAGACGATTTTTTTTTTTTCAATTTAATGATTATCTCTCCAAACAAAAGGGTTTCTGAAGTCTATAAATTATCCATATAACATGAAGTCTTTCCTAAGCCGGATTGTGGTAGGTGGGGGCGCTCACCATTCACTCACTCGATGTAGTGCTGCTCTCGGGTGTCTGCCCTTTCCTCTCCTCTCTCCATTCCTTCCTTCCTCTTCTGTCTTTCTTTACTTCATTCTTTCCTCGTCCTTCTGCCTTCGGGTGACTTTACATTCCCTCTTTTGGCTTTCTGTCTTTCATTCTTTCCTCTTCCTTCTGCCTATGGGTGACTCTACACTGAGTGACAAGCCTAATGGTTTCCTGTACACCAGGAAACCATTTACTACGCTGGGTGGTAACCATATAACCAAATTTTGGCACCTGGTGGTTTAGTGGGTAATTACAGCACTCCAATCAGATTAAGCCGGTGAAGGTTTATATCCAAGGGGTGGTTGGGGTTATTGCTCATGTAATGCCAATTTTGGCACCTGGTGGTTTAGTGGGTAATTACAGCACTCCAATCGATTTAAGCCGGTGAAGGTTTATATCCAAGGGATGGTTGGGGTTATTGCTCGTGTAATGCCACTCAGGGGTGAGTGAGGCTGGTCACTCTCATCTTAAATGTCAGGACCAAATTGCCTAGCCCCAGGCTTCTACGCTTCTCATGGGGCAACGTGGAATTGGATGATAGATGGATGGATGGATAAAATCGTCGGACGGTAGCATGGCTACAACAAAAATTAATGTCATATTAATGAAGTGATTAATAATGAATGCATCTAACCTCTTCAGTGTGAGCAGTCCCTTCAATAACAAACTCGTCAAGGGGAAATAAGAATCTAATATAAACGATGTCATCACACAACATGCCTGACTGTATTTCCAGCTACTAACTTTAATGAGTGGCCCCAACAGAAGTGCGTTAGTGTGAATGGTTTCGTCTGTGGGGTAAAGCCAATACTTTTGAAGGCTTGATTGGTTAGCGAACAGAGAAATATTCAGTGTTACTTGAACACTGATGATGGTTCTTCCATTTCTTTTATTCAAACGAATCCTATATATAGATGCAGGGATAGAGTTAAAAGGATAATAATGATGACTGCGAGTCAGAGAGGGTGAGCTAAACTTTCAGTATGATAACGTTCTTGAAATTTTATGCTGTCTACACCTACGTACAGGCAATTAATGAAGACAAAGTTCTCTGACTGGAAAGGCTAAAAACAATCTCCACTAAAGGATCAAACATGATACTGCCCCTTTACTCCCTGTTGTTTCCCCAGGGCTGAATAAAATCATCTGGTTTACCCAAAACATAACTGAAACAAAAAAAAAATCGTGGTAGGTAAAGCTGTGTGACTGGAGACCGTTAGGATGGGCAAGTGGGTGGCGCGGCTGAGGCAAGAAGAGGTTTCAACAGTGTGGGTTGGCCAAGCACTTGACATGACGCTGTGTACGATGGGAAAGTCGGGAGGGAAGGTACCAACGCAAGGTCGTCACACTCAGGCACCATGACGCACCAGCACTTTTCTCCACACATGCAGAACGAAGGATGCACTCAATCACTCTCAAACCTCCACTCACTCTCACATCTAAACTATTTACTGCTTTTTACATTTTCCTTCACATATCGAGTAAAACAGAGACAGCTTCTGAGAATGTTGAAGGGGCAATAATACAAGGTCGTCATAGTCAGGCACCATGACACACCGGCACATCCCGCCCTTCCCCCCCCCACACACACACCTCAGGTACGATTCACCCATAAACACTCAAGCCACTGATATTATTTACGGCTGTTCATCTTTTTCTATGTGCCAGATGAATTGGAGATGTTGATATTATTCACGCGCTGTACCAAAGATGAAGCGGTATACCTTGTACTCACTACAATGCGCCACCCTAACACACATCACAATTATGTATTGCAAATCACCTTTCCGTGAGCATGTACACTGAATTTGAGATTAAGGAAAATTACTGGGTCTACTACCACCAAAGTAACCCAACTTTTGCAATAAATCTTCGTACACACTCACACCAAATCACTTACTGCTTTTCACCTTTTCGTACGCATGTCAAGTGAACTGATATAGAAAGATTTCATGTGTTAATACTAAAATATATAAACGATAATAATGATCCTTGGTTATCCACATAATGCGCAACCTCAACCTCACACCTAAATTATTTAATTCTGTTCACCTCGTGCTGGTTCGAAAATACATTAACAAGAATAGCCTGATTATCACTGGCAGGTCCCATACATGTACAGTATTACAATAAGCTAAGTCACACTCCGATCCGCTAACCCCTGCTCCCCTTCTCCTACGCTTGTCATTTAAAGATGAACAACTAAAATAATCCTCGGTGTACAAATTATTATAAAACACATTAACTAATGAAGTTTGCGTCATTACGTATGTATATCAAGTGACCTACATATACGGAAATCATTCACATGCTGATACGAAAGTACAAAACTAATGAAATAACCCTTGGTATACTTATTACCTACCGTGACGTACATAATCATTATCTTCGCCACCGTTTATGGGGAGCAGTTACTCTGTCCACCAGATTACTTAAAAAAAAAAAAAGGGGGGGGGAGGACCATGATGAAAATATCGTAAGGATGTTCCTAATATACAAATAACGGATTTTATGGATTTTATTACAAATGAGAATACAGCACAGTTAAGGTTCCAGTCGAACAAATAAAACAATACGGTGCTTCAGGTCTGCCCTCAAAACATGGCAAATAGCTTCCGTGGACATTTTATAATGATGGATCCAAATCACTCGGTATGAATTTCAGCGTGAAAGATGTGTGTCTTTATAGTACCAGGGTAATTTTATATGCTTCTCTGATGCGACAAGACTATTTACGAACTAACACAGTAACATGCTGTCTACCTCTCTTGTTTCATATACGCTTCTCAGATTAATAACAAAGCTGACAATCTACGACAGTATTAATCTGCCTGGCTTTCATGATAGATACGCGTTTCTGAAGGTGAAAAAGCGGGCATTCCGATAAGCAATGACTTGCCCACCTTTCTTGATTTATATGCACTTCTGATGTTAAAAGGTTATTAAAGCTCTAACATTGTATAACGTTGCTTACCCGTTTCACAAGCGCTTCCGGTGTAAGAAAGCTGACAAAGAAATACATTAATAAGTTTGATTATTGTGACTGGGTACTCACCAGGCCGGACCTCTGCCACACCACTACCCGTGAGCTTACCTGCAATAATAAACAACACATCGTTAATGGCGACCGTACCGTGACATATATACTAGTCAAAATCAAAAGTTAACAACTTTCAATATTTAATGCATATTCACTGTATACGGTATGTATATATATATATATATATATATATATATATATATATATATATATATATATATATATATATATAAAGGGTATGGGGGGGGATTCTGAACCATACCTCACCCCACCTTTAGGCAGGAATGGAAGACTACATGGTGATGATGATGATGGTTAGTTATTCTTGTCGTATGAAGCATGTGGCCGTTTTATTAAACTTTTGCTGAACAGCAAAGTGGCTTTTAATTCTGAATAATCAAGTGAGATGTAGTAAAATATTCAACGCAATACAGCAGGCTCATACTAGTAATTAGATTTTGTATATGATGTAGGAACCAAAGTTTTTTTCCTGAAAAGCCAGATCAGCCATTCCATGTAATTTAGTTCATTATGGAGTTGATATATATATATATATATATATATATATATATATATATATATATATATATATATACAGTCTTCCATTCCCGCCTAGAGGTAGGGTGAGGTATGGTTCAGAATCCCCCCCATACCCTTTATATAATATATATATATATATATATATATATATATATATATATATATATATATATACTGTATATTTATATATAATGAGTCTAATTAAAGTTTGCCCAGTTGAATACCGATTCCACCCCCCCCCCCTTCACAAAGACAACGGGGTCAGTTTGCGTCGCGTCCACCACCTACCTACCCAGAGAGAAATAATATAAAAACTCGAGTAGGTCTGTCGTGATACAAGCTATACAACCCATTTCACTACACGACCTTTCCTAAGGTGCATAGAAACCGTCTATAGGTAGTACGAAGAAAATCCACAAGACGTAACCATGGTAATGGGGTCAATGGTGAATAATACTATCACTGACAAGGCTCAGTCAAATGAAACTATAATCAAGTTATAGACAGCAAAAATATATCAACGTTTTATTAACACTCTGCTTGTAAGAGGTTTTCCAAAAGGTGGATAAAAATGACCAGTTCATAAAAAAATAATAATAATAATTCGCGGTCAAACGCCTAATAAAGTGTCCATATAAAATTACATTTCCTCCAAAGGAAACGTTTGGTTAATCCCTAAAAACGGCAAGGACATTTTAGAAATTTATTCCGACTTGCACCACATTACTGCACTCAAGAAGGCAGAAATAATTCCATTAAAGCGTTCGTACCTACCTACACCACATTACTGCATTCAAGAAGGCAGAAATAATTCCATTAAAGGGTTCGCACCTACCTTAATTTAATACCTGAGGTACGGGTAAGTCATTTCATGTAGGTACTTTCCACAAATTTTATTCTGGCTATGGTATCAAGCTGAGGAACACAATCCGCCTTAATTGGTTTCATCATAAAATTCCAACACCTAAACCTGCTTCCATTTCTCTTTCTTTTTTTTTTTCTGCGTTATCAATAAATTTGGCCAATGCTACTATACAGCTAAAGACATATGAACCTGGCCACAACATAACCTATAAAGTGTGACATGTAAATAAACTACATTATTTTAAAATCTCCAAATGTTTTGTGATAGTATTCTAAAACTGTACGTGTGGACTTTATCAACCTTAAGATTTTTTTTTTTTCTCCTGGCAACCACCCCACGAAGTTATTCACCCTGGGAAACATCACGTGGTGAAGGGGTTCATGGAAATTACGTATATCACCCCTCCAGTTCGCAAACTCTTTCGTAAGCTGAATAAAATCGTCTAGAGAATGAAAAATATTACAACAGATATCATCATACTAAAGAAGTAACATTTAAAAATCACTAGGCTAAGTAACGCCTACTGTATATTCTTAATAAAATTTTGGGTTCTGTATATTTTTCTGAGGTTGCTTATCATACTACTGAATATGAGAAACGAAACAATTTCCAGAAACTGAAGCTGATAATATTTTACAGATGTGGGCGTGCCAGTGTGTGGGCAGCAGCTGAATCGAGTGCCTCTAGCACAAGTCACAATCACCAACCCCGGTGAGCGAGGTCTCATCCCGGCCCAACCCTACTGGCCACCCTCCATCACATCACATCGCCACACCCAACCCCTCTCCCTCCCAGCACCTGCATCAACCCCTGAACACGAGAGCGCACACCTGAATGAGGTTGAAAGCGGGGTTATTGTGCTGGATCACGGGTATCGGGAAGCTGCACCCGGGACAAGTCGACCTCTACCACCAGTTGTGCTTAAAGCTCTGACACAACTACAGGAGCGTCCACAGCCGCCCGACGTGGTTATTTTCGTAGATGAGTTTGACGAGGATAAGAATGCAAGGCTAGAGGGATCACGTGATCTTCCAGATACAAAGCCGCTCGAAAAAAGGCCAAACGAAGGTATCACTAAGCACACGAACTCCGATAATAATTCATCACCCATGCGACGAGTTCGACCTCTGAGGCCACCAACACAGTCAGTGCCGCTTCCTCGCCGCAAACTTCCCCTTAAAACAGACACTCATATCCCGGTGTTACTAAAAACAAATAATTTACAAAGCAGTGATGGACGAGGACCGAATGTACCGCAACAAAGCTTTCTCCAGACATTCAACAAAAACGATGACACTGGCCAGATCCCTGAAGTTATTCTCAGACCGAAGTCAAAAGGAGTAAATGGCCAAGCTCAAGAGCGATTGGACTCTACTTTAGAAACAGATCGTACTTCCCGAGGTCGAAACCGCCCAGTAGACAGGACTCCATCTACTTTCGCCAACAAACTTCCTCCGACTGATCCGCCTGCTATTGCATCCCGTAATGAAAACCAGAAGAACTCCCATCCTCTTCTAGACAATTCTGATTCTTGGGTGCCCGTTCATGCACACTCTGATGGCCAAAGTGTGATTAATGGCGATTACCAGAGACACTTCTCATTTGAGGTTGATCAAAGTCAGTTACCCCATTTTCCTCCTAGTGATTTCCTCCAGCCTTATGTTTCCACCACTGCACAACCACTTCTGAGGGAGCAAACCCCACTTCCACCACCTCATTTCTCAGTGTTTCCGTTCCACAACCGAAAGCATCCCCTTTTCGATCAAGAGTCTTCGCATCAAAATCAAGACTCAGCTACTCAAAGTCCAATCTCTTCTGCACACCAATCAGTTTCCCCCCTACCACAAACCTTAACACTTCCATACAATCCTTTCTCTCCGCTACACAACCAAGACTCCCCATTAAAATCAGTTCCATTAGAACTAGAATCAACAGACACTGAGGAAGACAGCAGCAAAGCCTTCCCACACAAAACTCAATTTCCTACTCCTATAGAAGAACCACAGCAGCAGCAAAATCCCAAACAGTTTCTGTACCATCCAGTTCAAAGCCAGCATCCCCAAACACTCCCACAGATCCCTACACAACTCTCACCATACCTTCCATCCCAACCCACTGCGAGTCCAAGCCTGCCAACAAACAGATCATCACCATACCTTCCATCCCGACCCACTAAGAGTCCAAGTCAGCCAACAAACAGACCATCATCATACCTTCCATCCCAACCCATTCAGAGTCCAAGTCAGACAATAGGCAGTCCATCACCGTACCTTCCATCACATGTCAAGGATATTACACGCCAAGCAACAGACAGACCATCAACATACCTTCCATCCCGGTCCCCTGAGAGCTCTAGTCGTCCTGTAAACAGACCATCACCGTATCTTCCAACCCACCCCATTGACAGACCAAGCCAGCCGATAATCAATCTTCCCTTACCCAAAACCCAGCACAGCCCTCAGCAGAACCACGATGTACCAACTAGCAAACAAAATTTCCAACAACCTGCAGAACATCGCCCACTTTCTAGACGACCACTGATATTGGATGAATCTGATAAGGAAAGAACTTATGGAGAAAGCACTAGTGAGCAGACAAGAGTTACACAGGACAATCCAGAATCAGTTTCAGATGATGAAAATAAACATCCCGGGGAAGATGACTACTACTATTACGATGACGACTACTATTACTATGAGTACGAGGATGACGAAGAACACAATGATGATGTAAGATCAGAGTCATCACCTCAAGCCATACCACCAACAGCGTCACCAGCCCACATCATAATGCCTGAAAAAATAGTTCCATCTAGGTCGCAGGAACCAACCACGCCTCCTCCCTCCTACCGAAAGCCCGCTACTGCACCGCCGTCCTACTACCGGCGACGTCACAAACGCCCTCCAGTCACTCAGGCAACTAGCATCAAGAGCCCACAACAATCAAGGCAACTTACTGATGCTGACAGTAAAGGATTAGTGTCTCAAATAATTCAGCTTACACCACCCACCCTGATTACTCTCCCAGCTAGCATACAGGAGCCGCAAAACAGCTTTCTGAACAGGGAATCACCACACCTAGTACAACAACACAATACTCCCACCAAACGACCCGTAATATCTGACGACCTAGAATCAACCACACAGAGGGAAAAGCTACAAAGCGACGGTGTTCCACCCACTGCCCATCCCTCTGTCCAGAACTCAGATCACCCTACATCAGGTCCTGCCATACTTCAATCAACTCCAACTCCTGGGCCAACTATCGACTCGGAATCAGGATTAAGAGACAGTAAGGTCAAGGAAGATAATGTTAACTCAGATCCAAGGGTTCCAATGGCCCCTGCTCCTGGCTATGCCCCCACCAGATACATTCCCTCCTTGACAGTCGAGTTGGGGACCTTTTTGGGGAATGGTCGGGGTCTGTCCGTGCGAGTCCCACCAGAAGACTTGCTCCTTTACCACCTCAGTCAAGAAAAGACCACAGACAATAGGGAGAACCATGAACCCGTTTACTTTCAGCCACGGGAGGCAGTGTATACGGAGACAAACAGCGAAGATGCTCGAATATATTCTGAAACTCTCCTTCTTGGAAATGATGAAGATAGAGATAGTGGGAGCCAAACAGAGTTATCCAGTTTTACTACCCCGGCAGCACAAGATCATCCGGAGTTCAAGCGTCATGTGGACAACTTGCAATATTCTATGTCTTATTCGGAAGACGATATACAAAGTAAGGCTTCTCTGCCTGGCAACAATATTACAAAAAGTACCTTAAATATAAGTCATGATGAATACAGTACTGACACTGAAAATGTCGAACAATTACCTAGTGCAAAAGAGGAAGCAGTAAAGGAGAAAAACGATATTCTAAATCCTTCTCCCGCTTTTGAGGCATCATGGCTGGAACTTATAAAGACAGCTGAGCAGCCTAGTAAGAAAACAACAGCTGACCTGCCCAGTATGAAAACAAGAGATTACCAGCCTCGAATGAAAACAAGAGATGACCAGTTTAGTATGAAAACAAGCCATGACCAGCCTAGTATGAATACAAGCTATGACCAGCCTAGTATGAAAACAGGCGATGACCAGTCCAGTACAAAAGCAAGAAGTGAGCAACCAAGTATAACAGCCATACCATCAAAGCCGAGAACACGTTACCTTGAAAGAAGTACAAACAGAAAAGAACGACAAATTTCACCAGTGCATATAATTTTACAAGATACTGAGTCAGACGCTGATAACAGATCGCCTCGTAAGTCTAGTCGATCAACACCGCAATCAGAGAGAGACACAGAGAGGCGAGTTATTAATACAAATAGGAAATTTTTTCGTTTGCCGTTGGTTGGCCTGACAGGAAAGCAAGCACTCACTTCGATCAAGGGGCCTTCAAACAATCCCAGCCAGACCCCAACCATTGTCAGATCTCGTCTGAAGCCTACCGAAAAACCTCTTCCTCCCAACCCAACTGCTGACACACACACCCCTAACTCTACCAACAGACCTCTTACTAACACTGACAAATTGATCCTCAATGAACAGAATAACAAATCCCTAAATAATTCTGCTGATGGATATCTCGCTAATCCTCCTGATAAATATTCTCTTCCTAAATCAACTCGACCATCAGATAAATCTACTCTCCCTAAACCTACCAACAAATCTCCTCTCTTTAATTCACCCTCTGAGAAATCTCCTTTGCCCGATTTCAAAGCCCTACTAAACGAAGGATCAGGAGGGGTGGTGAAAGTGGAGGGGTGGAACAGGGACCTTCCTTACCCTCATGTCGACATCTCCACCGCCTCTCCCGCCCTCTCTGGTCTCCCTTTTTACATCAGAGGCCACCAACAACTTGGGCCGTTTATCCTTGCTGCTATCTAAATATGAAGATGGTGATATTGTTGACAGAAGATGGATGATTTATACTCACATACTGACAATGTGTTTAATGTGATTTATTTCAAGCAAAAATAATGAACCAATGGATCAAAGACTGCCAAGTTATCCTACCCGAAGAAAGCTGAGCAAGAAATAAAAAACAACATAATGTTCACTATATGATACCTGTCATGTAATGCTTGAAATTAAGATTGGCTTTCGGAAGACTGAGGAGGACGATTGCAGAGTTGACAAGATGAAAATAAGAAGGCTTGAATGCATCAGCTAATATTTGAAACACATGGAAAAAATACTGTACACAGAAGTAAAATGTTCAGTGTTCAAAGGTGTAATATAAATCCTGCTGTTAGGAGACTGTATCAGAACTACTGTCTGGTTCTTGCCCGGATAAAAATATTCTCTGGTTTATTATAAGACTATATATATATATATATATATATATATATATATATATATATATATATATATATATATATACCAATGGACAAGAACCAAACATGTAGGTAGAGAAGCCTATGTGAGATGGCTTGTAGTAACTAGCCAGCTTAGTCGGTATCCGGTATCCGTCAGAGAGTAAAATAAAGCATTCCATAAACACATGATGAGGATGCGACCAAAGCTTCAGAGCCAAATCACCGAGTGCCTATTGGGCCAATTTTGGTAAGCAGAACTGGCGCAGTGGGATGAACCAAAAGTCGAAAGGGTCTAACTGAATGCTATAAAGACGTATGGTACTTGAAGGTAATATCTCAGTTGTTGATATGTAGCAAATACGCACAACTCATCAAAGAAATGTTGTATTTGTAAATATATAATACTTAAGACACTTCAACCAATGTACTGTACAGTAGTTTTCTAGTTTCGTTATGTGAGGAATGTCATCTGTATATAAGCTGTCCTTGCTTTACTTAACTCCTTCGCTATGTGGACGTCGTATTTCATTTTAATCTGTCTACTACCGGACGAATTTACGCAACTTTGGAAGAATCTTTCGTACTGAAGAGTTTGACGACGGCAAGAACTAACCCATCCACTTGTAAAAATCTCCCCAAGATTGTAATCACCTGTAAATATTTAAAGAGTGAAACAAAATAAAAAACAAAAAGACGTCCTCGAACTGAATGGATTGAGTACACAATGAAAAGCCTGTGTTGTGATGTGTTTAGTCTTGCATGTACATTAGTTACCAAGTGTCCAACCACTTCTCAAACACAGCCACAGTCAATAATCCCTATACATTTCTCGGATTCCAAGCAAATAAAGCATGATTCCATCCAGCTTAATAGTCACTGACTAGCACGGCAAAAACTCTTATGGGTCTGTGAGTCTGGAGATAATGTAATGGAACTATTGACGCCACCTGTACCCATGATGATGTATTTGTGCTGGGCACGACCAATGATCTAAGTTACTCAATAAAAGCACGTTACCAAATATACAGCGTTTGATGGCCTTTACTATTTCACCTTAAATCAAAACTGCTTTTTAAAATCAATAGCATTACTGTTTATTATTATTATTATTATTTTTTTTATAGTTTATTCTTGCTACCTGTGGATGATCAGCTTGGCTCAGGGGTCTCTCTCTTTCTCTCTCACTCTGACGGAAAAAGAGTAAAAACAACGTAATACAACCATTTAGTATGATGATGGTACCACTTTATTCTAACTAACACCAAACTATTCATCCCAAGAAACACTCGTAGCAAGGGGCTAAAAGTATGAACGTAAACAAATGTGAATATTTTGTGTGTGTGTGTGTGTGTGTGTGTGTGTGTAAGCCCGCGCACCATGTTTTTTTTTTATTAATCTCAAAACATATTTACATTTAAACAATTAAATAAAAAGCGCTAGAAACTATGATTTATGTATACATATTTGGTAGGCGCACTGAGATGGTCGTTGGTGTTCTATTTAAGCTAACATCATTTACATTAACCTCTTCAATACAGCAATGCCTTTACTCCGTTTTCCGGGGACTATCACCAGATGATCTTAGTCAACTTAGGGTAGACTTTTTTATGTAGAGAATGACCTAAATATTGTCTCCATCAACCCCTTACAAATGACGACGCTGTTCTTCACTATGGCTATCATCAGGCGATTATTCCGTTTACAAGACGATTAAATTTCGCTATGGAGGGACCCTCGTTGTGATGGAGTTAACGGGGAGAATAACCCTAGCAATTAAACGGCTGTAGGCAATCTTGATTAACCTCTTTACTACGAGGACGCATGTTTACTCAGATTACTGCTAGACAACTGAATTCCAAGTTAGGAAGGATCTCTAATACTGAAAAGGTTAATCAAGGCTGTACGTAACCCTTCCCATTTGAAAACTGCCCCCAAAGGCCAGCATGAACTCTAACATGCATAAAATTGTCCGGAAATCACAAGAAAAATATAATATAGGTTCACTAAAGTGATGTTATTAACCCTTTCACTGCAATGGATGCACTTAGATACCTTGATCCATTTTCTACAATGATGCTATCTACACATGTCGTGATAGTGCCAAGCGATTTTCTTTTGCAGAGTAGCCTAGTAAGGGTCAACAGCAATGAACGGTTAGTGATGGCTATACCTAACTCCTTCAGTTATTAAGTCTCCTAAAGTAAATGAAACAGAAAATCCCTCTCATAGTCAGGACAACTCTAGTGCTCTATTTCACATAACTTTAAAAGATTTTATTAATCTGAGTGAGTCACTGTAGCTTGAGGGATAACACGGGTACCATGAAGCCTCTCATGAACGGCACAACAACACTAGTCCGTCGCACCTAACGCGAGGACTTTACGAGTACTTAGCTACGAATGAGTTACATATGCCTAAGCATTTCCTCTCTGGCTCATTGTACCTTCATTCAGACTTACAGTATTCGGGCGAGATGAAATTCTGTCAGTCAAAGGGCTCCACCGTTCTAAATTACTTTTCACGCTGACAATACAAACATACAAACACTAAACTCTACAGTCTTTACTAAAAAGATCCATACACGTTATTCATTTTCTTGACAATACAGTATAAAACATGCCAAACTTTATGCATGATTTAATGTCATGAGCCAAACTTTTTACTTATATCCTTTGAAATATAATACATCAGTTAAAAAGACACTATTTTCTTTTTAAGTGTGCCATTATTCGCAAATGTCTTCAATCCCGCTGACGGCATAGTATATTTTACGAAGTCCTTCATTTTACCTCCGCCAAGCAGGTTATATTTTAGCCCGCATTGGTTTGTTTGGCTCAGCTGGCAGGATTACTCAAAAGGGTAAGAATGGATTTTGATGAAATTTTGTGGAAGGGTGGGCCATGGACCAAGGAAGGAATGATTAAATTTTGGGGTGGATCCGGAATATCCCACACAATATCTCCAGAAGTCCTCAATGAATTTCAATGAAATTTTGTGGAAAGGTGGGCCATGGACCAATAAAGAATTTATTAAATTTTGGGGCGGATCCGGACCCTATATCCACGGATCCAGGTTTAAATCCTTTTTATGGCAATGGCATTAGCGGAGGTATAGGCTCTCTGTGTGCTTTCTGTTTTCTTATGAAAGACATGATTAATATTGTTTACTTATTAAGCTGTCAACATACAATGCAAAATAATTTCAAATACTCTGCTGCAGTTTTATTTTTTGTACATAATAATTTTTTTTTTTGTCTCGTTTATTGCACTTTCATTTTTTATCCAAAGAGAAAGTGTTATACGTCATGACTTACGCACACAATTAGTAGAGACCTACTATGGCGCAAGCATCATCATTATTACTATCCATCAGCCTGGTGAAGAGTAACTGCCTCTCCTGATTGTCTCCACTCAGCCCTATTGGTAAATCAATTCTCTCAAGCAAGGACAGCATGTTTTCACCCCTGTTTGTTTGTTTGCCTGTTAGCAGAATTACACTAAAATAAAAATGAGATTTGGACCAAATTTCGTGGGTAGATAGCTCATGTCCCAGGAAACAATCGATTAACATTTGGGACCAAATAGGATCGTATTACAGATTCCGGACCCAGAAAACACTTTTTGTAAAACCCTAATCAGTGATGACAAAACCTAACCCAATATGAAGAATGGTTTGGAAATTACGTTGCAATTGTTGGAGAGAGGCGCTCCAGTGAGTGTCCCTCTAATTTGTTCTAGCTTACATTTGCATTCGCGCGTGCGTTATTATATAAATAGATACATTTTATATATATATATATATATATATATATATATATATATTTATATATATATATAGAGAGAGAGAGAGAGAGAGAGAGAGAGAGGGGTAAAAGAAATGAACGACAAAAGATAGAAAACACATGGGAAAAGGAGAAGATAAGTGAAGAAACAACCGAAGAAGACGAGAAAGAGGAATAAGAACGCTTGGGATAGAGGGAAAAGAAAAAAAAAAAAGAAAGAAAACAGGTGAGAAAAGAAATAAGTGAAGAATGACAACAGAAAGAGACGAGGAGGAAGAAGAATGGAAAGGAGGAAGGAACCGAGTCAAAAGGAGACAGAGGTGTGGCACTGTCGAGGTCAGGTCAGTAGGTCAGCGAAGGGAAAAAAAAAAAAGATGAAAAGGAATTATGACGAAGGCAGTAGAGTGGCTATTATTAATCCTGTAGTAGTAGTGGTGGTACGATACACTAAACACCTTCGCCAATATGGATTAGCCCCTTCAATGCCTGGATATATTTTTTTATTTCATTCATTTTGGATTAACCCCCTCATTCCCTGGATATATTTTCTATTCCATTCTTGTTTTTGCTTTTGTTGTTGTTATTGTTGTCCCAAACTCATCTGAATGTGAAGCCGCATGAAAGCTAAACAAGGGCCTGGAAGAATTAATTAGAAACAATGAAAGCAATATCTACCTTCTTCAGCTCAAAACACCTCACAAAGCTGAACAAAAGCCTGGGGGTATTCATGTATAAAAAAGAAAAAGGGCGTTACTGGCTTCAAGAGACTAATGGGACTAAGAAAAGCCTGCTGAACTGGATGTGGAAAAGACGGGAGTAAATTCGGACCATTAGCTAATTTATACCACCATCATCATTATTTTCGTCGTCATCCTCATTAACATCAGTATCATCGTCATTTGCATACACATCTACCACCACCACCACAATTCTTATCACTTTCATACATCTCTACATTCAACTTCACAGAATTTTCCATAATTTCAATGAGACGAATACCTGTGTCAAGGAAACCTCATCACGTTTTCATCATCTTAATTTTCCACAAGTTTAATATCGCACGGAATTTGAGAGAGAGAGAGAGAGAGAGAGAGAGAGAGAGAGAGAGAGAGAGAGAAGGAAAATAAGGTACCAGCGCAAGAAAAGCTATCAACAGTGACAAATGTGTACGAAAAAATCCCAGTCTGG
Organism: Coenobita brevimanus; assembly: GCF_032717465.1. Classification (NCBI taxonomy): domain Eukaryota; kingdom Metazoa; phylum Arthropoda; class Malacostraca; order Decapoda; family Coenobitidae; genus Coenobita; species Coenobita brevimanus. Next base: position 7,687,978 of record NC_137015.1, read on the forward strand.
TATATTTAAAACTAAAAACATAAAGTCAGACAAATTCAGAACTAAATACCGAAATTCGACTTGCACACACACACACACACACACACACACACACACACACACACACACACACACACCTAAAAACAAGCCTGAGGAAGGTTGAGGGTGGACGGTTGAGGTTGAGAGAGAGAGAAAAAAAAAAGCTGGGTCACAAGCAACTATGCTATATAGTATCCGACAGGGCTCTCAGTAATACTAATAGGTACATTCATTCTGCTCTATATAATTCATGGTTATTAATATAAGCACGGTGCACACTTGGCAAAAAGAACCTATTCTTTAAAATAAATGTTCTGGAATGCTTACCTATTATCAAGTCAATTTTCATTAAAGACATAATAGATTTGCCATATGTATCTCTAGAAGTTACTTTTCAAATGATCAACATTAATGGGTAATTTTAAAATGACTGCTATATAGTTTTGTAACAAGGTGAAAAATTACGCTGACACTGCAATATATAACTCTAATGATGTCAAGGTTACCCAGAAGCTATCGCTGAAAGGGTATAGTAAAATATGTGCATGATAACTTGTCTACATAGATCATTGTTTCTTGGTATCTGTACTTGATCTACTGCATAACATTTGGATCCACAGATGGTTGACATACTCTGGTTTGACTTACTTTCATCTCTGCAAGCTCTCCACACTACGTCTATCTTGCAAAACCGTTTTTTTTTTTTTTCTAACTACCGGTTTTGGAATATTCTTAAATGACTAACCCCTGCAACAGAACAGGTCCCTCCTAACCTGCTTAAACCTGAGGATGTTATTTTACACTCATTCTTCAACCTCAAGAAGATTTTATTAAATTTTTTCCGGATGACATCTTGTGGTGAAGGTATTCAGGAATGCTAAATCAAATCTCTTCATTCCGAAAATCTTACATTAAGGCAAGTATGATCGTTTGGAGATGGCAAGGTGATTTTCTTGCACCTGTAAAGACTTTTCCAGCTGGATAGATGGAGTGATAGAGAAACGCCTTTCTCAAGTTGAATAAATCGTCCGAAAGTACCAGGACTAAAAAGAAACCAATAAAATATACCCTCTGATTGAAAAAGTTAACCCCCTGAGTACAGTGACGCCATCTTTGTGTAATTCTTGTAACTCATAAACCATTCTACTTAGCTTTAGGTCGAACTCTTGTAATGATCTAATTATTGGCCACTGTTCGAACTCCTTCAGTTCAAAGGGAGTTCCGAAACCAAATAAAATCATCCAGACGTAACAAGGATGAAAAAAGTAATCGTACTGACCCTGTTAAGTACACAAGTTCTAGCTTCTCAGAGATGACTGAGGAGCTTCATATCATGCAAAATGCTGCCAAGGTCGTTGGGCTGTTTCCTACCGTATGTGTCCTTGATATCGTAGGCCCAGCCTCGGATACCTACGCCCCGTAGGTGGTCTTATGGGATGCAGAGCCACTACAAGAAAACAAATAAATGAATACGCCACAACATACAAATGGTTATCTGTACTGTACGCATGATAATTATCTTTGGCCCTCAAAACTGTCAGGAAGTACTAATAGCACAGGAAGAGACGTCATCGTATGGAAAGGGTGAAGAAAATATTACATAAAGCATTCATATACTTATGTTCCAATCCCGTCCAAGGACTACGGAGCAGAAAAATCGGGTCATGTAGTAAAAATATGAGACCAGATCATATATTAAAAAGGCATTCACAAAAACGACTGGTTATGATGAGAGACCAGATGTTCGCGGCTCAGACTCAGAAAATGCTGACAGTCACTAACAACGTCATCAACTGTGGAAGGCTTTGCTGCAGAAATCACGTAATACCATACCCTGGCCATAGGTACTATTCTGAGAAGTAGATTACGTGAACTACAAGTTCGAATGCGAATATATTGCGTTTTTCACTGCTATGAGGTCCCGCAGTTTTTCACTGGAATGAGTTTAGATATTTTAGCTGTTACTAAACCGATTTAAATTAAATCTGGCACTTTCTTTCTTAGTTTCATTACAAAATATCCACAGTTACATCAGGTTTTGAAAGGAGTCACTTTCAGTATTTAAACATACTTAAACCTAGTGTTCTAAACTAGCGAATTTTCGGTGCAACTTATTCACTGGGATGCCTGCACTCTCCCTCACGATGTTTTCTTTCAGCTAACTACGAGTATATGTGCTGTGCTAACTCCCACCCCCCCCGTAAGATGACCCCACGGCCAGGAAAAAAAAAAAAAAAAAATCAGCAGAATTAAAAATACAGGGTCAGTAATCAAGTGGGTCATTATCACCGGATCACTGTTGTCGACTAACTGACGTTCAGCGTCACGACAGTGAGAGATTTAATTTCCGGTATGTGTCTCTTTAAGTTCAATGGTTAATGAGTTTCACAAACACATTATATGACTGACTGACTCAAGTTTGCACGCACGTGTGCAGTTATACTTAAATCCATTCATTAATAACGGACATACAGGGAATACTCTAGGGTCTCCAAGTAGTGAATAACCCTGAATACAGGAATACTGAGGGTGCAGGTTAGGGGAAAAAAAAGTTACACCATCATCACAAATTGCAATCGTGTAGTTAAACCATCACAAACTGCAATCGTTTAGTTATACCATTACCACAAAATCGTTGCGTTATTATGCTGCCAAAGTAATTGTTGGCAAACCGCCTCCTCGTTAATACCGGGGAAAAAAAAAAAAATCCAGACAATCACGACCGCAGACATGCGTCCTTGGCCGCACCCTTGACTTACATTACCAAGGGCCGAAAACCTTAAAGATAAATCACTAACTACTAGAACGCAAGGCCAAAAAATTAATAATTGTAGTTCTAGATTTTGCATGGGTAGATATCAATATATGGAAGAAGAGGGGGGAAGCCAGATTAGAGGGAATTAACCGCCACAATCTAATGGCACAGTACTTACTCCCTGAATACCGTGACGTAATTTTTGCTTGCTATTTCCAGACGGTTTTATTCAGCTAAAGTGGATTTACCGATCGCGATGGGTCAGATATGACGTATTTTGTTGTTTGGTCTTGTTATTTCCGGCCGATTTCACTGGGCCGGAAGTATATTCAATGGGGAGGGAACTGACAGTTTTAGTTAAAATTCTTTGCAATTACAGATCCTTCCGAAGATACGTAAAATCGTCCAAGTATTATCAGAAAAATAAATAAATAAAGTACGTCATCGGGAAGGCAAGGGGGGGGGGGTAACTTGATTCATGGTACCTACAGACGATTGTGTTACACCCCAGGGACGCCGCTTGTTCTGTTAATCCCTCCAGATTGAGAAGTCTACCCCAAGTTGAATAATATCCTCTGGAGGCAGAACACGCAACAACAAAAGACGTCAACGTATCGAGGGGGTTGACGGTGGGCTCCATTTTATCCTAGGGTTCAATTCTATGGCACTGGTGGCTTCATAACACCTCCTCCTTGGCGATTTGTTTTGCATAATACACCTTCATATTATGTGGCATGTTTATTTCGTTTTCATGTCACTTTGCATTACCAACACAGAAGAAGAGAAGAGAGAGAGAGAGAGAGAGAGAGAGAGAGAGAGAGAGAGAGAGAGAGAGAGAGAGAGAGAGAGAGAGAGAGAGAGAGAGAACACCGAAGTGCCTGGAAATCCTCAAAGAGACCAGAAATACCGTCCCTGGTATCACAGTACAGAGAATTATAAAAAGGGAAGAATTATACCCCCCTTATTACACTGCGGCTTTCCACTCCCACACGCCCTACCACCACCACTCAAGCAGGAAGCTCTTATTGTGCTGGAGTAGTTAGCACTGCAGCATTAAAAATATTTTGGCAACTCTTTTTCCGACCTAAGTTACCACACACACACACACACACACACACACACACACACAAACTGCTTGTCTGAAAAAAAAAAAAAAAAAAAGATGCTTCCTAATCGCTTAACTCCTTCACTACTTTTTTATTTCATCCTTACCGTCTGAGGACGATTTTGAATACTAAAGAAAGTATAGTTAAAGTGTTAAAAACAATTTCAACAATTTCCATTGGCACTCCCAATACAATGACACCTTTTTATCTCAACCATGCAGTAATTGGATACCTCTGGTTGCGAATGTGTCACTGGAAAGTTTTTAAGTCTATTACGGCGATGGGTCTTTCGGAAGCTGCACACAAGCGTCTCGAGGTATATCTATCTATCTATCTATATATGTATACATATATGTATATCAGTAACTTGAAAAAAAATCCTATAATTGTGGAAGCTAATGGAAACAGTTTCTAAATCCTTAACTTCAAGAGGTCACGCCCATGTATCACAGCAGCCTGGATAAAACAAGACATAATGGTGCAGATGGTGGGTGTCGATGAAGACAAAATAACAAGACAGCATCGTGCAGTTAAGAAAGAATTAGTGTTAAACAAGTGACTTGTGAAGGTGTTTGACGCAATGTGCTGATGGCTTGATGGGATGAATACGACGCAAACATCATGCAAGAAGTGTGTGTGTGTGTGTGTGTGTGTGTGTGTGTGTGTGTGTGTGTGTGTGTGTGTGTGTGTGTGTGTGTGTGTGTGTGTGTGTGTGTGTGTGTGTGTGTGTGTGTGTGTGTGTGTGTGTGTGTGTGTGTGTGTGTGTGTGTGTGTGTGTGTGTGTGTGTGTGTGTGTGTGTGTGTGTGTGTGTGTGTGTGTGTGTGTAACGCAATCCGCTGGTGCCTGGGAGGAATTCTAGACCTATGAGAAAAAAAAAGAAAAAAAGAAAAAGAGGCCCTGAATATATTAAACTTCCGGTTTTTAGTCACTACAAGTAACCTCCTTCCCGTTTCCCTTCCCCTGCCTCAACCCTCGGGCACGCACACGTACATTTCTCTCTCTCTCTCTCTCTCTCTCTCTCTCTCTTATTATCACTGAATACTATACCCTGATGGTGTATAACATTTCAGCTTCGGTTTCTTTTTTTCTTTCTTTTTTTTTAAACCCACCAATTTATATTGCAACAGTAGTAAAATGATGATGATGATGATGATGATAATGATGAAGAAGGTGATGACGATGATGATGATGATGAAAACGGCAATGATGATGACGATGAAAAAGGTGATGATGATGAAAATGGTAATGATGATGGTGGTGATAAGAAGACACTGATGATGCTATCGAAACTGATGATCATGACAACGACGACGACGACAAAAACGGCCACAATGATGATAACTACAACGACGACAGCGGCAAGTAAATGATGCTATCCCTACGCTCATACTCCACCTCGGAAGGCATTAAGTGGTAAATTCATGTTAGTAGACCAGCCTGTGTCGGATCTGGGTCAGGGAGTGAGGGAATGAAGGTGAAAGGCTGGGTTTTTCTCCTACACTGCAGTCTCGAGGTGGACCACAAAACCTATTCTCGTACAGACCGGTTCCGATTACACGTCCGATTATATCCCACGTCCACTCCGTAAACTTGGCAGGCGTGTTTAGTTCACGCCGATGACGTATCTTTATATCATTCTTCTTGCTGCTAGGCTATTTTTGCTGCTGTCACACGATTTTATTCAGTTCAAGCACCCTAATATTGAGGAAGTTAATAACCCACTTACCCCGTAAATTAGGCATGCTTTTTCGGATCACTCCTATGATGTATTATTTCAATTGTGTCGCTGCTTGACGATTTTTGCTGCTGCCAGACGATTTTATTCAACTCATGCACCTTAATATTGAAAAAGTTAATATCCCACTTCCACTCCGTAAATTTGGCATGCTTGTTCTTTTCACTCCGATGACGTATTTTTATTTCCTTCATGTCGCTGCTACACGATTTTTGCTTCTGCCAGATGATCTTATTCGGCTATACACTCTATTACTGATGAAGTTAATAACGCTAAATCTAACTTCCATTCGAAAAGTTTCTGAAGTTGAATATAATTGTATGAATTAACCTCATCGTATTGAAGGAGTTATTTCACTCCATTGACGTAGTTTTAAATAATTCATCTATACGTCTATAGCCACACGTCTTAATCCTGAAAGGGGTGACCACAAACAAATCGCCTCCAAGTCACCCTGTCCCCTGCCATTACGCTGCCCTCCCTCCAACTCACTATTCACCTATGGAAAGAGTTGTTGAACTGTAGGGGCTAGATGGAATGTCTGCTTGCCACCTTCTGACGATTTTCATAAACTTAGGAGAGACTTCTTGAACTAGAGAGGCTACTTTTACTGCATTCAACTACCCCTTCATTACAAATGGTGTCCCAAAAGTTGAATGAAATCGCCCAGGGTATCAAGAATAATCAATAAAAACGACACTGGATCAAGGGTGACGCGTTATAAGCGCTAGGGAGAACTCACCAACCACTCACTGGGTGTAGTGCTGCCTCCACATTACATTAAGCGACAAACCAAACTGTTTTTTGTACGCTACCTGGAAACCACATAGCTTTCCCCCCCCCCCAAGAAAGAAGGAACCAGGGGCAAGGAGCCCGCAATAATGTTCCCTCCAAGAAAAACAAAAACAGGATAACAGAGTCAAATTCAAGATCCGTTCATTTTGAGATGCCTCGACACATTACATTTGAAAGCTTGGAGATCATAGGCAGTAGGAAATACAGACAGAGAGAAATAGTTCCAGAGTTGACCTGCTGCATACATATAGGACTGGGAATAACGCTTGGTGGTCTAGTGAGCCAAAGTGCTCCAACCGGACGGGATCCGTAATGGTTTACATTCGAGGGAGGGTTGAAAATTACTGCTCACATAATGCCACTCATGGAAGAGTGAGGCTGGTCACCCTAACCTTGTCATGACTAAGTAGCGTAATCCCAGGCCCTTACACTATTGGTGGGGCAAGAAAGGAATGGGTGGTGGATGCATGGAGAAACCTACAATCTACAGGTACCTCCATTAGTTTCAAACGGATGACACCTTTTGGATCCAGTTTTTAGTTCTGACGAAAGCAGTTTGCCTTGGAGTCAGCAACTGTCTCCATTACCCATGTCATGTCGATTCCCCCCCCCCCCCTCAGCTCAGAGGAAATCTTCTGAACAAAAAGGATGAACACCTCGTATTTAACACCATTACAGATCAGGTTCTGTGCGTGCACTTATGACTTGTGTGGCTCTTTTTCCCACAACAGGCAATCTTAATAGAAACGCTGCCTTTACAGGACCTTACACTCCTCCTCCTCATCATCATCATCATCATCATCGTCGTCATCATCATCATCATCATCACCATCACCATCCCTCTATATTCCATTTATAAACGAAATATGTAAGTTCTAAAAACAGGAAAAATTACAAAAAAGAAAAAGTTACCCGAAACCTTGATATCAGGGCACTTAATCATTTAACATCATAAATTATTACATGCAATATTACACTTTATCAGTCAAACATTTTTTGACATATCTTTGGACTCCATTCAGAGCTGAGAAGTAAGAAGCTTGAATAAGTGAGGAATAAGCAAGACCCATTTCGCTGAGTCTCCCCTAATTTAGTGTATTTCTGTTTCCGCTTCTGGATTCTGGCTACGCCATTTACAACGGTGGGAAACCAAGGGGTGCATAAATAAGTACAATAAAACTAATGCTTCTTGTTCATCATCGTCATCATCATCATCTACCTCACCCAACTTAAATTCGATTATACCTGTTGGGGGAGGCGGTGGCTCAATCGGTAGAGAGGTGGCCTGCGGTCTTACCGGACCCAGGTTCAAATCCCCGCTGGGGCAGGGAACAGTTCAAGGATTTGAACTACATGTAAAGCAGACTTAACCGAACTACCAGAAGACCCGCCGACATGTCGTAAAAGTACCCCAGCTAATACCAATACGCCAGTCTTGTACGAGACAGCCCTAGCATGTATTCAATATGGACGGTGGGTGTTAGCGCCGAAGTGGTGACATGTAGTGGTGTATGATATGTAGGAGGACTACTGGACCTTGAGAGCATGCTGTGAGGCCTATGCCCAGAGTCGAGCACAAAAAAAAAAAAAAAAAAAAAAAAAAAAAAAAAAAAAAAAAAAAACTATAATAACGAAGTACAAGGTCTTCCATATTTGAACCCTGAATCATATTATTGAAGAGAAATGGATAATCTATGGTATAAATAATAAATAAGACAGCCAATGGCCACAATGAGAAAAAACAGAAAAGCAGAAGTTATTATCAAAGTATCAATAAGTCTGCGTGGTAGGAAAAACATTTTCTTCACTAAATTTATTGGCATCCTATGGTATAAATGTCCACACTATTATAAATGGGATAGGTGTATGTCATGAACGGGAAAACCACAAACGCAAAACAAATAATTAAAACACGAATAAAGTCCGTGGAAGTTAACATAGTCATATTCTTGGGCGGATTTATTGGCATACTAAGGTATAAACGTCCTTACTATTATAACCAGGGTGGATACAAGTCACTTGTAGGAAAACATGACAACAAATGAAACTATTATCAAAGTACCAATACATCTGAGTAGATGCAGGACAAATTCCTCTGCGGACTGATTTGGCTAATACTCGTAATGACTAGAGCACCGTTATAATGATTTAAATCAAATATAATCCCACAAGACTCGAGATCCTGTAAGAAACTAAAAGGTCAAGGACAAAGATGATGATGGTGATGATGACAGAAGTATTGTCACGATTATCTGGCCCTTCCAGTATCTCACACGACTGAATCTAAAGAAATCCCACAAAAACGTAACATGTCAAGGGTGAGGGTGATGCTGCTGCTAACAATAATGAGGGTGCAGGCGCGGTAAAAACCTATACACGATACCGTAGAAAAGAAACCCTAGAATATAAGTCAAGGGCGACGACGATAACGACAAAAACAATGATGACAGAGACGACGATGACGACGAAGACAACGACGACGATGATGATGATGATACTGTGAAAAGTATCATCGCTAGGATTTGAAACTAACTACTAGCAATCCTACAGAGAACTAGAGAAATACTTTTAAAATATCTGATGATGACATGGTGAAAATTATTAAGATGATCAATACGACGATAACTGAGATGATGATGATGATGATGATGAAGTCAGTACTATGCTCTCAAACTACCAGCAATCCCAACGAAAACTGAATTTTAAAAAATAATAATACTAACCAGGAATAATGATGATGATGATACTAAGGGCGCCTTCGCTACGATTAACCTCTTCATTATAATGAAGTTTTATAACTGATTCTAGCCGACTTCAAATGATTCTGTTAATCTTTGTAGTTGACATCCACTAGCTAACTGGCTGATGGAGGTGTTTCAACCATTACACTACTATAGGTCCTCCAATGTGAATATGATACTCTGAAGATTCCAAATAATAATAATAATAATATAATAATAATAATAATAATAATAACAATAAATTAATAATAATAATAATAATAAATTAATAATAATAATAATAATAATAATAATAATAAAAACAACAACAACTTATAATGATAAAAACAAAGCTCAAAGTGCTGAAAAGAGGTAAAATTACCTACATTTCCACTACACTTCGCTGAAATCCTCCAAAACCTCTATGTCAAGGACGATATGCAAAGACCAGTAGACATCAATCGGAGACCACAAAAGGGATTTTGCGCCACCCAAACTGGCCTCATTGGGCAAGGCACTGGGTACTCCTCCCAGTGAAAGGGTTGATAAGAGTAAAGGTAGTTGACGGCGCGCTTACGCACCTAGATTTCCCTATTTAATGGTGCCCTTCTCTCTCCCTCTCTCTCTGACTGGAAACTGTAAAGGCAGGTGATGACATACGCAAACAAATTACCCTATTTAACGGCAATGCCATGAGCAAATTTCGCCAACGATTCTCTGCCAGCACTGTGTCTTTTCTATATTTCTCATTTCTCTTCAAATGACAGCGTTTACCCATACTTCTCTTGCACTACTGCTGAGTGTTTCGTATTGCTATCATATACAAAAGAATTCATGCAACACTTTCGATTGTCACAGCCTGCAGAGAAGTGTCGGGGAACGTTCGCTCATGATTGTACCTAACTCTCTCTCTCTCTCTCTCTCTCCTACTAACCTCTTCACTACGACGGCTCTAAGCAGAACACATTCGTAATGTGGTGGCAGGAAACGGTACTTGTTCCCCAGCAACCATAAACTACTTTTAGTAATTCTGCGCAACTCTCTAAATCGTTCTCCCTGGCAAGACGATCGGTTTACTGCCCCACCTCCCACCTCGACTTTCATTCCCACCCCCAACACCCAGCCAGTGAATGGGTTGTGAAGTGTACAATACTAAAGCTGGGAATCAAATATCCGCTCACTTTTATCTTGTGAATATTGAAAACTAATGAAACAAACCCAAAGTCTTAACTGGACCAGTGCTTAGTACGGATGGTTCAACTTTTCCGCGATGTTTTCACTAAACTTTTAAAGATACTCAGTTCACTAAGGTGCACTGCCTCAACCCGTTTCCCAACTATGCCCCTTGGATCTGGTGACGTCCTCTTTCAGCTTTATTCTCGCTACCTCCAGACTTTTTCACTCAGCAATAAAGAAACTTTTAGTACGAGAGCTAAGGCATAGCATTCGATCACTCCTTCACTACGAGATTCTCCTAAGCTGAACAAAATCGTCTGGAATTCCACGAATAAACCAGTTAATACGTCATCGGAATGCAGTGGTTAATCGTTTCTAATCCTAATTTCCTCAAAAATAATAATAAAGAAAACAAATGGCAATATTAACTTCACTAACAGGGTTCCCTAAAAGTAAATACAGTGGCGTGGTATTGTTGAGACGAAGTCAGTACTGGAGGTAACGGCAATAAAAAACTATTTTAAGAGATTCTGCACCATTTACCAACCTGCTCTCCCAGACAAGACAAACTGATAAACTCCCCTTCTCCCTCTCTACGTTAAAAGGTGTACAGACTAAGAGAAAACAGTTAATGATACACTTACCTCGAGTTCCAAGGTTGGTTCCTAATCCCTATTCACCCTTAAACTAGTACAGACAGGCGCAAAAGATGTTGAAATATAACAAGCAAAAACAAGTACATTACAACACGTACAGTGTCGAAATCAGACCTTACTTCATGACCTTGATATTGGACCCGCTGTTCTTCAATCAGACTTTCCTCGTTCTTGCCTTACCATTAACCCTACAAAGATGACCTTGACATATGATCTTTTTATTAGAGAAAAAAAAAAAAATGGTTGAAATCAGACCAAACTTGGTTGAGAAAACTAGTACAATACAACTCGGCCCCAAACTTACATGCACAATAGTATACTGACGAAGTGAGATGTTGAGAGTCTTGGCAGTATCTATCTATCTATCTATCTATCTCTATCCATCCATCCATCTATCTATATATCTACATATATATATATATATATATATATATATATATATATATATATATATTACTATAAAACTTTCCTCACTACGAGGCTCTTCTTGGCTGAATCAAATCGTGTGGAATTATCAAGACAAAGCCGCCATACTGGAGAGATAATAGTTCTGTAGACTGCAACATAAAAGCGCTTTTAGAGATACGCATTCCTCACCAACTGCCCTTCTAGATAAGAGGTAAATATCCCACAGTGAAAGCGGTGTAAAATGTCAAAGGCAGTTGATGGCACACTTACAAAAGCCGATTTCACGGTTTAGTGGCGCCTAATCTTCCTTATCTCTCGGGTACCACCACCAGCTAAAAGTTCGCCGACGATACACTGTCAGCACTGTGTCCTTCCTTTCCATGCTCTTTTGTCGTGTGCTTCATCCTCCTTCACATAAAAAAAATAATAATAATCTGTTATGTTTCAAATTGCTATTCCAATATTTTCAGCTGCTGTACGCTTCATACTGCCATTAAAACACACACACACACACACACACACACACACACACACACACACGTAACAACTTCCACTGTCACTGATGGAAGTGTTGGTTTTTCATCGTGGTAGTACCCACATCCCTCTCAAAAAAATTAAAAAAAAAATACAGCAAGAGCTCTCCTATACTGAATTAACTAGCGTGGCGGCAGAAAGACAGTAATCGTAAACCACTACATTCGGTTTCTTTTCACCACAAGGAAATGGGTCACTCCGACACGTTCAGTACTAAGCGAACATTACAGTACATAAAATAATGAAGTATCATTGAGTCTTCTTGAGTACTATTGACACAAACCTTCAAATCTGACTACCTGTGACCATCAATTGGGCTGAAAGGGGTCAGGGACCTTCAAGAAAAAGGAAAAAAAAAAAAAAAACGAGAGAGAGAGAGAGAGAGAGAGAGTGTGTGTGTGTGTGTGTGTGTGTGTGTGTGTGTGTGTGTGTGTGTGTGTGTGAATTTTGACCTCCTCTCCACACTGACAACTCAAAACACGAAATGGGTGTACATCTCTCCTGGTAAGAGTTGTGAAGCGTTAAAGAAGAATGCGTAAAAGGCAAGCAGCTAAAGTCAAAAGTTGCTGGCACACTTCAGCAGCCCGGTTTCCCGATTTAACAGCTCTTAATCATTATTCTCGTCACACACACACACACACACAACATTCACTACAAGAGGCCTTTCCTTGGTTAACTCCTGTAGTGGTGTCAAGGAAAGAAAAAAAGTAATCTACGTGTAAAGGTTAATGGGCATTGTACTTACACCTTCACTATACGAGATCTAACCTACGCTAAGCAAAGCCGTCTGGTATATATACACACACACACACACACACACAGATATATATATATATATATATATATATATATATATATATTTATATATATATATATGTATATATATATATATATATATATATATACAGTGGGCTCGCACAGTGCGCGTCACCGCAGTGCGTGATTCGCCTTGTGCACGAGTGACCAAAAATCATAACCAAAAACCCTTTAATGCGCGAGTTTACCGCACAGAACGCGAGGCAGAGGCAAGGAGTGGCTCAAAAATGCCATTTTCTACTAATGTGCGACCACCCCTCACAAAGCGCGTCACGTGTCATTATGTTGATGCGCAGAAATTCCCGGGCATTCTACTGCGCAGCTTGGGGTACAAGGGAGCGGGCGCGCCATAACAGTCCCGGCTCGTGCACTGTGCGGATCCGCTCTCTACAGCTGACCTGTCGTGTACAACGTGTGGTGTTTTTTGTGCTGCCTGTACTTTGCCGCACCATGGCTCCAACCCCAAGAGTTAAGAAACTTCTGACGCACGCCACCAAGTTAAAGATCATTAAGATGAAGGAGGAGGGTCAAGGAAACACGGCTATCGGGAGAACCCTGGGACTGGCTGAATCTACAGTGAGAACTGTGTGGAAGAACCGTGAAGCCATAAAGGCTGTAGTGAAGATGTACGGTGCCTCTACCTAGATGGCCGTTCGCGGGTGGGAAATCGTGCTATGATACTAATGGAGCACTATCTTGCCACCTTCATAATGCGGAAAGAAAAGGAAGGTGTTCCACTCAATGGAAGATTTATTCGGAACCAAACCCAGCTCTTTTACAAGGCTGCATCTCGAAGGTTAAAAGTGGAAAAACCGTTCAGGGCATCGGTTGGATGGCTGGACCATTTTCTCAAGCACAAGGAACTCCGTTACGTGTAAGTGTCTGGTGAATGTGCCTCTGCTGATAAGCTGGCTGCGAGAGACTATCCTGCAATATTTAAAGTGATTATTGAAGAGGGACAGCACACTAAGGACCAGATCTACAACATCGATGAGACGTCCTTATATTACAAGGCCATGCCAAAATCAACTTACATTGCTAAAAGACAGAAACAAGCCCCTGGTCGCAAGCTCCAGAAGTGTAAGATGACGGTAATGTTCGCTGTAAACCTGTCTGGGAGCCACAAGATGAGGCCAGTTGTTGTACACACAGCTTCACATCCAAGGTGCTACAAAAACCTCACGAACATGGATGCAAGTGGCGTGTATTGGTACAAGTCCGTAAATGGTTGGATGACCGAGAACATTATGGCAGACTGGTTAACGAGGTGGTGTGTCCCTGATGCGAGAGCCAAGTGTCGGGAACTGGGCATTCCATTTAAGATGCTCCTTGTGCCTGATAATGCACCAAGTCACCCTCCATACCTGGAAGATCTTCACAAGGATTGTCGTGTTGTGTTTCTGCCGCCCCGCACAACATCACTAGTGCAGCCACTCGATCAAGAACTGATCGCCACAGTGAAGCATTTCTACCATAAGCAAGTGTACAACTACCTACGCAGGAAGACCGACACACAAGAGGAGCTTCATGCCCTACAAGAAGATCACGACGAAGACCTTGATGAGGCATCTGCTCCCGTTCCATCTCCACCAGCACCTGTATCCCGACCTACCACAGATGCCATGACTGTTGAGGCATTTTGGCCTAACTTTACGGTGAAGGACGCAGTTGAATTTCTCCTTCAGGCCTGGCACCAGATTACACCTGCAACGGTGAACCATGCGTGGTGAATGCTCGTGCCTCACCTATGCATCACCCAGGAGACGGCCATTCAACCACTGGCCGATGCTGAGGCAGCAACAGTGACAGCAGCACAAGCTGTTCCAGGTTTCGAGGACATTACATTGGCGGACATACAAGAAGTGCACACTGCTACTGAGGAACAGCCTCCCGAGGAAGTGTTGCAACGGATAGACGAGGCTGACGCAGAGCCTGACGCCAGACAGAGTCAAGTTGAGCAGCCTAGTGTGATGGAAGGCAGGACGGAGCTATGTCAAACATTAGCAAGATCCTTGCTGCCATGGATAAGCTCAAGGAAGAGGTGAAGGAACAGGAAGTGAGCAACCTAAGAACGGAGGAACTTATGGCTGGTATCGACAAACTCTTCTGTTTCTACACAGACAGGAACAGGGAAGAAATAAACAGAAGAAGACAGACGCTCATAACAAGCTACACACAGCGGGCTCAAGTTGGTGAAATAGCAGAACCATCGACATCGTCTGCTCCTGTTCCTGTTGAGGATGAAGAGGATGCAATGTCAGAAGTGTCAGCATTGAACTTTGATGGGTTTATAGCCGAAGTGAGTGACTTTGATGCTCCTGGGGAAGGTGATCAAGAGGAGTCTGCGGAGGGAAGTGTTGGTGCGGTGGGAGGTGCGGTGGGGAGTGCGGCACTGTAAGTGTTGCCGCGCCTTGGAACCCCTGTTGTTAGGTCATCAGGCCTGTTGTCTACTGTAGTTAAGGTGACTACCCATATTTTTGTTATTGTAGCTATAGCTTTAGTACAATGTCTGAAACATATGACCTTTATTATGCCTCTAAGGGCCAAAAAATGTCCAGGTATGAGGGGGTACCGCCCATATGTAATTATTCCCATAAGATTATGTATTCCTAGTACGCGAATTCCCAGTGCGCGAGCTCGTGCATCGCCCAATCTCTCGCGCACTGTGCGACTCCACTGTATATATATATATATATATATATATATATATATATATATGTATATAGGATTTCTAATTAACATAAATCTTGCAGACAACATTGTTAAATTCAGCAGTGTATCTGACAGAGCAGCACTTGTCATTAGACTGTGCAAAAAATATACCCTGAAAATAATACAAGTATATGCACCAACTTCTCAAAGCTCAGATGAAGAAATAGAAACAATCTATGATGACATCTTCCATATTATGAAAGAAAAAAAGACAATATATACTACACTCATGGGAGACTTCAATGCAAAAGTTGGGAAGTCGAAAAATGGAGAAGCATGTATGGGAAAATTTGGAGTGGAAGAAAGGAATGAAAGCGGAGAAATGCTCGTCAATTTTGCCGAAATGTTTAACATGAGAATAATGAACACATTCTTCCACAAAAGAACAGGGAGAAAGTGGACCTGGAGAAGCCCAAATGGAGAAACAGAGAATGAAATCGACCTCATTATAGCAGATAAGAATAACACGATCACAAATGTCATAGTTACCAACAAAGTAAATATAGGTTGTGATCATAGAATGGTGGGATGCACAGCCAGATTCAATTTCAGAAGTGAAAGAAAGAAGATGATTAAAGATAAAAAGATATGCCCAATAAAAGTAAATGAAAACAAAGCAGCCTTTCAGTTGGAAATAAGGAACAGATTTCAGGCTCTAAGTAATGCTAAGTGTGACATTGATGAGCTGAATGACAGACTAACAAAAGTGCTAAGAGAATCAGCGGAGGTAGTAGGAAAACCTAATACAACCAAAGCCAAGAAATATTCAGAAAAGACACTCGAGCTTATGAAAAAACGAAAGGAAATGAAAGTAAAAACAAAGAAAGACGAAACAGAACGAGCGGAATTAAATAAGCTTATCAACAAAAGACAAAGAAAAGAAAAAAGAAAGAGAAACATAGATCAGATCAAAGAAACCATCAAAAATGGAAAAAGTCTGAAACAGGGCCGAAGTAAAATGGCACTAGGAAAGCAACAAATGACATCAATGAAAGAAGAAAACGGGGAAATCATTAAATGCCGAGATGAGATGGTGAAGAGTTGAAGAATTTTACAAAGAACTGTATGCATCAAAGACAGTAGTACCAATAGCTAACTTTTCAACTGACACAAGTGAAATACCTGAGGTAACACCAGACGAAGTAAATATTTCTCTTAAAAATATGAAAAGAGGGAAGGCTCCGGGAGAAGATGGAATAGTAACAGATTTACTGTTGGATGCTGGAGTAGAAGTACAAAATAGGCTTGTTCACTTATTTACCCACTGTATCAAACGAGAAAATTCCCAAACATGGTGTAATGCAATAATTATTTTACTCTACAAAAAAGGTGACTCAAAAGATCTTAGTAACTATCGACCCATTAGCTTATTATCAGTCATTTACAAACTCTTCACTAAAGTCCTTACGAACAGAATAACAACAATTTTGGAGGAGAACCAACATCGTGAACAAGCAGGATTCCGAGGCGGGTATTCAACCACCGATCATCTACATACAATGAATCAGCTAACTGACAAAACTACAGAATATAATAAACCACTGTGCTTAAGTTTTGTTGATTACGAAAAGGCTTTTGATTCAGTGGAGCACATAGCGATTATAAATTCACTGCGAGAACAAGGAGTGAATGAGAAAGTGTAAAACTGCTCGAAAACATATATAAAGAGGGAACTGCCACAGTTAAATTACATAAGGACTCGAAAAAAATTAAGACTGAATATGTGCGTGCGTCAGGGAGATACAATTTCACTAAAATTATTTACAGCAAGCCTAGAAAGTATTTTCAGAGAGCTAGACTGGGAAAATAAAGGAGTGAACATAGATGGAGAAAAGCTAAACCACTGAAGATTTGCAGATGACACTGTCCCAATCTCAGAAACAGCGGAGGCATTCGAAATGTTAAATGACCTGAAGAGAAAGTCTGAATGTAGGACTGAAGATGAACAGGAGTAAAACTAATGTTTAATCCACAAACACCCAAAGAGCGTCATCAGAATATGCGATGAAATTCTTGAAGAAGTTGAGTACAACTACTTGGGACAAATACTAAAATTAACAAAAGATCATGATAGTGAAATAAAACGACGCATTACAATTGGATGGAAAGCTTTCGGTAAACATAGATACATTACGAAAAGTAGCTTGCCAGTTTGTATGAAACGAAAAGTATATAACGAATGTATAATTCCAGCTATGAAGTATGGTTGTGAGACCTGGACACTGACAAAATCGATGGAAAATAAATTAATCCGTTCTCAGAGAGCAATGGAAAGGTCAATGTTGGGAATAACTTTAAGAGACAGGAAAAGATCAACTTGGGTGAGAGAGCAGACTAAAGTTAAAGATATTATAGAAGTTATAAAAGAACAGAAATGGAGGTGGGCAGGCCACATCGCAAGAATAAGGGATAACCGATGGAGCAAGAGGCTGATAGACTGGACACCAAGAGACTGTAAACGTAGCAGAAAAAGGCCAGACAGGAGATGGAGAGATGAGATAGAGAAATTTGCTGGGAAAAGGTGGCAAAGATTGGCTCAGTCAAGGAATTCGTGGAAAAGGTTGGGGGAGACCTTTGTTCAGCAGTGGACTAGTTACGGCTGATGATGATATATACCGGATATAATACAAACGGAGATTGCTTTTGTCACCTTTACGAGGTTTCCCATAAGGTAGCAATATCGTGTGACTGACAAATTAACCTGAAATGAGTATATAAATAAGTAAAAAAAAATCGTACCCAACCTCAATTTCCATCCAAAATAAGAACAATTACCCTCTCCCCAGAAAAAAAGCTTTTGTACAAGAATCAACGCAATTAGTCCACTACGAGAGGTCTCCCCATTAACCACTTGAAGCCAGACGTACTCTTTACTTTATGCTTGCCGTCTCCAGAAGATTTCATTACCTTTAAAAAGGCTTTTTCAAACTACTGGAGTTATAAACATAGCCTTCATTTATCCATGAATTACAAGAAGTCCCCCTACGCAAAATAAAATCGTCTGCAGTTGAGAAAGAAAAAAAAAAACAATAATTATCAGAATGATGGGGTTAAACTCGTAAGGTGACAACAATTTTGAAATAAAGGACGTTATCGTATTGATGGTGTCTGCGTTTTCAGTGCGTCTTTTGTTATTCTTGCAGGATGACTTAACCCCTTGAATCCTACGTTTTTCTTCTTCTTTTTCTTGCAGGATGACAACCCCTTCAGTTCCATGACACATTTTTCTATCTTAATTTTCTTACCACCAGATGATTTAATTCAACTCAGGACAGTCCTTTAGCAGTGAATAGGCTAATAAAAGCTATATCACACCTAAGCCAACAAGTCTAAGGCTGAATAAACTGGTCTGAAGATGAAACGCACAAAATATAATAATAATAATAATAATAACAACAATAAAAATAAGAATGTCAATAAATACTACCCTACTACTACAAATAATAATAATAATACTGTCATCGGACTGAAGAAGTTACCGACCTTTTTTTTTTTTTATCTTTCTCGCGCCAGAAGCCTTTACGCAGAATTTGGAAGGTTCCTATAACCCACATGCTCCCAGTAACCTCAGAGTTGGACGGAACTAGGTATTTCCTGAAATTAAAAGCGGAGGGAACACCAGGGTACGGACCTAAAGACCTTCACGACTATGAGAAGTACGCTTAATACCCTTATTGCAGAATCCCTCACATAGGAACCCTAAATGGTTAGGTGAAGGAGTTTGAATTTATTCTCCTGTAGCTCCTTAAGTCCTGCAGTAGGAGGACGTCTTTTCCATTATATTCTTGTTATTTTCACACAACTTTCCGAACTGGAGGGATCTCTTCTTAGCAGAATTAAATCGTCTGACATCATCCAAAGTAGAAATGTTTTATTCTTGCTACCAAGGGACAATTAAATCCTGTTCAGTCCGAGGGGTTTCTATGGATAAAATCGTCTGGCGTTAACCTGTGAGGGGGGGGGGAATAGCCCCGAAAAATTTAATCATGTCAGGAAAGACCTCCGGTGGTGAAGGGATTAATGGTGCCTACTGTTCATTCTGGGACATAAAAAACTAAAACAACTCACAAAAAAAATTTATACATCACTTTCAAACACTCTCCCTCCTCTCACTTACCTCCTGCGGCTGGCCAACTGACATACCTCAGTTGTTTCTTCCTCCTCCTCCTGCCTTCCCTCGCTCTTCTTTCATTACTTCCGTCTCCTCTTCCCCTTTCCTTCCCTCGCTCTTCCTTTTTTTCTTCTCCTCCTCCTCCTCTTCCTCTTTCCTTCCCTCGCTCTTCCTTCATTTCCTTCTCCAACTTCTTTCCCCTCAACACACTGCCTTCCCCCCCCCCCGCCCTTTCATTAATTCCCCCCCCCTCTCTCTCTCTCTCTTCCTCCTCCTTCTCGGTTCTTTCTTTGGGTCACATTTCTTTTTCTCCTCCTCCTCCTTCCTCAGTCAACAGTAGGCCTAGTTTCAAATGATTGTGATTTTAAAGCATGTGTGATAAGTCGTGTATTTGGTTTCACTTTCCCTCTCGCTATAAGACGCCAATGACCTTTGATATTGGGCTGCCTGAATCACTCTAATTAATCAAGCAATTAATCAACTTCCTTCACCCACGAATATACAGTAATCTTAGTCTTTCTTTTCTTCGCTGTATTCCATTCCGTGCTTATTATCCCTCTCTAATGTGTTATGTTTTCATCTCTCCTCCTCCTCTTCCTTTCCTTCCTCGGCCATATTCCTCCTCCTCTGTCTCCTCATTCACCATCCTCGTGCATTTACACAATCTTCTCCTTTCCCTCGTTTCATCTTCACCTATTCTTTCCCTCCATGTATCACATTCTTCTCCCCTTGTTCCACTCCACAAGCTAACTATCCGTGCTCAATTAGTTAAGTCCACATCCAACTTGCTCTCCTCCTCCTCCTCTTCCCTCCCTCTTTCCTTCCTTCCTTCAGGTCGTCCTCCTCCACTTTTCTTAAGTCATATAATTATGTCACCTTCCTTCACTTCTGTTCATATTCTCCTCCTCCTCCAATCCACTACGTTCCACCATGCCCGCTATTTCTATCAAATTTGTCATGTCCAGATCTTGCCTATCTTGTTTTCTCTCAACACCTGCTCTGTAATACCTTTCATACCACTCCAGCCAACCCCATCTAGCCCCGTCTACCCCGTTTAAATCTACTCTGTCCCATCACACCCTATTCATTCTGTCTTACTCCATCTAGAACACTCCACCCTCCCCGTCCTCCCACCCGACCTTATCCTCCCACGCCCCATCATATCCAACTATCCAAAGTCTATGACAACTACGTGCGCCCCGCCCCGCCTGCCCTGTCCAACACCCTCCCCCGCCCCATCCTAGCTTATCCCGCCTATCCATAACCTACCTTTCCTAACATATCACTATTTGAGCCCCCTTTCCAAGCCTGTCACACCATTCTGCCCCGACCCAACTGCTTTCTGCTATCTCGTCTGGAATCCCCCAGGCTCCCGTCCTAGCCACTGTTACTTTTACTTCCCCAGCCCTACTCCCTCTAATTTCAGTTACTCTTGCTCCACTCCGCCCTATTAGGTCCCACGTTCCCTACCAACCTCCCTCACTGTATGCAAAGTAACTCATCGCACCCCAGACCATTCCAGTCCACCTACCTCCATTCCCCCTACCCACACACCCACCTCTCTCTCTCTCTCTCTCTCTCTCGCTGAATCTGAGTCTAGATACAGAATAGCTAAACCCGTTCGCTGAGGCCCAACAATGTTCTTAGCGTAACAGATGGCTGAAATCCCTGACCGTCACCACTTGGACGCTATTACCACACCGTCTGTACTCAAATATTACAGGCCCATGTTACACAATACTGGTGTGATTGAATTAGAGGAGGACGGTAAGGGGGAAGGGGGTGGGTTGTTTTATGACATGTCGGTGGGTCCAGCGGATGATCAGTTAAGATTACTTCACCGAAAATAAAATGTACTGTACACTGTTCCCTGATTCAGCCTGGGATGGAACACGCGACCTTTCGATTAACAGTTCACTCCTTCACCTACTTGACCTGCACCCGACTCGATCTTTTGCTCCACCCAACCCAGGTACGTCATATTTATTTTATTTTTGACATCTGACGACTTTATTCAGTTTAAGACATTTTTCGGAGTGGGTGTGTTAGATATAACCTTCACTATCCACTTTATATCAAGGAGATCTCCACAGCTGTACGAAATCGTCTGTTAGCAGCAATAATATCCTTCAAAAACACAACCTGCTCCATAAAATCGTCTGATACCTACAAGAATAAGCTAAAAAAAAATCAATAAAATCGTCTGGTAGTAGCAAGAACAAGGTACAATACTGTGCTCCATAAACTCGTTTAGTTGCAACAAGAGTACAATACACAACTTGCTGAATAAAATCGTCTGGCGGCAACATGAATAAAATACAAAGCACCTGCTGAATAAAATCATCTGTAAAAGATAAACTACAAGGACACAACCTACAGAACAAAATCGCTTGGTAGCAGCAAGAATACAATGCATAAACCTACTACATAAAATCGTCTGGCAGCAGCAATACACTACAAAAATAAAAGCTGCTGAATAAAACCGTCTGGCAACAGTAACGTCAAAAACACATTCTGTCCAATAAAATCGTCCGGCAGGAGGAAGATACAAACAACCTGCTCATTAAAAGAGTCTGGTATGAAGATCCACAACCTGCTGAACAAAATCGTCTGGTAGTAGCAAGAACTACCCACCCTAACTTGCCCCGCCCCGCCCCGCCCCGTCTGACTAGCCACTGGACATATTAGCCGGTCCAGTTTTTTTTTTTTTTTTACGCCACACCCTGCCACTTCCACCTCCTCCACCACTTTCACTCCTGCAATTCCAAGACAAAAATATACCCGTGTACTGCTTGCCTCTGGAGTCTTGCCAACAACCCCTTCAGTACGAGACTCAACTCCCTTCTGTACCGAGACGCACTTTATATTACAGCACCGTCGGACGATTTTTTGCCCAGAGTTCGGGGATGTCTTCTTCACTTTATTACTTATCTCCTGACGATTTTATTCCGCGTAGGATTAACTTTTCGAAAAGGGAGTGTTGGATTTAACTTTAAACCTCTTCAGTACAAGACACTTTTCCTACCTGAATAAAATCATCTGGTAATAGCAGCGACGTTAAATAAAAACTGGACATCACCCAAGTGTATGGATTAACCAACCTGAGATACAGCTCTCGTAGTGCTGAGGCTACGAGCCTTTCTTCAGCTGAATAAACTCCACCGTGGTAATAAGAGAAAAATCACTCTCGTAGTGAAAGGTTAACAAATACGCCTGTAAACCCAGGTCACAGCGAAATAACATCGTTTGTTGTTAGTCCGAATATAACTATGCGCGTCCGTGGCACTGAAAGGATTAATTGAGACCGCTCTAGCCTCACTGACCTCAAGATCTGCCTCTGCAGATTGAAATCGTTTGGAGTCAGCAATATTATGAGGGTTAACAAGGACTGACCTTAAATCTATGACTTGCATGAATTCCCTCAGCTGAAGAAAACCATCTGAAATTAGTCTAGGTCTGAATAACACAAATCAAGCGCGATCACAATATTACAAGGATTAACCACGACTGCTTTTATCCCCGACTTCCACAATTTCCCTCAGCTAATTAATCTCCTTTCCCCTAAGACATATTACTTTATTTCTGCTACCTTCAGACGGCATTATTTAACTAAGGCAAAACCTTTTGGCGTGAAAGGGCTAAAAAGAGAGAGAGAGAGAGAGAGAGAGAGAGAGAGAGAGAGAGAGAAAACTCCATGAAACTCCACAACAAAAGATCTCCCCAATGCGAAGCAAAATCATCAGGAGGCGGCAAGAATAAATAAATAAATAAATAAATAAATACATCATCTGAGTACAATGGCTAAAAACGTCTGGGTGTAAATGTTATAACAAAGCGGGTTCACTGCTATGAAACGGTAAACTGACTTATTTTATATACTTATTCATTTATTCATTTTTACCTGCGTCACCAGAAGCCAGGTAGATAATACGCACTATGGATCTATTCCCTTCTGTTAGTTTGTTTGTTATCACTTGATTGCAATGACGTTCGCTTTTTCTGTTCTTGCTACTACCAGACCATTTTTTGCCAAAGGAAGGATTTTATTTCACCGGGAGGATTTATATATATCTTTCATTAATCCGTTCAATGCAAGGTTTTCTTAAGTAAATATAATGCAATTATTAATCCACTGCGCCAGCGACGTTTTTTTATCATTTTACTCTTGCCATCTCTTAATTGTTATCTCATATTAAGCATAGCAAAGATTTCACTCACAAGATTAGATATAGCCTTAACAACCCCTTTCTGTATAAAAGAGCTTTGGTAGGTAGAATAAAATCGTCTGGCAGAAGCATGAATACACTAAAAAGGGCACCATCCGGATTCAAGGACTAAAAGACGTCATGGTGAAAGGTTTCTCTGACTGATGGGACGTATCAGTTGTACAAAATGGCATATCGTTAGCCTGCCCAAAGAATACTTACGTGCGTCAATTGCAGAGAACGTGAAAAATAATCTGCAACTACGGTTCAACCTCAGTATAATCGTCTTTAACACGAGTAGAAACGTGTGATAAACACCAGCATAAGCTTTATCAGTACAAGCACAAACACTTCAGCATGCAATTAACAGAGAAAAAGATATTTGATTAACACCAGTGTAAGTCACCAACACAAGAAGCACAAACGTCATCAATACGTGTAGAAACTAGTGATAAACACCAGTAGAAACACAAGATCAACTACTGTAGAAATGTGTCACTGACACCTGTACAAATGTTCATGAACACCTGTACAAACACGTAATTAACATCTGTACAAACATCATGAATACCTGCATCCAAACGACATGAACACCTGCACACTGAAATACAGTATGTCATCAACACCTGTTCAAAACACCCTATCAACATCTGTACAAACATGTCACAGACACCTGTCCAAGAAAGGAAATCATATGCGCAGTTACTGTGCCTGATTTAAAAAACAAACAAACTAGTTTTATAATTACGAGAAGTTGGATTATGGAATTTGCTGAGCTAAACTGAGATAATTAACGAGAGGCCAAAGTGCTAGATAACATTCAAATGATTTTGTTGTTTAACTTTATTTTATTCAAGTTTTGTAAATTCTGGGACTTTGACTAACTGCATGATTTGTTGACTGAATGATAGACTAACTGACTTACTGTGTGTGTGGGGGGGGGGGGGGTTGCGTGCGAGCGCGCGCTCACAAATTAGACATTCACTAGTTCTAAAGAAGCCAATCCTATCATGTATTCAGCATGTAGGGTTGTATTAATGTCTGGCGGGGGGGGGGGGGGGACGGCTCAGTCGGCGTTATCAATTTCTAGCCTGCACCATTGATTCATTTTCTGCTCCAATTGCCACATACACACCCACACCAGCAAACTGAACCGTCTGTGCAGCACGCAAGATACTGCAAAGTGTATTTGTAGTGGAGCGCTATTTACGAACCACCCTGAATATTAGATCAGATATTCACCCTTGGGTCTTTAGTGGAAAAGTTCCTAGAGAAGGGACAGAAATTATATGCGGCCTTCATGGATCTGGGGAAACCATATGACAGAGTGAATATACAAGGAATGTGGATAATACGTCAAGATTATGTACGAGGGTGCTGAGGCTGCAGTGCGTGTGGGTAGTGAACTGAGTGAATTTTTGCCATCTGAATGTTGGGTTGAAACTGAGATGTGTCATGTCTCCATGGTTGTTCAATTTGAATATGGATGGAGTTATAAAAAGAGATGCAAGGTAAAGTAGTGGATGTTGGTGTAGCCCTAATGAGAGAGGGCAGCGTTTGGGAATTTCCTATACTGATGTTTGCAGATGATACTGTATTGTTATGAGAAAATATGGGAGAATATAATAGAGAAAAATTTAAGGGAGGAAAGAAAGATGGTGAACAACAGTTCGGATTCATGCCAGGAAAAGGAACAACATATGCAATCTTTACTGTGCGTCAAATCCAGAAAAAAATTGAGAGAAACAGACAAAGCTGCATACGATTTTTGTCGACTTGGAAAAAGCGTATGACACTGTGCCAAGGCAGAAGTATGGAGATTTATGAGAGAGATGGGCGTTTCAGAGAAGTATGTGCGACTGGTTAAAGATATGTTTGACCGGGTGAGAACTCGGATCAGAAATAGTGTTGGTTTGAAAGAAAGTTTCCTGTTGGGCTACATCTGAGGCCCTCGCTAAGTCCCTACATCTTCAATTTGTTAATGGATGTTTAGGGAAGAGGCATCACTGAAGAGGTTCCATGGGTTATGATGT
Source organism: Coenobita brevimanus (assembly GCF_032717465.1). Taxonomy (NCBI): domain Eukaryota; kingdom Metazoa; phylum Arthropoda; class Malacostraca; order Decapoda; family Coenobitidae; genus Coenobita; species Coenobita brevimanus. The sequence goes on from NC_137015.1 coordinate 7,713,759, forward strand.
TTGAAGATGATATTGTGCTGATAGATAACCACCGGGGAAAGGAACATGGAGGAGTGAAGAAAGAAAATGGAGGATAGAAGACTTAAATTTAGTAAGAAGAGAGTTGAAATATCTATGATTTAATGGAGAAGATGAACAGAGAGATGTGAGTTTGCTAAGCTGAAAAGAGTTGGGACATTCAAACATTTGGGCTAGAATATAACAGCTGAAGGCGGACTGATGCAGAAATTAACCATAGGATACAGTCGGGATGGAGATACTGGAGGAATATATCAGGAGCGTTAAGTGAAAAACCAGTACAAGAGCGAAACGAAAAGTATATAAAACCGTGGTATGGCCTCCAATGATACACGGTTCGGAAACTTGGCCCATAAAGAAGTCTCAGGAGAGAAAGCTGGAGGTGGCGGAGATGCGGATGCTGAGATGGATGAGCGGGGACACAAGAATGGATAAGATCAGGAATGTGAGAATTAGGGAACGATTAAGGTCGTGGAAATCTCAAAGAAGGTGCACGAGAGGCGACCATACTGGTGTGGACACGTAATGAGAAGGAATGACGACTATGTGGATAAAAGAGTGGAAGTGGAGGGTAGACGGAGAAAGGGTTGGCCATGGAAACGGTCGATGGACTGTATACAGCAAGATATGAGGGAGAAGAATATAGCAGGGGATGCATTTGCACACAGAGGAGAATGGAGACGACTAGTCAGAAACAACGACTCCATTATAAAAATAGGCAAAGCTTCGGGGAAAAAAAAAAAAAGACGCTGTATTGTTAAGTGAAGAAGAATGAGAACTGCATGGCTTGGTAAATGAGTCTAGGAGTGTATGAAAAGTAATTTAAAGGTGAATGTTGGGAAGAGTAAAGTTACGGTCTTCGACAGAAATGACGTCACTGAATGTACATGGAGGTTGGATGAGGAGGAAATGGAAAATGTGAGTGAATTTAAGTACAGTATTTGGGTACTGTCATGAGTAAGGATGGAAGTTTGGAGGATGAAGTGCATGAAAGGGTACAACAAGGAAGAAAGGTGGCTGGTTCTTTGAATGCAGTGATAAGAAACTGGGAAGAGAGCATGGAAGTAAAAAAAGACGCTGCATGATAGTATTGCGATACCAGCTCTAACGTATAAAAGTCAAGCTTGGACCTTGATGAAAGGACACAAGAGTGAGTGCGTTGGAAATGAGTTAATTGAAAGAATCATGTGGAGTTGCATGGAGACACAGACTGACAAATGAGGAAGTGAAAGAGCGTTGTGGTGTGGATGTGTAGGCTATGTGATAGAAAATGATAGGAGAAATATACTGAGGTGGTTTGGCTACGTGGAGAGGATGGAGAGCGAGAGACTAACGAGAAGAGTGTACGTGAGTGAAGTGGGGGGGAGGAAAAGGGAGAGGGAGGCCGAGGATGAGATGGAGGGATAGAGTGATGTATATAAGAAAAGAGGGGAGGGGAGTTGTGGGGAGGGTAGTGAAATGGCAGGGAACGCGGCGACATGGAGGCGATTTGTTTGTGACCACCCCTTACGGGATTAAGGCGTCTGGCAATAGACAGACAGATATATAGATAGATCTGAGAGAATAAAGCCGTGTGATATTACAGTACTGTCTGCGAGTGAACGCCAGTATGCATATAAATATCCGATACCTCTATAGCCTTTAGTGGAGAGCTGTTTACGGACCGTCCTGCTTATTAGAGCTTTATAATTATCTGGTAATAACACTGAGTGATATTACAATAGAGTCTGGATGTGAACAGCAGTATCTATAAACTAACCCGATACCTGTAAAGTCTTTAGTGGAGCGCTATTTACCGACCATCCTGCATTGTAGACCTTGATAATTATCTAAGAATCAAGCTGAGTGATATTACAATAACGTCTGCAAGTGATCACCAGTATGCATATAAATACCTGATACCTGCAGGGCCTAGAGCACTTAGGGCAACAGGCTTGTTTACCAACTACGAGTATATCACTAGACCTGCCGACCTTACTGCCTACTGCCCACGCGTCCTTCGAGTGTCGTAACCCCTTCAGCCAAGGGAAGTTATTTTGTACTGTACTCTTGCTAGACCCAGACGATTTTACTCAGCTGAAGGGAAACTTTTCGGACTGGAGCCGTACGACAGTGTCGTATTCTAAGTACATTTGGAGATTTCGTAGCGCTCTTCACACAAGCAATTTATTCTGTCCGTTACACCTCACTATCCTCTTTTATGTCATTATGATACACTGTTATTAAAATGATGTAAGTGGCATACAAGTGACCATAAAGGCGTAATATTCAAAATAAACTGCTTATGAAGATGTGCTACGAAGCCTCCCATGCCACTCAAAATATGGGTCACAGACATTACTATCCCCCCGGGCAATTAAAAGATCCTTCCAAAGTTGAATAATGGTCGGGTTCTTGCCAAATCAAAACAATTGGCACGCAATCGTCCTGAAGGAGTTACGGTCCTTCTTTCAACCAAAGCCAATGATCTGGTTATTTAAGCTGTCGTAGTGAAGGGGTTACTGCACTTTTTTCATCAACCTACGTCACTGACTTGGATGTTTAGGAGTTACAAGGTTGTTTTAGCATATTTACCTGACGGCACATTTACCTTCTAAGGTCATACAGCACAACTTGACGTCACATATCCACACATCTGACTTATATCCTACTGTATAAAAACGTCTCATTTATTCCCCCCCTCACCCTCCCCTCCGTTTTCAGCAAACAACACTATACTTTTTATCCTACCCTGGCCTAAATCTGTCATCTCTCCAACTTGACTGCAGAGCTGTAACAATACACCAATACTGAAATATGATGCCGGTCACAAAATGCTCTGCAAAGTGTGCCGAGTCGCAGTACTGTTTTACTCAGCAACCGAGCTATGTGGAACTACGCTAAAAAGAACGAAAATCTAGGCCAAGTTAAAGTGAAACATCCAAAATCCTACTGGGCTACCTAGAACACATCAGATAGTATCTGACAGCATACTTATTAACTTTTATAGCCACAATGAATAACTCTTTGACGTCATAGTGTGTGAACCTGCACACGGCAAAAACTATTCCCATCTCGCTAAATTGTAAGACTTCCCATCTTCGGTACGATGACATCTTGTTCATTTCAATTTCTTTTTTTCACCAACCTGGCTAAAATTATTGGGCTATATAGGAGTTATGAGACTGTTAGCGGTTTCGCCATAATGTTACCTTAAACGGCCATATATATATATATATATATATATATATATATATATATATATATATTTATTCACACACACACACACACACACACACACATACACACTAATTTTCCATAATGAAGTCGTGAATATAAGCAATACGATATCCACATATACTCCTAAAGCCCTTCAGTATGATGACATCATCTGTACCTTACTCCTTCCACCGCCAAACGAGTTTAGACGAACTCACTTCGACAGAGGTCAGAAGCCATCTTTATATCACCCTCTTCATCACACTTTTACTCTATTTTACTGCCGCCAGACATTATATTCGGTGGAAGCCTTGTGTGTGTGTGTGTGTGTGTGTGTGTGTGTGTGTGTGTGTGTGTGAAAACAGTAGCTACTACCAACTGAACTGTCTACTGTACTTATCCCAAGGATAACTCAACCCACGGACAGCTCACGTATATTACATTGATTTTTGGTGCACATAATAATCCATTCACAAAGACATCTATTGCTATATTTTAACCTGGTTACTACACGTCAACTCGAGAAAAAGCGAATGACCTCCCTGAACTCTTAATCCTAAAGGGATTTCCCCTAAGCAGAGTAAAATCCCCCGGCAGTGGCAGGTATAAAATGTCACCGTCCTCGAGTGCTGCTATGTAAAGTATAACATTAAGATTCATATGTCGTGCCCTTAACTAAAGATCCGGACAATATAAATAGCGCTAGTCCTAATAATTCTAGGTATGACGAATAATTTCACATAAAAAACCAGTAAGATCACAGTCTGACACCACACACACACACACACACACACACACACACACACACACAAAGTGGATACCGGTAGTAAACCAATGCAAGCAAAGGTCAACATCTCTCCATATAAATGAAGGAGAAAGATCAAGAAATGTCTTAAAAAAAAAAAAAAAAAAAAGTATTCTCGTGGGCTTACGAGGCTACCAAGCACCTAGTTCTAATCAGTATATATATATATATATATATATGGAAGGCAGAGTCTTTTGCATGGCACTTATGCAAAACTAAGCAGACTACCCGGTGAAAATGTTAACTTAAAGGAGCAAATTTTGGTGGAAGATGAAAAATGACTAGCGAGGGAAAAACTGAACTGAACCGAGAGTTTACAGACTGCGGTACCAGTCAAAAGAAGGGGAAAGTATTCTACCCCGAACAGTGCTGACCCCCAAAAAGAGACGCTGCATTGAATTTGCTACATATTCCGAACATACAGTAATCATTAACTAACATGTCTGGCATACAATCTGTTCTTAACGAGTTAAAGGAGACAAGGAAAATAGCAAGACGCGTCCGAGGGCCTTCCACGTCCGCGACAATATACAGTAGTTATACCCTATGGCTACTTCAATGGTCATTGCTCCTCTGAACTGTCTGCTTGCATCCCTCCACCACTACGGCGGGCGCGTAACCCCAGTCTAGCAACAAACTCTTCTCCTTTTTCTGTCCAATACTCTAATGCACGAGTTAACCGTTACTCTTAGTCATTCATGTATGTAACAAGTCAACTCTGGAAATGTCTCCCTCTCCCTCTACATTTCCTACTGCCTATGACCTCCAGTCTTACGCAGTGTGTCCATGCATCCCGAAATGAACGGATCTTGAATTTGGTTCTCTGTTACCTTGTTTTCGTTCTGTTTTTTGGAAGAAACATTCTTGCTAACTCCTGGCCATTGGTTTCTTCTTCCTTGCATTTATGTGTATATATATGTGTATATATATATATATATATATATATATATATATATATATATATATATATATATATATATATATATATATAAACGCTGCACAGGTGGATTGCTCGCCCCCCACCCCTGCTTCAACCAATCCCACCCGTTTTCTCACAACGAGGATCCCTTAAGGTGGAAAAAACAAATGTCTGACTCTGGCAAGAATAAAATTAGCCATGTGTCACCTCAATGAAGAAGTTACATAAAGATCGTTTGTAACAACTTCACTACAAGATAACCTTGAAACAGGAAAAAAATCATGGCAATAGTAAGAATAAAGTAATAATACATACCAATGTGTGTCATTCAGGTAGGGCTATTGTCATTATAAGAGAGATCTTTCACTGAGGACTCTAACGACAGTTTTCCTTGTTCAAGAGTTATCCTTTATTTGTTTCTGGATCCTACTCATCCCATTAACAACACCAGAAAATAGTTACAATGACGAAGACGATGATGATCAGACTCTTAATTACACCAATACGATGACGTATGTTTAAAATTCATTCTTTCTACCGCTTGATTATGATCTTCAATTTACGACAGACCTTTAACAGTGATGAGTTAATGAATACTATTTGCTGTATAAATCCTCCGACCACAAATGTCTCCCTTAAGCTGAAGAAAAATCATCTGAACAAAATAAATATCTAACTGAAATTACGCCATCAGACTTATGGAGCTAATGATAGTGCGAAATAGGCTATGACAACGACGACGACGACGACGATGATACTCGTAATCGAAGTCCAGAGAATAATCGTAATGTCGTCTGCAGCACAAGTCGCAAATGAAGTGAATACTGAAAGATGATTTGATAATGTGTTGCTGAAAACGTGAATAACAAATAAGAAGCAAACAAAGGTCGACAGATTTCACATTCACGAAGGAAAAAGCTCCCAAGAATACAAAAACCTCCAGTTCTATTCAAAGCTCTCAAGAATATAAAAACCTTCAGTTCTCTTCACCGAGTCATCATCCCCACCGGTTACAGAAATGCTAATCACGCGGAAGTGACGTTCAAGAGGTAAATGTAGCTTGCTGTTCGAAACAACGTGAGTCTGATCCCAGGTGGACTAGATACGGAAACACTCACCTAGGCATCATCTACAGGTATAGATTCTTACACATAACTCGCAAATGTCACAAAAACTCGAAAAGTATTTAGCAGTTTTCCTTCCACACCACTCATAATTAACATCTTCCATACTCCATCCCCGTTTGCTTCGTCATTTTAAGCCTTTTTTTCCTAGATGCACAAACGCCACACACAGCCAGCTGTTCCTCTGGCAAGCTTCTGATATTCCTTGCCACTGCAAATATTTGATCCTGACATCTGTCTCACCTTTTGTGCAGTGCCCTTTCCTATACCCCAATCGCAACATTCAGCAGACTAATTCCATCTGTGTAGTGTGTGTGTGTGTGTGTGTGTGTGTGTGTGTGTGTGTGTGTGTGTGTGTGTGTGTGTGTGTGTGTGTGTGTGTGTGTGTGTGTGTGTGAGGGGGGGGGACTAACTTAGGCATGTCTGAAGGACGCCATGTGTGGAGTTACGAGTTCAAGAGACTTCACTTACCAAACTGAGGGATATGACAACTGTACAGCAGTATAACGTTTTTTGTTATCACGACACTTGGTTTAATATGTAGGCAATATAACAGAAATAAAGATATAATCACAAAGGCCTTCATATGACCTCACACCTAAAAAATTCAACTCACTTCATTCCCTTCAGGAAAAACAAGCGAATGAAGTAACGCCATGCAATACAATGTCGCCTACCGGATGATAACCATACATTAGGCAATAATAGAATCAGTTAATCGGAGAAAAACACGACCCTTATATGACCACACAAAGTCAACTCACTGATTACCTGTCAGGTTCAAGCTCCAATGACTAAACTCAGCTGAACGAAACCATCTGGCGTTAGCGGGAATATAATACTAGAGTTGTTCGGACCGTGAGAGGGAATGTGGTGATACTTTCGACTCTCAGGCTCCTGTAACTCACCTTCAGCTGAATAAAATCGTCTGGGGTTAGTTGGAATGGATTACCGGTGATAAAGAGTTGACCTGACCGTGAGAATATTAATGGTGGCATTTTCCCAGGCTGCTATGACTTGTATAATTGAAAATCGTCTGACGCTGACTGGACTGTAATACTGCACTTCTCTCGACCAAAACAGGACTAAGGGGGTTACGAAATTATCTTACTGGGTGAGAATGTATACAAGCGCTTGTAAAACTGATTCAGCTAACAGAGGAACTACAACTTAATTATTAAGTTAATTGGGCAAAAACATCGCAAGATCATTATTCAACTACCACACAATGTCTGTTTGACCTAATTAATTATGAATATTAATAGTTACTCTGGCGATAAGGAGGATGAAATAAAACGAAACTGCATGGCGTCTGAAATGGAGAAAACTTATAAAACGGTGAAAAAGGTTAGTGTTTAAATGCCATGTTATATATATTTTTTTCTTTTTCTCTCTCTCTGACACTACCCTAGGGCTGTATTTAAAAAGAATCCTAACCAATAACTAGGATCAACATGTCTCCATAACAGTTAACTATCATCATTTTTTTTTTAAACTTGATACTCAGCCTAATTTTAATGAGAAGTGTCCGGCAGCTGTGCGAGTGACGATATAAATATAGGCAGCTAACCTTAAAACACAACTTCAGCTTGGAACAGTTTATAAATACAAGTCCAGACCTCACACGGAAGAACAATCGCCTTAATCCTGAATATGATGGATCTCGTATGTTTCAGTACATAAGGTTCTGTACTAATGCCCAAGTGAGGACATGTGATATTATATGGTTCATAGGTCGACCGGGTATTAATGTCCAAAGTGATGACATGAGAAGGTGAGAATGTCAGTAATGGTGTCCACGTGTTTCTGAGGACTACCGAGCCCATGATAACGGAGTTTCTAATCTATGCACAATCGCAGCAAAGGTATTAAGTATAAACACACAGGTTAACTAAAAATAAATAAATTAGTTAAAGATCAGAACATAACCCTGTGTGATGGCAGGATGAAAACATGAACTAGACAACCGCGTAAACAAATACACATTCAATAACTAAATAAAGAAATAAACTGCACCGGGCAGTGGTAATAATATGACCCTGTGCGGCGGGGGTGATGCAAACAAGACACCACGGTCGCTATCATCAACCTTCTGGAGCCTAAGTGGTGTACAGGATGCAGGTTTATCCTGAAATTTTAATTCATACAACTACTCTACACTTTACAATTAAAAGTGAGTGAATAATGACGAGTGAAATACGAAAGCAAAAAAAAGGTCCATGATAATATTTAAATGCTACGCAAATTAGTTTATCAGAAGAACAGATCAAAAGATATATTCTATACTTGGTTCACCTTTTCAGCACCTGTTTAAATGTCTCAATGCTGGTCAAAAACTATTACAATCATATTTTCTGTTCCACTGACTGCATCACGCATCAATTAAGCCTAGTGAGTTGTAGAGCCCGAGTGTAAATACTACAGTTCACTTATTTTAAATTGGGCCAGATTTTCTTCTTTTTGTAGCTTATTCCACAAGGTTCAGAGGCAGAATGAGAAAATACTACGGCTATACATACTTTCCATGGCATTTTTTCGTGACTAGCATCATATTCAAGTGTTAATCTATTGTTGGTCATACAACTTTTTCGTGAGCTGCACTTTCATGTGTTAATCTACTGTTGACTCTACATCCTCTCCACAGAAATTTCGTGACCAGAATCATATTCAGGTGTTAGTCTTTTGTTATAACTCAGCATTCAAGATGGAGAGATGGAAATTTTAAGCCTTTAATATGAACAGAATATAACACTATCAACTTTCCCATGGTGGGGACAACTCGCGTGTTTTGTTTTTTGTTCCAACTACATTATAACGTCAGACGATTTTACTGATGCGGCAGTGCTAAAAGGGGCCAAAGTGTTAATCTAAATACTTAACAAAACAAATTTCTTCGTAACTCTCTTCTAAAACTTGATCCACTAAGATTATATAGATGTCGCCTGAGCAGAGAACCGAGTGTTGGCTCTTATCCTCTCATCCGAGGATGTCCTTTCGTTTTATTTGTGGTTCTATAAGAGAACTTTCTTCTGCTTAGGAGATATTTCGAACCAGAGGGGTTACATACAACCTCAAACAAGCCCCTCACTACTACACATGAACAAGATCGTGGAACAAAACTGTCTGTTGGTCTGTTTAAATTAAAATAAAAAAGAATCGTACTGATGGTACTAACAGATCATGTATAACCCTCACAAATATTCCTCCAAAGATGAATAATTGTCCGGTGTACATAGGAACAAAAAGCGTATCCTAGAACTGCAGGCTTGTCCCCATTAGGAGCTTCGTATCAAAACATAATACACTACGTTTATCCCACAAGTCACAAACTTACAAAAGTAAATATTCCCACTATAATTAAACAGAGATGCTGCAAAACACGATGAACACCTCTATTCTATACCTCATTCACCTGAACTTTGGGGGAAATTTTTGTCCTTTTCAAGCTAATTTCCCCTAACTCTAAGACGGTCCTGCATCCTACATACAGCACTTACTCGTGACTAGCACATATTAGTGTTAATATCTTACTCCAGCTCAGCAATCAAATTGGAGAGATTGCAGTTTTACGTCTAGTTAAAATTACGAGACTATAGTATGTAGTTTTGAATACAAGCTGCTGCTGCACGCCAGAAAAAAAAATAATAATAATAATTAAAAAATAATAATAATAATAATTAAATAGCAATTTATAAAGTTGCTGAAATACAAGTTGCTACTCTGGATATTATAACGGTTTAATCAGGCTATATATATAAACAAAAAATCAATATTAGAGTACCCTTGACGAGTCAAGTACCGGATGACAGACCTTGTATTATAATTCACACTTTCGCAACTAATTAGTCACCGCACTCAACACCTGCAGTTCGAGATTCCACCTATACTGAATGAAATCGTCTGGCAGTACCGAGAAAAAATGACAAGCCACCTTGTAGTGAAATGGTTTACCCCCCAAACCCCTATAGTTTGATACTATATCTAAGCTAAATGAAATCACCTGGCAGTACCGCGGGAAAAAGTACAAGACCCTCTCGTATTCTATGACTTTCAGTGGGAGCGAGGTTTTCTTAGTTGGATGGAATTACATAACTGAAGCGAGAAAATTATACAACGCTCGTCATTGTTATCATGGAATTAGGCATTTTATTTTGGATAACATTAAACGAATAAGTTCAAGTGAGAAATGCCAAATTCAAAAACATTTGAACTCACAAATAACACTCTCGTTGCAAAACAGACACTTAGGTATATTAATCAGGCTGGAACGACACGATTTTCTTCAACTAAGCAGTTCTGTTCATAGGTCAAAGGATTAAAAACTAACTGCCTTAACCCTTTCGCTGCTTTTGGCGTACTCAGGTATCCCTTCAGTCCGATTGTGTGTTATCCCCACTTTATTCTTGTTACTTACAAGGGATTTGATTTTAATTAGGAAGGATTTGTAGTGGTAAAGGGGTTAATGAAGGCTGTATCTAATCCCTCCAGTTCGAAAAATCTATCAAAGGGTAAATACAACCGCGAGAACAAGTATATGCCATTGGACTGAAAGGGTAAATCTCACAAATATGACAACACCCTGGCGAGCAAAAGGTTAATGACAACAGAGAACACTAGACGTTCTTGAGGAGGGTGCTGCTTCACAACAGTATTTCTCCCCCCCCCCTTCTCTCTTTCTCATCCCCAGGCTGATCTAAAATTAATATTTGCGTATTACTTCAAGAGCATCCACCAGCAACAGTATTAGCCTAAAGGCCTCTCCCATCTTTTTTACTCTCTGGCGTACTTGCTGTTAACCGGTTTCATGCAGTCTCCCACACTGTTCTCTGCCTCTTCCTCTCACTCCGACTTAATTCCTCCCCCCAATTTTGCAAGCACCGCTCTAGTACACCCAGCGTCTCATTACGCAGGTTATAAAAGAAAAAACAAATGTGCTGGGGTACTTTTCAGTCACTAAGCTTAACACATACAATACGACCTGCATGTCCTCTACCAAGGAACCTGTAATGGAGAGACGCCTTCACGTGGTGACACTGATATCAGGCGGCTTCACTGCCTGGCTATGCAAACGTCACTCAACTCCTCGCCTATTCCCCTAAAGGAGGACGGTGGATTGCATCCTGAGGGCAACTTCAGCTTGCAGTCCGAAGTGTTCACACAGATGAACTTGGAGTAACAACAGCGATAACAACTCACATCACCGCCACTTTCGTTAACGTCCATTCTATCACCACCCACCACCACCACAAACCACCACCGCCTACTTACACCCCACACAAGTTAACGACCTCGGTGGAACTGGTCTAAACTCAAAGTATTTATTACCATCACCGTTCACCGACAATAGACACACGGCAGTCTCAGTCTAAGGCCACCAATAGGTCACGTGATACGGAAGATTCAAATCGGGACACGGCTGTAGGTTCTTCGATTGTGCCATGTTAGATGGGGGTGATCACCATCCACTCAGTCCATGTAGCGCTGTCTTCAGTTGATATTCCACCGAATGGCAAGCCAAACTGTTTCCTGTAACCCAGAAAACTACCTACTAGGCAGGATGGTAACCACAAAACCAAAAGACGCCTGGTGGTGATGGGTTAATGCATTTCAACCAGATGGAGCCGCAAAGGATTCCACAACGGGATGTCTGGGGTATACTGCTCACAAAAGGCAACTCAAGGAGAGCGAAGATGGTCACCCTAGCCTTATATGTTAAGACGCCTAGCTCTGGGCTCCTACTCTCCTGATTGTGGGAATAAAGGACTGGATGATAAGACGGCTGATACCTATGTTTTCAATGGTATTCGTGCGTCAGTCACCGTGGACCTTCCTCAATAAAATAACCATTTTTTAATATTATTCTTGCTACAGCCAAACGATTTCAGCAAAGACCTCCCGCTGCCAAAGGCAAAGGAACTTTCCTTAAAATATACAGTACAGTATTGTGACTTTTTCTTATCATTGTTTCTATTCCGGACGAGTAGCTCTAGTATAGGGTAGAACCTCTTTTAAAACAAGGGTTAAATGTTTTAATATGAATAAGGTAGCATTGTGTGTGTGTGTGTGTGTGTGTGTGTGTGTGTGTGTGTGTGTGTGTGTGTGTGTGTGTGTGTGTGTGTGTGTGTGTGAGGAGCAGACTGTAGCACCAGTTGAGCAGGGCAGTACTCCCAAGGTGGGTGGAAAGCTGATGACAGGGAGAGCTGGAGCTTCCGTTTCATCAGCCCTCAAGGCTAGTTCCCGACCATCACCCCTTTGCTGAACTTTTTCAGTGTGTCAGTAACACAGAGAGTAGGCCAGCATGCACCTCTAATACAAATTTCTCTAACTGTCTACACCAAACTGCATGCACAGTACACACTACACTTCATTTTCTATAATAAAAGAAAAATGGCGCATTTAGACTTTGCCTCGGAGTCCCCGGGGAGGGGAACCACAAATGCCCCCACCATCCGCCCCTCTCCCGGTGACGACTCTATGAGTTGCCTGGAACCACTGTCTGACCCACTTCTCCTTCATTTCTGCAAAATGCGCAGCCTTTCATCTAACTTTCTCTCTGTTGAACATCACCTCTCCTCTTCTATACCTCACCTTCTCTTTCTAACCGACACACTGCTGTCTGAGGCAACTAACAGCAAACCCTTTTCTGTATCCTCCTACTTTCTCTATACTCATTTCAAAGCCAAAGGTGGCTGTTGTGTACATGTACGCAACGACTTATCTTGCTCTCGTGTTCCTGAACTTGATTCTTCTGAATTTTCTACTCTCTGGCTTTGGCTTTCCTGTCATTCTCTGACTAAATATATCTGTGCTGTTTACTTATCCCCCAATTCTACTGTCAAAAATTCTTCGACTATCTTACGTCTACGATGGAACACATTCTATCCATTTCTCTTTCCCGGAAATCTCCATTCTAGGAGATTTCAATGTTCACAACCACCTCTGGCTCTCCTCTCCTTTCACTGATCCACCTGGTGAACTAGCCTACATCTTTTCTATCCTTAATGACCTAGAGCAGCTTGTACTGTACAGCACCCGACCCGTATCCCCGACCACCTTGGAGAGAGCTCCAACATACTTGATCTCTTCCTCACAACTAATCCTTCTGCTTACACTGTTAATCTTTTCTCTCCGTTGGGCTCCTCCGATCACAACCTTATTAACTTAACCTGTCCTATCGCTCCGGTACAGCCTGTGGACCCTCCAAAGAAACGGAGACTGTGGCACTTTGGAGCTGCAGATTGGGAGGCCCTCAGGCAGTACTTCTTTGTTTTTCCCAGGAATGATTATTGCTTCCATGGCCAGGAGCTATCTGAGTGTGCCTTGCGCATTACAGAGGTTATTCTCTCGGGTATGGAAGCATACATTCCTTTCTCATATCCTTTGACTAATGCAAGAAAGCCTTGGTTTAATCACACTTGTTTTTATGCTGTCCGCAACAAGGAGAGGGCCTACAGAAGGTACCAGCACCAACCGACCCCTGAATCACATCTTTTTTACATTTCTGCCCAGAATCATGCTAAGTCTATTCTTCGCTCTGCTAAAAATAATTTCATCCACACAAAATACTCTCAACTCTCCAACTCGAATGCTTCCTGCTCCTTCTGGCACATTGCAAAAAACCTTTCTAACAACTTAGCTCATCATCTTTCCCTCCTCTTTTCTACTCTGATGGCCCTGTAGCTATTTCTTCTACTGATAAAGCATATCTCTTCACTCAGACTTTCTCCTCTAATTCCACCTTAGACAACTCCGATGCTGTTCCTCCATCACTTCCCCCCTCTGACTTCCTCATGGCTGACATTAAAATTTCTTCAGTTGATGTATTTTCTGCCATCACTGGCCTCAGTACTAACAAGGCATATGGGCCCGGTGGTGTCCCTCCTGTTGTCCTCAAGAACTGTGCTTCTGTGCTTACACCCTGCCTAGGTAAACTCTTTCGCCTTTGTCTTTCAACTTGTACCTTTCCTTCTTACTGGAAGTTTGCTCTCATTCAGCCAGTCCCAGAGAAGGGTGACCATTTCCAACCCTCTAACCATCCTCCAATTGCTTTAACATCCTGTGTCTCAAAAGTTTTTGAGTCGTTTCTTAACAGAAATACTTTAAAGCATCTTTCCTATCGCAACCTTCTTTCCGATCATCAGAATGGGTTCCATCAGGGACGCTCAACTAGTGATCTTCTCACCTACCTTTCAGACTCTTGGTCATCCTCCTTTCGGGACTTTGGCGGAAGCCTTGCCATTGCACTTGACATCTCAAAGGCTTTCGATCGAGTCTGGCACAAATCTTTAATTTCCAAACTGCCCTCTTACGGTTTCTATCCTTCCATCTGTGCCTTCATCTACAGCTTCCTTTCTGGTCGTTCTATAGCTGCTGTTGCAGACGGCCATCGTTCTTCTCCTAGATCTATTAACAATGGTGTTCCTCAAGGCTCTACCACCAACTCTCTTCCTTTTATTCATCAATGATCTTCTAAGCTGTACATCTAACCCTATCCACTTATATGCTGATGATTCCACCCTTCACCTTTCCATTCGGTTCCCACAACGTCCATCCCAGCAGTTACTTCAACAAACAAGGGATGAGGCTATGACACTTCTAATGTCTGACTTAGATCGCATCTCTGACTGGGGTAAAAATAATCTTGTTGTTTTTAATGCACCTAAGACTCAGTTTTTACACCTATCAACCCGACAGAATCTTCCACAGGAGTATCCACTAAAATTTAATAATATCCAGCTCAATCCAGCATCATCCTTGAACATGCTTGGGGTTACATTCACTCGAAATTTATCTTGGAAAGATCATATTACATCTCTGGTAAAATCTGCTTCCAAGAGATTAGGTGTGCTAAGTCAACTCCTTACCTTCTTTACCCCCGCACAATTGTTGACTTTATACACGGGATTTCTTCGCCCCTGTATGGAGTACAACTCTCATGTGTGGGGAGGCTCCCCACATACAGCTCTTCTTAATAGGGTGGAGTCAAAGGCTTTTCGTCTCATTAACTCTGCTCCTCTTACTGGCTCCCTTCAACCTCTGTCTCTTCGCCGCACTGTTGCTTCTTTATCTCTTTTCTATCGCTACTTCCATGGTCATTGCTCCTCTGAACTGTCTGCTTGCATCCCTCCACCTCTATGACGTGTGCGTAGCACCCGTCTAGCAGCAAACTCTCATCTTTTTTCTGTCCAACTCTCTAATGCAAGAGTTAACCGTTACTCCCAATCCTTCATTTATGCAACAGGTCAACTTTGGAAGTGTCTCTCTCTGTCTGTATTTCCTACATCCTATGATCTCCAGTCTTTCAAACGCAGTGTGTCCAGGCATCTCGAAATGAACAGATCTTGAATGTGGCTCTCTTTTGTATTGTTTTTGTTTTTTTCTTAGAAGGAACTGTTTTGCGGGCTCGTAGCCTTTTGTTCCTTCTTCCTCGCATTAAATATATATATATATATATATATATATATATATATATATATATATATATGTATGTATGTATGTACGAATGTATACGCATGTGCCTGTGTTCGTGTGTAAATTTGAGTGCCCGTGCGAGCGTGTGTACTCAATCCAGGTCTGTTTCACATCCGGCAGCTGGGAGGGTGGGGGGGTGGGGGGGGTTAGGTGGTGAGGCAAGGGCAGGGTGTGGAACTTGCGGGGCAGGATGAAAGGAAAATTAAATGCCTGAGGGAGAGTGGGGGCGAGTGTTTCAGTGGCTTCGGTAGTAAAGCGGATGGCTGGAGGGAACGGGGAGTTGCTGTTGATCAACCGAAGTCCCTCTGGACGAGCAGACCCAACAACCATTGGCAAACAACGTCCCCTGCAGCGTCTTCCCATGCAGTGAATTGATATCCCTTTTCGGCTGACAGCATCTCATCACAGCGAGACCCGGGGAATATTGTGGAGGTCTGGTTCTTGTGTAGACACCCATTTCTCTCTCAACCAGGTAACAGGGACACCACAGCAGACTCCACTTCACTTAGGAATACGGCTATATGGTTACGACCCAGCGTTGTAAATGGTTTCTTGGGTTACAGGAAACCATTAGGACTGCCACTAAGTGTAGAGCCGCCTGATGTGGAAGGAAAAGCAATAGAAGTGACAGGAAAGAAATGGAGAAGCATGTATAGAGGAGGGCACACACACACATAGAATGAGAAAGTGAAGCAAGAAGTACGCAGCATTACTTCAAGTGAGTGGACGATGGTCGCACCACCACATACCACCGGGTAAGAGTAGGTTGGGATGGGAGAAAGAAGGGGGAGTATGGTACGAAAAAGAAGCTAGAGACGGGGTGGGGGGGGGTAACTAGGAGTTGGGGCTCGAGAGAGAGTGAAGAAAGCTAGGAGTGAAACGGGGAGAGGGGAGGATGATAAGGGAGGGGAGGGGAGGGGAGGGGAGAGGTGGAGGACGGTATGAAAGGGAGGGTTCATAAACCTAAAACTGAAAAATGGGAGGAGGAGAAGGAGGAGGAGAAGGAGGAGGAGGAGGAGGAGGAGGAGGAGGAGGAGGAGACTTGGAATATGTACGTTCAAAAGTCAAGGAGATTTTTGCTACAACATACAGCTTCGTGCTGATGTATGTAGATTGATTATTAAAACTGTGACGCTAATAAAAAACAACCATTAGTGCCCATGGAGAGGGGGTGGGGGGGGAAAGATGGGAGAGAAGAAGGGTAGGGTGAAGACATGGGAAGGGGGAAGGAGAGACCAAGTGTGCCTGGGTGTGAGGGTGACGGAAGTTATTAACCTATTTAACCCAGGGATGTCTTTTCTCATTATAGCCTGGCTGTCTCCTGATGATTATATTCAACTCAAGATAGACTCTCTGAACTGGAAGGGGGGGGGGTAGATATAGCCTTAATAAACCCTTTGAATAGCCTACACGACAACTTTCCCAACCTGAGTAAAATCGCCTGGTAGCAGCAAAACATGAACTAAAAATGACGTCACCCGGATTCATGGGGTTAACGGTGGCGTATACAGCTTCGTGACGGCATGCGTATGGCTGAATAAGTACAATGCGTGTGGGTTCTTACATACAGTCCTTAGTGTCGAGGGAAAGGGGGGCATGAGGAAAAAATGGAATGGAGAAGAGGAAGGGGAGGAAATGGGAAGAAGGATGAGGAAAGAGTTGTTGAGATGATGGGATGGGGGATGAGGAGAGGGGGAAAGGTGAGAGAAAAAGGAACAGAGGGACAGGGGGAAGAAATGGGAGTGAGAAGAGGGTGGCTGAGAGAAAATGAGGAGAAAATGAGGGTAAGTAGACGGGGATGAGAGAAAGAGGAGGAATGGGGATAGGTGGAAGATGTGCGATGGGGAATGGGTAGGGGGAGAGGATAAGAGAGAGAGAAGGGAAGAGAGGTGGGGAAGAATTGATAAAGGGGATGAGGAGGATTGTCAGAGAAAGAAGTGGGAGGAGAGGCAGGGCCAGGAATTTAAATATATGCTTGAGAATGCAACTCCATGAAGACATGCTTATAGCTAATAATAATTCGTGAAGTTACCCACAAAGTCCTCAACGCGAAGGGAAGGTAGAGGAGGAGGGAAAGAGACGAACGGGGATGAGAGAGAGAGAGAGAGAGAGAGAGAGAGAGAGAGAGAGAGAAAGAGGACGAGACGGGGAGAAAAAGGATGAGACAAGAGATGGAGAGGGAGGAGGGAAAAGAAGAGGAGGTAGAGAAGGAGAAAGGCAGAGATGAGAGAGGGAGGGGGGGGGGGAGACGGGAGAGAAACAGGAAGTAGGAAAAGCAAGGCCGGCACTATCACGCGTTTCACGGTCGGGGAACTTATTTACGCTTCAATAAATACCTTGGTGACTTCACACGCACAGCTAAATGAATATACTGTGATGATACTTGTTCTAATAAGACATACTTTGCATCAATATCATGAGGATAATGAGGTGTAGTGTGCAAAATGAATCACTGGCGAAAAGCTGCACCGAAATCGTCCAAGGCATGGAAGGAGAGAGAGAGAGAGAGAGAGAGAGAGAGAGAGAGAGAGAGAGAGAGAGAGAGAGAGAGAGACGGGTGGGGGGGCAAAAGAAGGGAGAAAAAGGGGGAAGGTGAAAAAAAAAAACGAGAAAAAGCGATCGAAGAAAAGGAAGAATGAGAGAGGGGAGAGAGAGGAGAGGCAGACGAGGACGAAGGAAGGGGGAGGGGGGAGACTGGAATGACAAGGGGTGAGGGAGGCAGTGGGGTCGACCTTGTGTGCGACGGTGTGAGGGTCAGGAAACATGCATGCTTGAAAGGACGCTTGTGACTTTCCGTACTGGTACAAGAATATACGTGATGGTACTTAACTGCAGTCCTTAGTGCTGAGAAACTTAAGGGTGAAGGAGAGAGGGCAATGAGGAGGGGTTCGAGGATGGAAGGAAGAAGAATGAGAGGGAGGTGGTGGAGGAGATGACGGAAAGGAGAGGCAGTGAGAATAAACAGAAAAGGAGATAAGAGGAGGAAGACACAGGGTGGAGAGAGACGGGGTGAGAGGGAAGGTGAGAGATTGGGGAGAAAAGGAAGGGAAGAGACAGGGACGAGTGGGAGAAAGCAAAGGCGGTGGGAAGAAAAGAGAGGGAAGGGGCAGTGAGAGAGGAAGAAAAGGCGGTGGGGTAGACTGTGTGCACGGATGTGAGGGTCAGGAACTTAATTTATGCTTGAGTGGAGAGTCTCGTGAAACAGGAGTATAATCAAATGAAAATAATGCGATGATACTTGAATGCATTCCTTATTGCCAACAGACACTGAAGGCAGTGGAGAGGACGGTTGAAAGAAGAGGAGATAGGAGAGAATGGGAAGGTACATGGGAGGCAAGAGAGAGGAGAAGAGGGAAGATAAGAATGGGAGGAGACTGGGACGAGAAGGAGAGGAGGTCGCAAGGTCAGCTCTACGTGGGTTTGAGGGTCAGAGAACGAATTCATGCTTGAATTAAAGGTTTTGTGACTACACGAGCATTGCTACCTGAATATATTTTGGTGATAATCAAATTCAATCATTAGAGAGAAAGACAGAAAGTTCAAGGAGAAAGGGTTGGAGGTAAGGTGATGGGAGGAAAAGGATGAGAGGAAAGAAGGGGAAAAGGGATGGAGGGGAAAGACAAGGGGATGGGAAGAAAGGAGAAAAGGAGAGACTAGGAGGAAAGGAGGAGGTAAGAGAGTTGGGAGAAGATGGGAGATAGGCTGAGAGGAGAAGGTGAGGGGAAAGAGGTTAGAAGGAGACGGAGAGGATAGAGGGGGGGGGGAATGGAGATAGAGAAAGAAGGGAAGATCAGAGGATGTGGAATGGAGAGAAAAAGAAAAAAAAGGACGAAGAAACAGATGAGTGTTTTGGAGGAGGTGGAGAGGAAAGTGGAAGAAAAGAGTTGCCCCTGTATGACATGGTACGGGTGTAAATGAATATCACCAACTAATAATATACGGTAATCCTGTTTAGCGACACTAGAAAAGAAAAAAATATATAGTTTCTAATCTAATACTATTATGCACTTAAGAGTCATCTGAATAAAACTCAGCGCAATGAAAGTAATACTCTAAGCCAATTAAGAGCAACAAAAAAAATTACGGCTTTGACAGTAACTGTACAATCAAGACCTCACTGCCCACCACATGCTACCATTAGCCCCTTACCCACCACATGCTACCATTAGCCCCTTACCCACCACATGCTATCATTAACCCCTAAACCACTGCATGTTACCATTAACCCCTTACTCTTACCCACCACATGCTACCATTAACCCCTTACCCACCACATGCTATCATTAACCCCTTACCCACCACATGCTATCATTAACCCCTTACCCACCACATGCTATCATTAACCCCTTGTCCGCCACATGCTATCATTAACCCCTTGTCCGCCACATGCTATCATTAACCCCCTGTCCGCCACATGCTATCATTAACCCCCTGTCCACCACATGCTATCATAAGCCCCTTGCCCACCACATGCTACCATTAACCCCTTGCCCACCACATGCTATCACAAACCCCTTCAGGAGGAGATCTAAGAACTGAGTATAATCGTCTGGATGCATATAAGAAAATTAGAATAAGGAAGATGGCATCGTACCGGTGTTTGACCTTTTCGGTATTACTACAGTTTATTCATTTTAACTTAGCAGAGATTTCTTCGTTTTTCGCAGCATACATCCCGTTGCTCAACGACAGAATAAGGCAACTCTGCTGCCCACAACTGTTCCATAGCACGCTTTCGTTCCTAATACCATACTCAAGGAGAAGAGATGGCAATGCTACGCCTGTTTAAAGTAAACTACGTATACATTCTTTTAGCTCCCGTCAGTAACATTTATTTAGCACCCTCGTAGTTAAAAGGTTAAGAGAGAATGCATTTATTTTTCACCACGGCACTGACGAAATATGCCAGAGGACCGTATCCTCGGGAATTCAACTCCTTCGCAACTATAACGTATAACATCCTATTTTTGCAACCACCAAGCCAATTTACTTTTAGTGAGACTTTTCTAACGGCAGGAATAAATATAGCCTTTTTTAATCCTTTCACAATTAGAGCTCCATCATGTCATTTAAAGCGTATGGTTGCGGCAAGAAAACAACAAAAATACTCCTGAGTGGACAATACATACAATACCAACTCAGTTTTAGCATATGCTAAAAAAAATAAATAATTAAACAAACAAGTTGCTTATTAAATCGTGATAATGCAAAACTGTTGATTTTTAAGGATGTAACGACATTACCGCAATGTTAGTTACGTTTGACAGAAATGTCTATTTACTTATATCGATAAACTTAGGCATGGTATCTACTTTGGTCAGGCATACCTACCTATTACATCTATCTATCTACCTATCTATAACATAATAACAACGTGTCATATACTGAATAAATTGCTAAGGAAGAAGTGTTAGAAAGCCTCCCAAACCCAGGAGAATATGGAACCAGGAGCTAGTTTTTTCGTCCACGCAGCAGAGGTTATAAAGGGTTGGTGAACCGGGCCAGCCTTTCAGTTCCCTTTCAACTCAGCGGGGAGACGGACACGTCGTATAGGGCACGCCAGCACTGAGGGAAATATCAGTGGCTGGTTAAGAACACGCTGTTCCTGTTCCTTTAAAGGTAGGAATGCAGTAAACCGTTTGATTTATCAAAAAAAAAAAAAAATAAATAAAATCAACTACAATATCACTGCAAGAAACAAAAGTCTCCTGTCATGTAAAGAACTTTAAAGCTTATTAACAAAGAAGGAAGGACAAGCATTGGCTAGAGAACTAATGCTCTTGTAAAGCTGGATTATATCGTGACCTACGAAACCAAATGCAGCTTACAACACTGGATTATAACAAAAGTGTTTTTAACCACAACATAATACTTAGCACATCCCCAACATGGAAAGTGGTTGTGTTGAACAAAATCGTGTGGTGTTGACATTAACAATATAACCAAATGCATCCATAACATCCTGGGCTTACCTGAAATATTGCGAACTCTTTAGCTGCTATTGCCTTCAGGTGAACAAATCGTGTGGCATTTTCCTGAACAAAATACTTTACTGCGTTCACAGCAGCCACAGTTAATTAGACTCGATATGGTACATTATTCTGATTCAACATCCATTCTCATCCACGTCAAAACAACAAAAACAACAACAACAATAATTCTAATAACAATAATAATAATAATAATAATAAATACAAAATCAACGATTCAATTATCAGTGATACACCTAAATATTAATGTGAATACATGCATACCATCTTCATCATCCTCATTACTACTCTCCGTCTCAATCCATTATTACAGATAAGTAACTTAAACTTGCAGCAGCTGTAGCTATTGATGCATTTGTCTATCATCACTGTCATCACCATCATCATCTTTATTCCAATCTTGTCCCACACTACTCTATACCCACTTGTGCTTGCCCGCAAAAATTTGCGGGACTCATTACTACCGCTGACTTGCCATCACAAAATGTTTGCAAATAACATTAGCTTTGTTTCCATACCGTTTCTGAGCCTACAATGACCAATTCTGACCTAAAAGTCGAAAAAAACGATTTACGCATATTTTCGCGACATTATTTTCGACAATTTCTCGCCGTAGCGTCGCACGCGATCGCCATTTTTTTTTTCTGACACTCCCCAGATTTACCGTGACCTAACGGAAAACTAATTAGGCCAATACATATTACCGTTCTCCTGAAAGAAACGAACAAACACACACACACACACACACACACACACACATACACAGCTTGACTATCATTGAGATTACAAAATCAAATGTTATTAAAATACCCACCGATAAATAATCGTCATTCTAATAACAGCCCTGTTCTGCATTATTAAAAATCTGCCACTACTGAACGACCACTAAACTGAAGTAACAGTGTGGGTAATTAAAGGATATTCCCAACATCATCATCACCAATTATTATTATTTTATCTACTACCTACTTCTGCATAATGTGTGGGGTGACCTCAGTAAGACCTCCAAATATTTGTCCCTACTCAGTAACGACTCCCTTTCCCACAGCACACTACCCTCCTTTAAACGCCTCGTTCGCGTCTCCTTTATATTCCCTAAACCACCTTACTTTCATACACCCTCTTTGTCAGTCTCTCACACTCTCCATTCGCTCCACACAGCTATCATGAAACCCATCCTCATCCAAGCTATTCTATATCCACTATTACCGAAAGACTGATATAATACTCACATCATTATCCTCCTCCTCCTCATCATCATCATCATATCAATTATATTTCCACCTCTTATAAATCCACCACTACTAAAATTTTGGACACTATATTGGACACAAGCATTGTCACCATCATCATCATCATCATCATATCAACCATATTTCCCCCTCTTAAAAATCCACCACTACTAAAATTTTGGACACTATAATGGACACAAGCATTGTCACCATCACCATCATCATAGTCGTCGTCATATTCAACCAATCCCCACAATTAAATCCTCCACCAATACAACTGAATAACCAATACTGCATCTGCACTGATATGTGAATAGTTACTGCACATACATTCTTATAAGTCAACTCACAGGGAATTCTAATAAATTTCACCAAATTTGGTGTTCTCTTTTTCTTTATGGATTCTGCCCATCCTCTAAGTGGGGAACAAGATGATGATGATAATGAGGAGGATGAAAATGACAGAACTGATGCTGAGGATAACGATACTTGTATACGGTTATTCTTGTTCTTGATGATAATGATGATGATGGAAGCAACGATGTTCATTCGGCTGACAATGTTACTGCTGATTATGATCATTATAATGATGATGATCATGACAGAACTGATGCTGGGGATGACGAAACTTTATGTGGCTGTTTTTGTTCATATGATGATGGATGCGAACACGTGTTACTGTTCATGTGGATGACAATTTTGCTGTTATCGTTATGATGATAATGACTACCGATGACGATGACTATGATGGCAATTATATGATCCCACTGACGAAAGTCATTTAAAACGAAGCAGCAGCCAACACATTTTATATTTTTCAGGTCAGGTGATGACGGCAATGAGGCGACCAGTACTCCTCCTGGCCACATTAATAGGTAAGCTACTTTTTATTCACTTTCGTATTACGCCACCCTTGCAGGACGTCCACATCTCTGGTCTTGCTACCTCCAAGATTTTATTAATCCTATGACCATGGGAAGTGTTTTATCACAATTTATTCTCACTACCTCCGGAAGATTTTTTCATATTTTTGAGATATTTCTTGTAATGAAGGGGTTAGTGATGGCACTGCTAAACTCCTCCACTTCGAAGTTTCAAACGCTGAATCAAAGTCCGTAGATAGCAATATATATATATATATATATATATATATATATATATATATATATATATATATATACACACACACACACATATATATATATATATATATATATATATATACTCACACACACACACATACACACACACACACACATATATATATATATATATATAATGTGGATGGCTTAAAGACAGGCACGTACCCCTGGACAAACTAACCGGCTAAGCTACTTTTTAATCATGTTCACATTAGAGCCACTTTGTTTTTCCCTGACAGAATTGGGTCACTCACACAGCTTGAATACTAAATCGTGGTTGCAGAAAATTCAATGAACTTCAACAATGAGGTACGAACGACTCTCCTTAGTTACCAATCAGAATGACCCTCCACTCTACTAACTTCACAATCAACTGAGCTGAAAAGATTTAGAGATTTTACACTAAAATAAATAAATAAATAAAAAATAAAATGTCATAGCCCCAGCAGTAAGGTGGTGTTTTATATTCGATTCTCGCTACCTTCAGACGATTTAATAAGCTTAGAAGAGACTCTTCTAACTGGAGGAGTTAGATATAGCCTTCATTTACCCCAATACAAATATCTCCCCTAAGCTGAATATAATCATCAAGATGTAGCAAAAATAAGTTGAAAACTAAAAGTTACCGTTTTTTTCTTCCGTACGATACACTATTCGTATCTATATAAGTTCACACGAGGTCCACTGTAGAACCGGACCTTCTCCTTGGAGGGAAAGTGACAGCCAGATCTGAACCCTTCTCAAAGCTGGCGAAGGGGTGTTTGTACTGAGAGTGGTGCGTCTGTTGTGAAAGTAGTACATGGAAAGGCAAAACTGTAGTGGCTATGTTTACCAGTGCATATTAGGTCTGTCTTCACCTGATGGAACTGTGCCGCTTCCACAACATGACTACAACGTTGTAACTGACAAAGTTCATGTGTGTAGTAAGTGGTATGGAATGGTAAAGGTTTCTGTGTTGTTCCTTTAGCTTAGAACGAAACGAATATCATGGTGGAAATAAAAAATCACAGATGAGGAAAAAAGTAAGAGATTGATGGGGTGGATGTCCGAAAAGAACTGGGATGAATGAAGGAGGGAATACATTAAGAGTAATAAATATGAGAAGAGATGAGCAGAAGGGTGGCGGTAAATGAAGGACATGGAAGAAAATTGATACTAATTTCTCAGAAAGTAGGACGCTGCTCTGGGATGAATTGCAAAAGCGTAAGAATTGTGCAAAATTTTAAGAAAGTGTACGAAAAGAAAATAAACGAATGCTAACAAATGAATGATAAATATGGAACAAATAAACTACTAATAGATGGAAATGACAAAAGCAAAGCAGTGGCAAATATGACTAGGACGGACGATTCACAA
This sequence comes from Coenobita brevimanus, assembly GCF_032717465.1. Classification (NCBI taxonomy): domain Eukaryota; kingdom Metazoa; phylum Arthropoda; class Malacostraca; order Decapoda; family Coenobitidae; genus Coenobita; species Coenobita brevimanus. The sequence goes on from NC_137015.1 coordinate 7,739,014, forward strand.
AAAAAGAATATGGTGCCCTTGAATGTGTCAATGGTTGAAGTGAGATGTGGAAATATGATGATGAGATATAAGCATGAATTTACGTACTTATTTTGAGGAAAAAAAACAAACAAACAAACAAAGCCTGAGAGCCCACACAACTTGACTTAAAAAAAAAAAATCAAGATTTGTCCATTTCAAGATGACTGGATACATTGCATTTAAAGAGTGAAGGCCAAAGACAATGTTTGTGTGTGTGTGTGTGTGTGTGTGTGTGTGTGTGTGTGTGTGTGTGTGTGTGTGTGTGTGTGTGTGTGTGTGTGTGTGTGTGTGTGAGAGAGAGAGAGAGAGAGAGAGAGAGAGAGAGAGAGAGAATGGTGGTGGTGGCCTTTCAAAAGCTGGGAAGAGGAAAGCGAGAGAATGGTGGTGGTGGCCTTTCAGGGGCAGGGAAGAGGAAAGCACGGAGGAGGTTGGCCAGGCCACCTCATTCCCCACCTCTCCTGAGACCCTCGTAAGTCCGCAGCCCCAGCCGGAGAAAGTGGTGTGGCCCTTTTAGGGATGGGAACGAGCCTGCTCGTGGAGTGTTACCTTACAGTGGCAGGCATGCTTGAGTACTGCTTCAACTAAGTGCGGCCATACTAGAAAGGCTTATTAACGGCAGTTACTCTAAATGTATTCCCCAGAACAAGAAAGCCCAACTCGGCGCCGGTCCCAAGCCCAGACAAACAGGGGGGAGGAGGGAGGCTGGCGTCAGGAATGGCATCCAGCTGCAAAACTATCAAAAACCAAATGGCTGACCAAACCACGGTAGCCTCAAGCTGTCTGGCGAAGACTGGTCAAACACACTGACCCATTTAGAAGTGGGAAAAGATGAAAGATAATGTGTTGTTAATAACTACCTTCCACATCAAAGAAGTATAACGCCTTTTAAAATCTCATCTTGTTCACCCTGCCATATGCTATTCGCCATATTGCATGTACTTGATGAACAAAAATCCTATCGCTCCAGAAGCTATGATCTCATCAATCACCAAATATTTCAACATCTGTTTAGCATTTCGTCGCTGTTCTTCCACATAATACGGTTTAGTAAAAATGTGATTTCAGAATCATACGTTAGTTCCTATAGGCTGGATAAGTTACTTGCGAAATATGTGTAGTAGTACAAAATGTACAAATCAAAGATTAAATGAAAATGTGCTTAGATGGAATGGTTACACTGAGAGACTGGATATGAACAGAGGTGAAAAGGGTACATGAGTGAGTCTGATGGCAGAAGGCGTGAAAATCAACAAGATGGATGGATATTATAGGTAAATGTGTGAATAAGCGAAGAATGAAAGTTGAGGAAGCAAGAATATGGACAGGAATGAAATCCTCAAGATGTACACGGCAATGTATCCCCCCCTCCCTTTTTATAAGCAAAGGATCAATCTTCACATTATAAGCACTATAAGGCACTCTTTTGTTTGGATGGTATTATCTGTGAAGTCAAAATAAGATATCTGAAGCTCAGAATGATGAATGGATGAATGAATGTACTGAAAGGCTTGACAATTCTACTTTGTGCCTTTGATCTCCTATCTCTGGATCACTCCCACCCCACGTAGCCTAGTAACAGAAAACTGGGTTATAATATGATGACCAATATGTTACACTAAATACGTTCTCCATTTCCAGGGGTGGTGGTGGGGCTCCCTAAGAGGCCGGCGGGGGAATACAACTACCAACCACCAGACAGTCCCTCACAAGTATATGACACTCCAAGTCAGAGCTCTGATAATGGTGGCCAAGGTGAACAAAATGGGGAAAGCAATTCGGCCCATCACTCGAAACCTGTTGAATACAAAAGTGCCATCCAGCTGAACTCCGAACAGGCCGGTACAGGCGATCTGGGGAAGACAATTGCCAGAATTTTGTACCAACTAACAGATGGGGCCCTAACTTCCCTCGAGGCTTCACACTTCCCGCAGCCAACCCTACCAGAAGGAGGCAAAATACATTTCTTCATGGCAACAGACCCAGGGGAGGGACAAACACACACCCAACACCAGAAGCCTGACCCCATAATCATACATCCGGAGGAGCGGACACATGCCTTTATTGCTGTGTCACCATATGATATTGGTGAAGGTGACCAAGTTTACAGCACCTTAGGTCTGCAACAACAAGAGACTACTTCCACTCATTACGTTCCCCTGTACATAGACTCAAAATACAGCTCCTCACAACACACTTCTCTTCAAGGGAACTCTAATGCTCAAACCACTTCAAGTCTGCAACAACAGAAAACTTCCACTAATTATGTTCCTCTGTACACAGACTCTCAAGACAGCTCCTCACGACACACTTCTCTTCAGGGGAACTCAAAAGCTCAAACCACTTACAATACCGATCCCTCAAATGATCAAATACAAATGAAAGTACTACCACTTCCATCAGAATCCTCTGTTGGTGAGCAAAGTTTAAATTTTGAACATTCTGGTACTGAAGAGCAGGGTGGAGGCAATATTGAACAAGGACACGTTAGTAGTCAAGACTTTAGTGCTGGTAATTCTGGAGATGTCCAAGCTGGAGGCAATTTTGCACAAGGACACGCCAGTCAACATGATTTTCATGCTGGAAATTCTGGCGATATCCAAGGTGGAGACAGATTTGCACAAGGACACGACAGTGATCAAGGTTTTAGTCCTAGTAATCCTGGAAATGTCCAAGATGGAGACAAATTTCCACAAGGACATGGCAGTGATCAAGATTTTAATGTTGGCAATTCTGGCAATGTCCAAAGTGGAGGTAACTTTGCACATGGACACATCAGTCATCAAGAATTTAATGCTGGTAGTTCTGGCAATGTCCAAGGTGGAGGTAACTTTGTACATGGACACATCAGTCATCAAGAATTTAATGCTGGTAGTTCTGGCAACATCCAATCATTTGGGTTCCAACAAAGAGGTAGTTCTAAAACAAGCAAATCAAGGACCTTTGGCCCCAACTTCGGTTCTCATCTTGAGCAATCCACGTCGCAAGGTCCAACTGAGCAAACACCAGCAGCAACACCAGCTGTCCAACATGCACCAGCTGCACAAACCTTCACTCCTGCCCAACATGCACCCCCTGCTGCTCAAACCTTCACACCCGCTAAACAAGCATCTCCAACAATTCAAACATTTGCTCCTACTGGACAGGACACTCATGTTACTCTACATACACCTGCTCAGTCATCTATACCGGCTAAACCAGAGGTTGCACCTCACCCTATCGTGGATCATTCCACTATTACACCTGAGCATGCCATATCATCTGCTAGTGTAGCTACTCTGTCTTCCTCTTCTGCTAATAATAATGTCCAACGATTTGGAAATACTGGAAACAATGAAGGTGTCCCACTTCCTATAGGTGCTTCTGTTGTCCCACCAGTGGGCACCCAACAGGCTCAGGCAACAACTTTTGACACGAGGACTCAGTCTCCTCAAGTTCCTTCTCCTGCTGGTGCTGGTAATGTTGCTGCAACCCCTACAGCCACCTCTGGACACCCATTTTCGATATCATCCTCAACTTTGCAAAGCACTTTCAACACTCAGACTGATATTCTGTCTGGCCCAGTATTCGACAACACACTCTCCCTTCTTCAGGAACCGGTATTCTTCGATACATTCTCCCCTCAGGATCCTGCATTAGGCAACACACTCTTCACGCAGGATCAAGGAAGTCCTGTGTTTGGTGTGGCTCTGCCTGGCTTAGGTCAAAGTCAGGATGTGGGGGGGTCTACTGGTGTGGCAGTGGCATCTCATGGCAGCCCAGGGTCCAACGCAATCAATGGTGTAAAGGGAAATGGAGGTGCAAACATAGGAAATGGGGCATCGAGCGGATCACATATCACTGGTGTAGCTACAGGAAATGAATTCCAAAACACTGAAGATTTAGGAGGAAGTGAATTCCATAGTACTGGTACTGCTGGAGGAAATGGATTCCATAGCACTGGTGCTACTGGGGGAAGTGAACTCCATAGTACTGGTGCTGGGGGAGGAAATGGATTCCACAGTACCGGTGCTGGTCGAGGAAATGGATTTCATAGTACTAGTGCTGGTCGAGGAAATGGATTTCATAGTATTGGTGCTGGTCGAGGAAATGGGTTCCATAGTACTGGTGCTGGTCGAGGAAATGGGCTGCATAGTACTGGTGCTTCTGGAGGAAATGGGTTCCATAATACTGGTGCTGCTGGAGGAAATGGGTTCCATAGCACTGGTGCTGGTCGAGGAAATGGGTTCCATAGTACTGGTGCTGCTGGAGGAATTGGGTTCCATAGTACTGGTGCTGGTCAAGGAAATGGGTTCCATAGTACTGGTGTTGCTAGAGGAAATGGATTCCAAACAAATGGTGCTGCTGGGGCAAGTGGCGGCCAAAATAATGCAGTTTCAACAGGAAGGATTCACTTCCAAAATACTGGAGTGCCATTGCCGACTATTGGGCCTCAGTTACCAATCAACATCAATCAGTTACCATTCAATGGCAACACCCATTCCACCAATAATCAGCTATCATTCAATGCCAACACCAACGCCAATCAGGCCTCAGGCAATGCCAACAACCCTTCCAACACAAAACATAATGTAAACAATGACCTAGGCTTCGCAGGCACCAGTGTACAAAATGTTGGGGTCCCACTGACAACTATACAATGAGGGTCTTTCTCTCTCTCTCTCTCTAGTCAGCCACTACCTACGAGGTGTTTTCAAATGGTTGTCAAACTCAGTTTTCTTGAACATTACTCATGTTTCGGCTAACCCCTTCAAAGTGTCCCTCTCCAGCATCCACAAACTTCTTCCAAAGTTCGTACCACCAATGGAAGGATCACTGGAAATCCCCCCCACCCTTGATGCTTTCAGGACATTAGTATTTTCAGATTGGACGTCTTCATTCGTGTCAGAACGAAGTCCTTTCACCAAAAGCTTCATTCTAGGAAACAACAAGAAAACAAACACTGCTATGTTAGATGATTAAGAAGAATATAGGAGTAATGGATTTTTTTTTTTTTTCGTCCCAAAACTGTTGGGTAACGAGCGCCACATGCCTGTATGCATTGTCGTTGGTGCCACCCGTCTTTCCACTTCTGACATCATTTAAATCTCGCTGTCTCAGTCAAGCAGCTACAAACTTCTCAGAACGGTACGTTAACAACAGTAAATCAGAGAAATTCTGTGTACACAATTCCTTCCACGTCAAAAATGCAAGCAACGGGCCATTTGCCTGTGATCTTTGACGACCTCTGGGTCTCGGTGACACTGATGTCTTCCACTGGTAACTCTATCTTTTGGACACCGAGTTATATCCGTAAACCTAAGCTGCATTCCCTGTTATGGCCTCGGAAAAGAATGTTGGCCCTGATGGACATCGATCAATCAGACTGGAGACAGAAATACAACGATACTCCGGTCATTTGCTTTGATGCTATCTTCTTGAGCAATGTGAAAATCAATGGTAGGAGGGTCATACCCTTGCTACGGTGTAGTGGTGCATGGTATAGCGTTGTCCAATAACATATGGCAACCAGAAGAGTGGCTGATGTGTAACAGGCGATGGCATAAATCACTGACCACTCATTACAAACTGGTGTGACCATTATCAAACTTCTTGGCATACCATGCCTTGTAACCTCCCTTTCTGAAATGGCCGTGTAAGCTACGTCTTCTCAGGAACGAGTGATTCCTCTAAGCAAGCTCTCACATAAACTGTGTTGAGAGACTGACTGACTGACGACATTATGCCTGGCGACGATATGTTACACCTTATGTATATATTACTAAGCTATGTGTTGTACTGTCCGTAAATTTAATTCACTGGCTGATGGACCGACACTCTGGAAGTCCGTCGTTCTTGACTTCCCTTGTACATATTTATTCATATGTAAATTTTCGTCTTCATTTATAATCTTGTACATAATTTAGAATTAAAATAAATATTACCGTATGTAGTCGATATATTTTTTGCAACTTCCTCTTCAATTTATACCGCTAAACATTATTTACTACTTTCGATTAACACTCAGACTCCACAGACTACCTCTCAATCGAATAAATCTATTAGGTGTTAGAAGGAATAGAACACTAAAGTTGCCCCCACCGTGTGGACGTTAATAATACAAGTATTACCAATCACAGGCTCCTCATGCTCAATCAGCTGAATAAAACTGCCAGACGTTAACTGGACCAAAATAATAAAATTGTTCTGACCATGGATGATTTTGAAGAAAATACTCTAAGGTCAAAAACTTAACTCCACAGCCACTAGGGTACTTAACACTGTCGTATTGTCCACAGATTCACAATTTTACCATAGTTTCAGGAACAAACATCACTTCAATAAGTTGGAACGCAGTAATGTGGATGATTTAGCCTGCGAGATGCAACCTACAGTTTTTAATGCTTGAATAAATGAAAGAAGAGAAGCTCCATTTCTGGCAACCACATGGTAGCTTTGATGTGGTTATGGCTTTTGCTGACTCCACAACGACGACGATGATTTGTGTGTCTGTCCGACTCGGGGCAAAGACTGGGTACGGTAGTCAGTTCCCCGAGGATCGGCAGTCCTACGTGCCAAACCTCTTCAAACATCATCACATCAGCACTGATACCCACCATCCATACTGAATATATGCTAAGGATGACTCTTTGGAACTGGCGTGATGGTATTAGCGAGTGTGTTTGTATGGAATGTTGTAAATCTTGAAGGTCAGTTAAGTTTGTTTTCACAAACTTTAAATATCAACCTGCCTTCCTACCCAAGCATGGGATCGAACTTGCGTCCTTATTAAAAACAGACCACTTACCCACTTGATCATAACCAATCTTAAGGTTCTGATTTTCTTCTCTGAACAAAACACCTCGAGCTGAATGGATCCTGAATTTAGCTTCTTAACCCTTTCAATCGGATAATGTATTATTTATACTGTTACCTCCAGACGAGTACATTCAACAGAGGAAGAATCCATATATGTGAATTGGTTAATGAAAGGAGTATCTAACACTTGCAATCAGAAAAGTCTCTCCCAATCTGAATTAAATCACCAGTATTACCCACAAAACAACAAAAATGTCTCCTCGCTGCAGGACTTAGGGGACGCTTTTTACAAGCTCTGTGTGTGAGTGTGTGTAATTCACCGGGTCGGTCAGGATCAACTGATGGTCGTGATCGTCAGCTTTTACCCTCCCGGAAGGGACCTGAGAGCTCATATAGTCCGATCTAAGGGTAAGGCTGTGACCTTCACACACGCACACACCCGTGTGTGTGTGTGTGTGTGTGTGTGTGTGTGAGAAAGAGAGAGAGAGAGAGAGAGAGAGAGAGAAATGGAGAAATGAATTCCCCGTGCTAGGCAATTAAGGCCATATAGCCCCGCTGGGGTTACAGGAGGGAGCTACCCCTCCCGGCAACGGTAGCCCGGGCGAGGCTCGAACTTGCGACCTCCCGATCACAAACTCAGCGCGCTACCACTGTGCTACCGCGCCCCCCAGAGAGAGAGAGAGAGAGAGAGATTCATCTTAAATTAACCCATTATATCAAGTGACATGTTATGCTCTCGTTACCTTGACATGACATTATTCAGCTTAGGAGAGACTCCCTGAACTCAACGGAGTAGATATTGCCTTCATTGACCCCTTTCCCCTTTTACGGTGCTCTCTTAAGCTGAATAAAATCATCCGATGACAGGAATAAGAAAAAATTCTCTGGTTGAAAGTACAAACTGGTATTCCCCCACGGTCTTTATTTTCATTCTCTTCAATATTTCAGCTTTCTAAACAGGTCTAACAAAAAAATCCCCTCCCCTCCCACACCCCAACCCGCCCCCACACCCCCAAAAAAATATATATAATAGAACCCCCTTCCCATAAAAAAAATAAAAAATAAAAAAAAAATAATATGCTTCACTTCCCGATTTCATGGCTGCAACCTTGACCGTGACCTTGGAGGAAATGCATTATGACTAATACACCATGACTGTCACTTGTTAAGTAAATGACGTTTATTATCTTACTCATCAGGCGTAACACGTTCACCAAGTTCGTAAGGAGAAAATGATGCATTATTATTATTATTATTATTATTATTATTATTATTAGTTGTTGTTGTTGTTGTTCTTGTTGTATTACCTTAAATATCTCCAGACTATTTTACCCTACTTAAGATTTTTTTTTTCAAACTGGTGTAGACATAACTTCCCTTAACCCGCTTTATACTGACTAAATTGAAGAACGTCTGGCGGCAGCAAAGATAACTCAAAAACACGTCATCGAGCTGAATGGATTAAACCTTAAAGTGACGGGGACGGCAAGCCCCCTAATAGTGACGATAATTTTTGAAGTAGGTGATGATGATGGAACGTAGTTGGCCTCTGTACAGTGTTGTGACTATCTATCTATCAATTGCCAGACGCGTTAATCTCTTATACGGGGTGGCCACAAACAAATCGCATCCACGTCACCCTGTCCCCCGCCATTTCACTGCCCTGCTCCAAATTCACACACCCCTCTCTCATATACCTCTCCACTCCATCCCTCCATCTCATCCTTAGCCTTCCCCTCCCTCTCCACCTCACTCACATACACTGTCCTCGTCAGTTTCTCACTCTCCATCCTCTCCACATGGCCAAACCACCTCAAAATGTGTTTCTCATAATGCTTCCTATCACATCACATCCACACCACACCACAACGCACCTTCACGTTGTGACTGCCGTTCATACTGTGGGAGTAAGCTAACCAATTCTAATAACTACAGGCGTTCCTACTGCCCGTATAAATTCTGGGATATATCTGTTCTCTCGTGCATTCAATATAAATAATTTCCCTACAGTGACATGTTTGTTTCGTTTACTTTTACTATCTTCACATGATTTTACTGAACTCTGGAAAGATCTCTCATACTGAAAGAGCTGATGAAAGTTATTGCTAGCCCCATTCCAAAAATCTCTCCTATTTTGAATCAAATCGTCTGGAGATAGCAAGACATAAAAGCTAAATAAGTTAACGGATTAAAGAGGTTAATGTTATGAGCTGACGATGGATCTAAGCTATCTGTCTAAGCTCGAGTCAGATCCATCGCTACCGCACAAATCGATTAACTTTTGCGCAAACAATGTATGCCCCATGGATGGATAGCTCGGTTTTCCAACAACTGACCAATAAATTTCATGTATGCTTTTTCACACCATGTCACCAGTGAATTGGTGATAAGTTATTTATTCATCGATAAAGATGGTTTTCATTTTACAACTGTCAAACAAGAGAGAATCGTTGTGAAATATGTATGAGCGGCGTGCTTCTCATAAAAAAAAAAAAAAAAAAAAAAAAAAAAAAAAAAGCGGCATGTCACAGACGTCACATGAACTGCCAAAGACCCATTCAGCCCCACTCACACCCCCAGGCTGTGTCCATGTCGCACCACGCTGCACTGCGAACTGATGATGGCAGAATGACACTTTACTTTGCACTCGTTATCCTTATCAATCCGGTCACGTATTCTGTAGCAAATTTTTAATGCCTCCTCCCGATTTTTTTTTTTTTTTTTTTTTTTTTTTTAAGCTTAGGATGTGGCAGCAAATTCAGGAATCTCGAATTGAACAATCTTGAATCTGACTTTCTTTTTCTTTTCCTTGGAGGGAATAATCTTGTGGGCTTCTACCCTTTGGTTTCTTCTTCCTTGCAGAAAAAAAAAAAAATTGCGGTTAAGTTAATAACAACCATATCACATCTCATCTATACAAATTTCTCTCTCCAGGGTTTAACATTTTCGTGTGGATGTAGCAATAATGTAATGAAAAATGTCATCGTACTGATGAGGCTACTGTTCTTCAGACGTATTATTTCTTCATAAACTGGTAACGTGCAAGTGACCTTTCGCTCTGGAGCATCATACAAAATGTTTGAGGATCTAACAGTATGAAGTGAAAAAGGTAACTATACCTGATGCAGATGTTCTGTAACTAAATTCTTGATGTGGTAAGAGGTACTGTGTGACCTATATATGCTCCCTAGCAAGTGGCACTGACAACACTGCATCTACTGCCATTTATCATCCTGTGTTTTGTTTATTCCTTCACTTCGAGGGCTCTCCTTGGCTAATTAAAATGGTCTGGTGGCAACAAACAATTCGTATAAAATGTCATCGGGCTGAAGAGATTATAAGTAGTACATTTAACTCTAGTGCAAATATTTTACAACAAACTGTTTCAATTATCAGTCTCTTATTAAACATTTACCTTATTTCAAACTCAATGGACAAACAAATGATGTAGTCCGTATAGATGGCCAGCCACTTTACGCACACATTATACACATCCATCACGGTTCTATCTACAATGAAACAACAAATTGACTGCACGGCTGCGTAACGCCACTTGTTCTTATAAGCCATTTTCTCGTTGGCTTAGAAGGCTGTCTAGCACCTCATCCTTGGCAATTTATGATACACAAAAAACGGAATGTTCTCTTTTACGTTACTCATATTTTTCCAACCGTCGGGTTTAGCAGGAATAAACAGATCATCCTACTATTGAAGGTGGTCTGCGGAAATATTGCAAGCTGCTCTACGACTGGCTTAAGATGATAAAAATCTGCTAGCAAGAAAAATATACAAAAAGTCACCGTAGTAAAAGGGTTCACATTGACAAACACAGCAATATTACAGTACATCTCAGCGTGCTTAAATATACTACCAAGAAAGAGTACTAATGAAATTCCAAAACCATACACTTCCGGCCTTGTATATATAGTTAATACTGGCATATAAATGGGTCCGCTTCCCAAGACACAATCCTCCTCCTCCTCCTCCTCTTTCTGTGTGTGTGTGTGTGTGTGTGTGTGTGTGTGTGTGTGAGGATGAGAGGGGGGGGTAGAAACCCCATGAATGGAGGAAATAACAAGAGAAGAAAGATTGAGATATGATGATGATGATCATGATTATCTTGCTTCTACAGAATGGATATTAATTCCTTAAAGAGAGATCAGAAAAAAAAAAAAATCAACCAGACAGACTAAGAAAAGTTAAACTTACATTAACTAGAAATGAAGAAAGTCAGGGGAGATTTAACTGATGCACTCAAATTGCTTACAAGATTTAGTACCGAAAACATTTGTAAAGGTTTAAAACTGAAAAAGCAGCAACAAAGCAACAGTATATAACGTCAAAAATGAAAAAAATCAGTATGGAGACTGGACACGACTGGCTTTTAAACAGAGTAATGGATGCGATATGCTAGCCTTGCTATGTGGCTGATGTTAATTTCGTCAAAGTTTCCAACACAGGAAAGAAGCATATGAATGGAGAGGGATGGGTATAGTACTCGTCGCAATTACTATCTATCTACTACCAAATGCATTAACCCCGTAAAGGGTGGCCACAAACAAATCGCCTCCATACCGCCCTGTCCTCCACCATTTCGTTGCTCTCCCCTAACTCACACACCCCTCTCTCAAATACCTCTTCACTCCAATCCTCCATCTCATCCTCGGCCTCCCCCAATTACTATTACCAAGTCAAATTACTGTATTACGATTTTTTCCGCTTCCTGAGGGGAGGAATATTTATCCTTCGTTGTCCTAAAACAAACACATATGCCTTTTTTCATGAAGCCTCACAGTGTTCCTGCTCACTTTTTCTCCCTTACCAGTTGCACTTTAAGGGCTTGGCCCGGAAGGGCACAACACATTTATTTGCTGACATTTCCTTATTTTGTAATGCCACAAAATAAACAGGAGCCGCCCCGTGTGGGCCCACCGCCCTGTTGTAAATTTCCTCTTTTCTTATTTTCTGATCTTCATTAGAAACAATCTCCATTAATCCTTACAGTATGCAGAGGTCTTCTACTTTTTTTACAGCGGCACGTCTTTCAGGGGTGACTCAAGGTAGGGCAGAGAGTATGTAGCAAGGGCTATTATATTTACCTAACAATTTAAGCAACGAACTTGATGAAGGGGTTATGACAACTGACCTTCTCATGTCTGCCTTACCAACCTGACCGCAAAGCAAGTAATAGTAAGTAGGACGATATATTTAAAAAAAAAAAAAAAAAAAAAAAAAAAAAAAAAGTTTCTGTAAAATGCACCACCACACTTCTCTCACGTACTTCAAACTGCCAAATCCCACACCGTCGTATCTCACACAAAACTCACCGTCGTATCTCACACACAACTCACCGCCGTATCTCTCACACACACCTGACTGCCATACCTCTCCCCAACAGTTTACACTTTCACACCTTACATACAAACTTCACAATGCCACACCTTTCCCGATTAATTCACACTACCACACTACACGTTACACTTCCACACCTGTCGCCCATTACTTCACACAATCACATCTTACCAGTGCTTCACACTGCCAAGCATATCACAAACTCCACATACTACGCCTTAAATAATTCACTCTGCCACATCGCACACGCATACTGCATACTGTCACATCCCACATGTATACTTCACACAATCCCACCTTGCATATACCTGTCGTACACTCACTCTGCCACATCTCACAAACATGTTGCCCCATCTTACACACACACACACACACACACACACACACACACAAAACTACGGCGCTATAATTCACACTACTACTACACCCCCTAATCAAAATGATACATTGCCTGTCTCCTATTGCAGTTTGTAATACGTTATAATATAGTCTCCACTTCAATGTAAATTTATTAATGGACACTAATACGAACAATTTAAGCAATTTTATGCCATTAACAACCTTTTTCAGCATTATTTACTCACAGAAGAGGGGAGCGGTTTCTCTGCTATATGAAACCCCTTGGTGCTTTTCTGAATAAATATACCTACAGCAGGTCAGTTCACATCAGGGAAGGAGTTCACTGAATCTCTCTCTCTCTCTCTCCCCTTTCTTATCGTCCGCCTAGCGAGACGATAATGTAATCGTCTGTGTGTGTGTGTGTGTGTGTGTGTGTGTGTGTGTGTGTGTGTGTGTGTGTGTGTGTGTGTGTGTGTGTGTGTGTGTGTGCGCGCGCGCGCCTTACTAAAATATCTCAAAATGAAGAGGGCAAATTGTATCCAAACATTGTGGGCAGCATCCCGGGATATGTGGCTTGAACTGATTAAGAGTCTGGCGAAGCTGCAGTGATATGCCTCCGATTGCCAGAGGATTACTGATCTAGTCATTTAGTGATGGTGGGAGATATGTATTCGTGGGAGAAATCCTTGGCTGTCCTTTTACTTTTCTTTTTTTTACACTACTACAAAACGGATTCCTCTCAGATACAGAGCTTAACATGTGCTAGCCTGAATAAAATTATCAAAATTATGTCGCAACACTGACCCCCATTGAAAGGTGATGCCCAAGTAAAACATCCCTGAAGATTAAAAAATGCATCACAATGATTTTAGTTCACTCTCGCCTTTTTTTTTTTTTTTTTTTTTTTTTTTTTTGAGAGAGAGAGAGAGTCACTTTCCCTTTACTTTAACAACCAAACTATTTGGGGACTATGCTAAAAAAAAATAATAATAATAATAGCTCAGAGCGAACTATCACAGCTGCTACCCACGTAATAAATAGTGAAGATAATATTAACCTAAGACAACAGAAAAAATAAAATGAAATCAGGCTAGACAAACTTAATCCAACGCAGGTCATCAGTTCACTCTCACCTCAACTTTCTATTTATGTTTTACCGCGTCAGTTTCCATTTTGCTATTCCTACTGCCAGACGATTTTATTTTATTTAAGGAGAAGCCTATTGACGGTGAAAGCTGAAAGGTACAATGGAAACAGGTCAACATATTATTTCACAGGTGAGATCACAGGTAATAAATCCATCAAGAAAACACACGGAAAACAAGTCAAACATCTTTCAGTGTATCCTCGCCTCGACATTCTTCTCCCCCCCCCTCTCTCTAATCGCGCGCAACGTCTCACACACACACACACACACACACACACACACACACACACACACAAAATCTCGACATTTTTCTTTTTTCTCTCTCTCTCGTGTGAGTCCGTTTCCATTCCATTATTTTTGCTGGTAGACGAATTTCTTTGCCTTAGAAGGGCTCCATGAAAGTGAAAGAGGATAAAAACACACAAAAAGCTCCCTGATGGTAATAAAATGCTCCTTTCCTAACCCTCAACCAGTTCACTCTCCACTCGCCCACCTGCACAACTTTTTTAGCCAGAGAAAGTCAGTGAGAGTTTGGGTGATAGTGGGGTCCTAAGACTACATTCTTCACCATACTGACCCCTTCACGACGAGAACCTACTCCAATTATTCTTATCAGCACAAGATAATATGATTCAACGTAAGACAGCGCTCTAGTTGTGTCCATTCACTTTAATTTGGCTCAAATTTTCGTTCACTTGCAGCTTACTTCACGCACCTCACTAGGAGAAAATGACAGTGGTATGGCTCTATATCCTTTCCATAGCTTTTCTTCATGACTAACACCAAGTTCGAGTGTTAATCTCTTATTACAGCTTAGCATTCAAGATGCAAAGATGGCAATTTTAGGCCAAATTAAAGTGGCCATAGTACTGTATAGTGATGGGGTCCATGCAGACTATACACATAACCCTTCAGATCGCAAAGTCTACCCTAACCGGAACACAATCGTCCGGATATAACAAGAAGAAAGTGGAAAACACGTCACTGGCTTGAGGGAGTTAAGTTGAAATACACGACAGGTAAATGTTTTTCCTATCGATTCTTCTTTAGTGGGAAAAAAAAAAAAAAAAAAAAAAAAAAAAAAAAACGAACAAAGACTGGAAGCCATTAAAAAAAAAAAAATCACCAATTCAAAACAGTCAAACAGTCAGACAAGAGAGATAAGAACTTTAGATCTGTTCGAGACGAGTGGATACTGCGTCTGTACGGCTGGATGTCACAAGCAGGGCGGCGGCGGAGGAGAAGGAGGACGAGGAGGAGACACAATCGGAATGTCAATTTGTTTTCCTCAATACCGTTCTTCCACTGCCCCTCCCTCTCTACTCTTCTTCCTTCTTTCTCCTCCTCTTATTCTTCTCCAATTCTTCTTCCCCCATCTTCGCTTCTTTTCCCTATTCCGTCCTAACTTCTTTTTCCCTTAACCCATTCAGCTCGAGGACATCTTTATTCTTATTCCTGCTCTAAACATATGGTTCTATTCAGATTAGGAAACCTCCCTTGATGAGATAAGAATGAACGGTGCATCATGTCCCTGCAGTTCGAAAGGACTAAGCTAAATGAAATCGTCTGAATAACAATAAAATCGTCATTACGTTAAGGGTATTAAATGAGATTGTTTCTAAGTTGAACAATATACTCTGACGTTATCCACAATACTACTACTACTACTACTACTACTAATAATAATAATAATAATAACAACAACAACAATACAATACCCCGGCTGATGGTGATATTGTAATTCATCCGGTCGTCCATTTTTTTTTTTTTTTTTTTTTGGGGGGGAGGGACGTTTTGTGTTAACGCATTTAAGCACTTCACTCAAAAGACGTTTTATATTCTATTCCTGTTATTACCAGACGATTTTACTAAGATTTAGGGATAGTTTTAAAACGAATTAGATACCGGTATAGTCTTCATGCACCCCTGACTACTTGAGATCTGCACTAACTTGCAATAAAATCATATGGTGGTCGCATGCATAAAATTTTAAAACTACATCATCTGACTGTCGGATTAACCCCTTCACACCGACGAAGTACTTTCCATTCTATTCTTGCCACCTTTAGACGCATATACGCAGCTTAGGATGACATTCTTCGAACTGAGGAGGTTACATACAGCCTTGATCATCCCCTTCACTGCCAGTGAGTCTTCTTATGGTATATAATCGTAGAGTCGTAGAGTCGTAGCAAAAACGTGTTCTGAATCAAGTGGTTAACAATAAAGAAAAAAAGTGAAAGTTCTACACTACTAACCAAGCAAACTAATGTGCTCATCAGTTTTTTGCACCGACAACCAGACGGGCGGACGGACAGGAAACGCATTTACACATTCACTTTCATGGCGTATTTCTAAAATAAGGAAAAAAAAAATCTAGCTCAGGAGGACCGCCCGGCAGTAAAAGGGTTAAGGGAGGTTGTATTCCCCCCCCCCCCATTCAAAGCCCATCCAAAGCTGAATAACACTGTCTGGATACACCACAAGTACGTCATCAGATTAATATGCAGCCTAATAACCCGTCACAATCTGCTGCTAAAATCACCACCAGCATCAGCATCATCCTATTGTCATGAGGTAGGGAGGATTCAGAAACAGGAAAATGAAAACACATAAAGTCTTTCAGCAAAAACAAGTCATTTGTAATTTTATTCTCTTCGACAAGGAAAGCATGTTTTCACCCCCGTTCGTTTGTTGTTTGTCTGTTAGCATGATTACTCAAAAACTAAAAGAGAGAATTGGACCAAATTTGGTGGGTAGATAACCCATGTCCCAGGGGACAATCGATTAACTTTTGGGACCGATCCAGATCGTACTACAGATTCTGGATCCAGACAACATTTTTTGAGAAACCGTAATCAATGATGAGAAAACCTAACCCATTATAAAGAGTGGTTTGGAAATTACGTTGCCATTGTCGGAGAGGTGCGCTCCACTGAGTGCCCCTCTAGTTCATGCTGTGAGACTAGGTAGCGGCGGTGGCGGTGATTTCAAAACTATAACAGTAACTCACACACAGACATCCATACATCATATATGAATTATCTTATTATTCCTCATGGCCAGACAGATTTTTTTTTTTTTAAGTCTGTTTGAAGGCCAGTTTCTTTCAGCTGGGCAGTGCCGGGTGAAATCTGACGCTTTCACATCACTTGCAAGTTTTTCGTCTACTTTATGCTCGTCCTTATTTCCCCTTCCCTCTCTATCTTTCTACGCATGAAAGTGGTACCACAAGAATCTAGGGCAATAAACCAGACAGGGTGGTGCAATACAATTCAAGTACACACTACATCGGTGTACATCTAATGTGTGTGTGTCTGTGTGTGTGTGTGTGTGTGTGTGTGTAACAGCAATCACGCCCAAACTACATCACCAACTGCCACTAAAACTACTAAATATCTCTAAGCACACACAGGCTACTACGTTTTGAGCTCCTAAATGTGAAACTATACAGAACTATCGTCTAGCTGCTTAATGAGTCAACTACCACAAAAACTGACATATGATCTAAATATGATCTGGTGAATATAGTCTACTTCGCTTTGGAATCCTGAATGTGCATCTGCATGTACACAATTGAGATGGAGGATGACAGGGAGAGATGGAGACCAAGGATGAGGTTGAAGGAGAACGGGAGGGATGGAGACCAAGGATGACATGGAGGGAGAAGGGGAGGGATGGAGACCAAGGATGTGGTGGAGGGACAGGATGAATTTTGTGAATGAAGGTGGTGTGCGCTGGAGGTAGGGCAGCCTGACGGAAGAGACACGTTGTCTGATTTTCCCAGGATGGTCGTTCAACTTTTTTTTTTTTTTTTTTTACTCTAACCTATCCCAATAAATTAACCTGGCTAACAAACAACCCTGACGAGACACGAAGAGAGCAAACATAACATAACCTGGATTTTCCTGGGTATGAATATGCGCAAAAATGGTAAAGAGAAGGGAAATCAGCAGGCCGATCACGCACCCTTAAAGTCCTTTGACTAAGGTAATTATGCTTCTAGCCCCTACACAGCCACAGAGGTAATATGTAACTGCATGACTGACCGCTGCTAATTTAACATTCACAGGCAAATTTCCTTCAACTGACTCTCTGAGGTATTGTTGATTACAAACTGGTCCTGGCAGCATACCAGTGGTGCGCGAATTTCCCAAGTCTGGTTTAGCAATGGAAGACGCTATACTGGCTAAAGAACAGGATCTGACAACTATAAATATGTAGCCTATATAAGCTTTATACAGTACTCGCAGGAACGAAATATAATACTATACCTTGACATAACATTTGCGTGCAAATGCATGACATTTCAACGTCAGCTTCTTTTTGCAAATACAGTACAAGTACATGCTTGCATTTATAACTCATACAAAACGAATCACTGAACACACAGGTTAGTGGGAATCTTCAGTTACTTGCATACCGTAACTTTTTTTTTTTTTTTTTTTTTATCTGGTTTCGCGCCCGTCTCTTGGCAGTTATGTGCCGGTCGTTTTAGACTTTTTGGATGCAAAAACAATTTAAAGGTCTTAAGAAAAAAAAAAAAAAACTCGAGATATCAGGACTAGTTACGTAAGTACTCCCATATAAGTTTAGGTCATTCCATCCAGAAATAGCCAGGAGCCCCCGTGGCAACTATCGTTAGTACCTCAACAAGAGAGAGAGAGAGAGAGAGAGAGAGAGACCTTCGTGCAATGTAGATATACTCAAAAGTACCAAACTACTTCAGTATTATAATGTAGATATACTCAAAAATACCAAACTACTACAGTATTATAATAATCAGTTCATCATCCAATCCTTTATTAACTTAGCTGGGTTAGCCTACGCAATTCAGGCATTTCTGGCGAGTGATCAGCTGCTCGCACTGTGCGTGCCATTATATAAGCAAAAAGAAGCGGTGCTAAGGCACAGCAAACCCGTCCCCGGCGGTCATTTTAGTGCCGACGTATAAACGCAACTGGGTATCTACCTAGTCAAGGATGTCACATATCAAATTTGGAGTAAATCGGGTGAAAACTGGCGATTTTATGCCTATTTGAAATTTTAGGCCGACCCACCTGACACTGACCCCCTTACCGCTAACTGGGAAGTGAAATCCCTGATGTAATGAGGCATGTTACAGGATGAATATTTGAAAGATGCACCTTTAGGTTTTCGTTTCATGTCGACATGACGAATTTGAAAGGAGTTATGACGAAAAAAACTTTTTTTTTTTTTAACATTTTTTGGGCCTACAGTCTTGGCTTTGGCCAAGTTTGACCCAAAATTTAATCAGGTGATCAGAAGGTCTTGGCCCATCATCCCAGGAATTTTAGTCAATATTGCATCAGTAGTTTTCGCGTAAAGTTGTTAACTGACAGACAGAGACTGACACAGACAAACAAACTGACAAACAAAGTGAAAACAATAATCGTCCCCGAACCCTTCCGGGACGGGGACGGGTAAAAAAAAAAAAGAAAAGAAAAAAAAAAATCCCAAACATGTGTACCCTTACAGCAGTATCCACGTGGAGCACCTTAACCCACCTGACCACCTGACGTCCATCTGGTTATAAGGTAACTCCCCTCCCCACGTACTAAGTGGCTTTCTGGGCTATCACATCAGTGAATGGGTGGTGTGCACCCTCCCCTACCAAATAAATAAAACAATATACCTGTGTGTGTGTGTGTGTGTGTGTGTGTGTGTGTGTGTGTTTTCTGTATATATATATATATATATATATATATATATATATATATATATACAGTATATATATATATATATATATATATATATATATATACCTCCTCCTCGGTGTCACCCATACAAATGATGATGATGATAATAATAAAAATAATAAATACTATCCTTCTCCTCCTCCTCCTCCTAGGCGATTTGTAGTGAGCTGATAACTCTAGAAGACGTCGCATTTCTCAAGGTTACCAAGTGGGACCATAACAGACTTCTTTTTCTATTTAAAAAAAAAAAAAAAAAAAAAAAAAAAAAAAAAAAAGTCCACTCGTCCCATTACAAAGTGCCACTAACTTCAGCAACTCCCTTCATAAACGCATACTTATCATCAGCCTAAACTCCACCTACTCCTCCTCCACCATCTCATCACCTTCTCCTCCTCTTCATCGTCATCACCCCCACCCCCATTCAAATAAATATCCGTGTATAACAAATATGAAGTGGGTTACATCCAGATATAAGAATAATACCACAAAAGTAGGAATTCGATTACCAGAGTCCCCGGTGAAACTGATCACACTTCCATTCACTCATAATAATCATACGAATGGATGGCATACGGAATGTACGAAGAGCAGGGAAACAGAGAAGACTGGGTTGGTAAATGGAAAATTATTTTAAGTAATGGAAATTCTTAGAATGGGACTGTTTCTGGACCCTTCAATTGTGACAGTATCTCTCTTACGCTGCATAAAAATCTAACGGGAGAATATCTATCTATCTATCTATCTATATAATAAAAATAAAAAAAGCGTCAAGGACTATCACGCACAAAATTTCGCAGACAATCCCTGTCTAGCAACGTGTCCTGCCTTTCATATTTCTGTCCTCCCAGAATGTCACACAGCATCCTTCTCGTGTGTGTGTGTGTGTGTGTGTGTGTGTGTGTGTGTGTGTGTGTGTGTGTGTGTGTGTGTTACTCATTCAACTTTCATCGCCAAGGCCGGCCGGTAAAAGTCGGCGAACTTTTGATCATGACATTACACTGTTGCAATCTCTCTCTCTCTCTCTCTCTCTCTCTCTCGTAAACAACGCCCAACTTTCCACCGTGACCTTGAACCAGGAAACCCCGAGCCAAAACTCAGATAAAGACGCCACACGAAACTGGCAATGCATGAGGAAGCAGCCGCCCTCTCACCCACCACCACTTTTACTATTCCAGTCTTGCTATTAACAGACGATTTTTTTTCACCAAAATTCGCACCCTAATAGTGTAGGAGTTAACTTCTTCAATCAAATTATGTATATTTTATGCTAGCCGTCTCCAGGCAATTTCGTAAGTTCAGGATGGATTTTTCGAACTAGAGAAGTATATAAATCCCTCCACTGCTTGAGGCCCTCCCTTGCTGAATAAAACTGTTTGGTGATGACTAAAGTGAAAAATACGTTATCGGACTCAAGGAACGAATGAAGGCTATACCTGACCCCCATCCCCTCCCTGGAAAAAAAAAAAAAATCCCCTAAACTGCTAAAAATGGTCTGTAAGCAAGACATGTACACAACAGACGTCCTTGGACAGAAGAGGTTAAGGTACACCAACGGAATGCAATCAAAACCCATTACAATAAAAAATAGTAACCTCGTGATGACACACAAACTCCACTAATGTGTAATTTACTCACCACGGTTCCTTATTCGTTTTTATTTATTTATGTATGTATTTATCTATTTATTTAAATATGCCTTCCCCGGTCAATTTTATTTGGATCTGGTGAGGCTTCATTGGATGGGTATGATACAGCCATCGTTAACCTCTTCTGTAAGAGAGGTCTTTCGTAAGCTGAATAAAATCGCCCGGAGGTCGCACAAATATTACAATAAAAAGTGACATCTTATTCAATGGATTAACTTCCCACGCGCACTCCCACAAACACCCCAATGCATCCACGTCATTGAAAAGGTTAACTGACATCATTTTTAAGCCCTCCGACCCCAAAGATTTCTCTTCGTTCAACATCTTCCGTGTCTGCCTGCATAAAATATTGGAATGCGGCAATCGTTAAGTGAACTAACAAAAAATTTTTACACCCTGACTGACGGAACATATATCAACTGAACAAAATCAACTTGTTTAAATCCAATCCCTGCAGCTCTACCCCCGCCCCTCCTTTGGTTCTTTCTTCCTTGCACAGAAAAACCACACTTTTTTTTTCTATGTCCAAGCTACTCCCAGACGATTTTACTCATCATAAGGAAATCCCTTTGGTAGTGAATGAGGTTAATGATGTCTACTGTATATTCAGTCTTTCCACTTCGAAAAATCTTTCCCAAGCTGAATAAAATCCTAGGAAGACAACATGAAAATGGTTATTACGCCATAGGATCGGAGTGATTAAGTACGCTCAAATCAAGTCAAAGTTTACTCATTAGTTTTAACCCTCCCGTTGTTAGTATATCCCTCACTTGAATAAAACCACTGTGCGTTAATGTGAATTTTAAAAAAGTTAAATGGTAGAAGCCAAAAAAATATATAACCAAGGATATCCATACCACTGACAAGGTTAATCGGTAGAGCCTTTATTAACTGAAATGTTAAGCTAGCCAGAAAAATATACCATAACGAAAGACGTCCATGCCACTTACAAGGTTAATCGGTAAAAGCTTTACTAATTCTTTTAAATACCAGAGTTTTCGCCACCTGAAGAAAATCATGTGTTGGCCTAAATACAGTGCCAAAGTACGTCCATGGCAATGGAAAGGTACATCCAGATCCCTTTGACAAGGATTTCTCTCAGCACGAACTTATTATCCATATGCATATGTCACATCGAGGATGCTTATAATGGTAAAAATCTTTATCCTCAACAGCCGGACCGGCACAGGATTCGATTTCTAGTTTATTTACATTAATATTCTTAAGCCGGGGTCACAAGAGGATATACTGTATATAAGCAAAATTTTGTCCGGCAAGTTTTGCCAAGCATGAAATATCCAACAAAATTATCCATAGATAGTCCGACAACTAAGCCGTTCTTGCGTCAGTCTTTCAGTAAGAAAAAATAACCAACGCCACCACGAGTGAATGGGAAACGGCGGATACACACCCGATTCTTGTACAACGACGACGACGACGACGACGACAATGTTGCTAAAGCTATTCTCTCCATGTTATATCTCGACAAAACGCAAATTTTGGGGGTGGTACACCGCTGTGATCTTGGCAGGATTGGCAAGGAGCGTTAGGTTAACCTCTACCACGTCAACCTTAAAGACGATTCCCAATGACGTGCTTCACCGTCAAATGTTTACATGAGGAATATAGACTATCTTTTTAATACTATCTACTGGAATTGAATGCAACTGGATGTCTCATGAGCATAAATATCTATGTTGATAATGCAGGAAGGAACTGCTGAATCTGCCCTAATATGGTTTTATTACCATTCACAATTAACTGATGTGTCATGGCACATAGATTCTAGGTATCACTATTTACCATTCTTTCACCAGAAACAACAATCAATCATCGCTTCTGTAACCCACTTCTTTTATGCTGCATCATATCTACATGGTAAACAAATTTATAAATGTAATGATGCATAAAAGGTCTGTACTTTTGTTCCTTTCGACTCTGGAGGCTCACTCGCACGTTTTACTTGCCAGTACATATCTGAAAATGCCACGTTAATATTTTCCTGTGCAATTTTTGGAAGCTGTCAGTAGTAAGCCTATACAAATGAGAGATAAGAGAAAACTACAAGCACTGAGAGACACCAGAAAGCCTAACTAATCTAACAGGAGCACGACCCTAGAAATCATGGGAACCTGGCCACAATCCAGAGAGATACAGTATGTTTAGACTCAAAACTACACAGTAGCTAAATTATACCATACTGATTCTGTTTTTAAGCATAAAGATATTATCAAACTATATTATTGGCATGTGTACATCAATGAGCAGTACACTATGCATAATAAAATATGGCATTACCAGTATCTGATCCGGGATACCTTAAAAAAAAAAAAAAAAAAAAAAAAAAAAGGTCCTGAGGATTTACCGAAAAACTTGCTAAAAAAAAACTCAGGGAAACTGCGGGTCAAAAACTCCCGCAAAACTGATCTTGTGTGATCACGACTTCGTTACTAACCGGTGACTAGATAATACGAGTACAGTAAACCCTCAAAGATCTGGACTTCAAAGATCCGGATTTTGCGAAGATCCGGACCATTTCTTGGCAAAATTTTCAATTTAAAACATAGGCTACAAGATACACAATTTATTAATTAAAATTTACGAAAACAATATTTCTACACATTATTATACAGAAAGTGACACTTTGGCAAGGTGAATATAAAAAATAACTGTTTGTTTTTATTTTGCATTAAGTTATACCTAAACCACCATAAGTTTTCTTTCATATGAGCAAATTTATATCATTTCTGGAAGATCCGGATTTCTCAAGATCCGGACAGGGTTATAGCCCCAATTAGTCCGGATCTTTGAGGGTTTACTGTACATAGATAATTATCCTCCATTCTCCGCCAATAAAATGGGGTAGGAAGGTTCCATGACAAGGAAAGTGAATGTAAAGTCAATGCCAGTAATCATTACATATATAAATTTTAATACCATTAAAAGAACAGTAAGAACAACACAATCACGATTTATCTATAGACTGTGCAATCAGCAATAATGACACTTCTTTACTATACTTACTTCCTTCTTTTCCTCCCTGCTAAATTATATATATATATATATATATATATATAAAACTTCTGGTAAAATACCTGTATTTATATCTTAGAACTACTACAAAAATATGCTGTTAAATGAGTACTAAGTCAGAAACTATACAGTACATTGCAATTAAATTTAAAGATTACTTTTTACTTTCCTAGTTGCTTTTAAAAATGATAGCTTTTGGCAAAATATTTGTAAATATTCAAAAATTACCTAAAACAATATGAACAGCGTTAGAACGTACATGCAAGAATTGTACAGTCAGCAGTTTTTACATTTACGTGAATATAATTTTTTTTAACTCAGACTTTCTTATTTTTCCTCCTTGCATTAAAAAAACTACGTAATTCCCGGCAAAATACTTGAAAAAGTCTTGAAAATGACCAAAAACCTCAAGGACTGTGACAAGCATCTTAAAATGTGCAGTCTGCAGTAATTACACTTATGCTCTTTTAATAAAATGATATCACTTCTGGAAAAACGCTTGTTAATATCATGACCTGAAAACCCACTGACCAGTGTTAGAAAGCACCGAGTCAGGCGCTGTTTGGGTTTGCTTAAGTGGCAGCGTCATTCAGTTACGTAACACTGAAAACCAGGAAGAAATAAACGAGATAACCGGAAAATCTCACGAGCTTGGCAGGAAGACGACTACACACACACACACACACACACACACACACACACACACACACACAGAATATTTGTAAAAATGTAAGACGACGGGATAAACTGAAGTTCAAATCTCGTAGGTCACACACACACACACACACACACACACACACACACACACACACACACACACACACACGACCCCCATCCCCACAGTCTATAGACTCTCTACATTGTGCCCATCCCCATGCCCCCAACACTCAACCAAGCTAAACCCGACACCAACCACACCAACACAATGGGAATACTGTGTTCGTCTTTCATATTCTTATCTACCACTAACATTCGCACTGAAAGCGAAGAAATACTCGTCGTTCCTGATCGCACGAAAACCCGCAATGCAAGATGCTGCCCAGCCCTGTCCTACTCTAACCTAACTGCCTAACCCAACCCAATCCAATCGACCTGACCAGACCTGACGACCTAACCTTGCCGACCCTAACCCAACCAAACACCACGTCATCGCACTGAAAGGGATAAAGCACTTACCTCTAAAGAAAGAAAGAAAATCGCCACTAAAGGGATCAAACAACATCTGAAAATGAATCCACTAATCAATAAAATTATCACCACTAAAGGGATAACAATCGCATCTAAAGAGCGAAAATAACCGCCGTTATTAGGTTAAAATAAGTACCTCTAAAGGACTAAAACAATCGCCACTAAAGGTCTGCAACATTCGCCACTAAAGAGCTAAAACAATAGCCACTACACGTTTACATCATTCGCCACTAAAGGGCTAAAACAGTTGCCACTAAAGGTCTACAACATTCGCCACTAAAGGGCTAAAACAATCGCCACTAAAGGTCTACAACATTCGCCACTAGAGCTAAAACAATCGCCATTAAACGTTTACAACATTTGCCACTAAAGGGCTAAAACAGTTGCCACTAAAGGTCTACAACATTCGCCACTAAAGGGCTAAAACAAGAGCCAATAAGGAGCCACAATATTCGTCCCTAAAGGGCTAAAACAATCACCCCTAAAGGGCTAAAACAATCACTACTAACTACAGGACTAGATTAATCGCCACTCCGGATCTCCCCAATACCAGCCTCTCCGTGGGGCAATGAAAGTTGCAACCCCACCTACCCCAGCATTATGCCACCCGGTCACTCCACTTTCTTCACTGCATTTTTTGTCCATTTATTTTTCTTACAATTATTCTTTTGAAATACTACAAAACAACACTGGTCATTATCACTCTCGGAACATTTTCTTCCTCTGAGTTTAGAGTAAATATCTGAGAGCAAAAATAAATACAATAAAACACAAAATAAAAACACTGGAGAAAATTATTTATATAAGTGAAAATAAAACAAAAGTAATAAAAAACATTGACCTATAGCTCCACTTACACAGCCTCACAACAACAACAACAATAATAATAATAACAATAATAATATAATAACAATACCATTTCATTATTATTATTATTATTACTATTATTATTATTATAATTATTATTATTATTATTATTATTAATATATTACTACAACAACAACAACAACAACAACTACTACTACTACAACAACTACTACTACAACTACAACAACTACTACCACTACTACTGCTACTACTATTACTACTATTATTATTACTATTTCCGTCTTCTATATCTAAGGGTGACATGAGATATCATTCAGAAACAAAGAAGAAACTACGTACAGGTATGTGGAAGGACTATCAACAGAAGGCCCAATAAAATAATGATAATAATCACACTATACATTCACAGTATATATATATATATATATATATATATATATATATATATAATTAAGAATCAATTTTCTTCACAAGTCCTAATAAGCAGGTGCTGTAAAGAGGCGGGGGTTGCTTTATTTTCTTGACATCGATATTCACTACAATCCTACGTTCAAGAAAACATATTGACCGGGGAAAAAAAAAAAAAAAAAAAAAAATTAATCGTCCTGAACTTTCTCCTATCTAAGGATGGGATAAAGTAGGATCCAGAAATAATAATAAAAAAAAAGAAAAGCACGAAAGTGGGAGAAGTCAACAGCATATCCTGCGAAACGGACCTCACGCTCAATCACATATCATTCAAACCTCCGCAATCCTGGCTTTACCTCACAGGCACAACCATCTTCACATAAGCCTTTATTATTTCCTTTACTGACGTGCATCATAATACATTGAAGCCAAACAGCCTCTTAAATACAAATAAATACCTAAATCTACAGTATTTATCTGTCAGTCTATCTATCTATCAATTTATCTATTTGTTTGTCCGTCTTCCATTTTCATAAGCACCGCTATCATTACAGCCACCACTCCCAGTTTCATACCAGACCAACAGCGGATCTCACACGAGCGATACAGATTTACAACAACAAACGCACACCTTCGGACCACCTGCGCGTAACCTTGCGTAATATACCGGTAGCGTGTCCTTTCACTTACTAAGGCAGCAAAAACAACGAAAGGAAAGTGCTGGCTCCTTCATAACGGCAGCTCTCTCCTAAACTGAACATATTTATCTGATGGGCGCGAGAATATAATGAAGAATAATGAAGATGGTATAGTACAAGGTGCCCCTTAAATAAAGCGCTCCCATATCTCCTGTGTTGCGGGGACGGCTGTCTGCTTTTGTGAGGAGCGAAGATATTCCGACTGCCCTCTGACATTACTGGTTTAAGCACTCAATGACTAAACTAAAGTAGACTCTATTAAGTATGAAAATGTTTACAGGATGTAGAAAATGATGTAGACACTGGTAACGCTGACCCGTCCCCACAACACGTGAGAATTTGGCTGCATAATATACAGACCACCCAGTATTATCAAAGAGGTTCATGGGCATTGTTTCCTACACCTTAATTCAGAGTCCCTCTAACGCTAACTAAAATCGTCTCGTGGGAAGTGACATCATGGAAAAACAAAGAGGGGGGGGGGGATAAGGACATTGCTTCTAACACCTTCAATACTGGAGGGGGGGGGGGATAAGGACTGCTTCTAACACCTTCAATACTGTCTCCCATACATATAACAATGAATGAAAACGTTTGGTGGTGTAGAACCCTACTTCCTCCTACTGAAGTAATTTGATCCGATATTCATTAGCCCCTTCAACACGAGACGCTTTCTCCAAGTTGAATAAAATGCTTCTAACCTCTCGCTACGAGGCCTCCCCAAAGCTGCAGTAAATTCATCTGATGGGGGCAAGGAAATAAGAAAAATGTCCCTGTGGTGAAGCAGTTAACCTCTTCACGACGATTAGGTCTTTTACATTCTGTGCTTGCAAACTCCAAACGAGTTTATTCGGCTGAGAAGAGCCTTTACTTGGTGCACTGAATGATTTTTGAGATGTCGCTTTAGGTCTCTGGACTGGGTGAGGTGTGTGGCAACGGGTGGCGGACAACAAAGGTAGAAGTTCGCCTAGTAAGTACTGGTGGTATAGGTCGAATGGTGGTAAAAGCAGTCACTGTTATTACGCTGACACCTGAACAAAAACGAATAGGGTGGACGGGGGAATGGACAGGATATTTCAAAACGTGGTGGTGTGGGTTGAGAATAATAAGTAGAATGGGCTGGGATGGTGGTCGGTGGAGGATAATGATGGGGGAAGTATTCTTTGTGAATACGAGAATTATAAGTCAGGTGATGGTTAAGGGTGTCACTGTTGTTAATTTTACGACAGAAATGAGTGGCGTGAGTAGAGAGAAGTGAATGGGATGGGTTGAGATGATGGTGGTGGTGGTCGGAGGGGGGTGGGGGTTGGCACACCAGGGGAAGTTTATGTTGTGATGAGTGATGGATGGGGGAGGGGCACACCAGGGGAGTTTATGTTGTGAAGATGAGTGATGTATAAGGAGGGGAGGGGGCAAGCCAGGGAAAGTTTATGTTGTGAAGTTGAGTGTTGTATAAGGGGAGAAGGGGCACGCAAGGGGAAGTTTATGTTGTAAAAATGAGTGCTGTACAAGGGGTAGCACTGATAGTGGAAAAATGTAAGTCACATTTCGATGTGGGGGTGAGGGCAGAAAAAATGTGGGAATAGAGGTAAGAAGTGAGGGAGAAGGGCTGGATGGTGGGCAGGGCGAGGGGTCTTTCGCATCACCTCCTCCATAGCGATTTATTCTGTACACATCTCAGGATCTTCTTGTATGGCACAAGTGCAAACTTTTGTTAATAATAAACTACATAAATAACACAGACAAGAATGGTAGATGTACTATGCAAATTAGGTCATTAGGCAAGAGATACTACGAAGCCTCCCATAACACTTGAAATATGGCCAGTATGGACATTGTAAATCATCTTACAGTGATTATGGAGGCGATACCTGTAATTATAATGATGGTGCTAGTTAGGACAGTGATAATGATAACTGATATGATGACTGCGGAAGTGATGACACTAGTAACATTAATGAATGTAATGATGACAGTGGCAACGGCAGTGTCAGGGACGAGTTGTTATAATGCTACTGCTCATTCATTTTAATTTGGCCTACATTCTCATCCTTCTGGGACTCGTTTTACGTAGTTCAGACTTTCTGTAGCACTTCTCTGTGACTGGCATGATATTCTGATGTTAATCTATTGTTATATCTCACCAACCAAGATGGAAGGATGCAAATTTCTGACCAAGGTAAAGTGATGATGGGGTAATGACAACAATGGCAATATGATAGCAGCAGCAATGACGAACACTTGCACTGTACATAAATGCCCTTTTTTTTTCTGATTATCTAGTCTCTCAATGTACGTCGGGTGTTCAATAAAATATGAAGCAGTTGAATGACATCATCGTAGTGACGGGGCCATAGGTAGTGTAGTCATGGCAACGAAAAGGTTAATCAGAGCGGTTAAGTTATGCGCTTGAAAGTGAAAGGAGGGAGAGATGGGCCTGGGGAGCTAGAGAGACAGAAGAGAGAGAGGTAACTTTCTCACGGAAAGGTCAAGTAGGCGCGACGGTCACACGATGATTCTCTCTCTCCCTCTCTCTCTGTGACTTCCAACCTACTTTCAAGCGGCGTAGAAACCTGACAGACGAGGCACTTCTGCCAACCATGTCAGAAAAAAAAAAAAAAAATCCCTGTTCACCTACATTCAATCAACAAACCTTAAAGTGCGTCTGACAGTACAGTCTATATTAAGTTCATGTACTCAATCCCTTCCACCAGAGGACGTCAGGTCTACTTCATTCCTCCTATGTTATGACGATTTTATTTAGGTTGAGGAGTTAGATACAGCCTCAATGAACCCTTCTAATTAGAGAAACAGTTCCTAAGTCGAATATAATTGGGTGGAAGTTGCAAGAATTAAAGAAAAAAAAAAGGCACCTGATTAAGAGTTAACATGGTTCATAGTGCGACAGTCAGTGATGCAGGATGACTTCACACTTACTTTCACGTATAGTTTACTTAATTGTGTCAAACAGTACCAGCAGTTAACGCCATTTACACTTTCATTTAAACATTATACATCAGTGCGCCTATGGTGACAGCTAATGTCAAATTCACATTTCACTAGTTTCTTCTTTAGCTTAAGACTTGTAAGCTAACATCAAACTCACATTCACATACACGTCATAATTCTGATTCAGAGGGTGTCACACAGTGTTGCTATTTATTATGCAAAATTCACTTTTATTATGCTTCAAATTTTTGAGTCTTGAACAGTGCTGCTATGTACTGTAGTGTCAATTTCACTTTCACATAAACGTCGTTCTTCAATGGGAGTTATTTGTGTTGCCAGTTTAACGTTAAATGCACTTTCATTTATACTTCATATTAATTTGATATTCACTTACGCAACATACAGTACGTCAGTCAGTCACACTTTGCTGACAGCTAATGTCAAATTCACTGCCATTTCAGCTACATACTTCAGTGTCATATAGCGCTGCATGCTTATCTATACGTTAAGTAGTGATAGTTAGAAACGTCACATATACATTACATACTTTAGTGTGACAAACAGCGCGGCCAATTTGTGTGAACTTCTCGTCTTTTGTACCGATAATATATATTTCACTGCGTCCTGTGGAGCTACCATTTTCCTTTTACCTTAACTTAGGCCAGATTTTTTACTGTTGTAGCCTATTTCACATAGTTCAGTGGCAGTAGAAGACTATGCTACGGCTCTACAGTACATCCTTTCCACAGCACCTCTTCATGACTAACATCATATTCTAATGATAATCTACTCATTCAGGATGGAAAGATGGCAATTTTGGGCCAAAGCAGAGTAAATATAGTATACTGTAGCTAATTAATCTTATTAACTTTCAAACTAAACTCTATTCACTTTACTTATGCATAAATTTTTCATATTTCCATCTTGAAACTGAGTTATAACATGAGATTACCACTAGAAAATGGTGCAAGTCCCAAAACAGTGCTATGGAAAAGATGACTGGCCACAGTATTGTAAAATTCTGCCAATGAACCATGGGAAAGAGGCTGCAAATAGACGAAAGTCGCCGCCAAGTTAAGGGGAATGAACTCTCCATAGTAGTGCGTCGAAAAATGCTGTTAGAAATATTAACTTTTATTCACAATACGTACTTAACATCATTCGTATCTCTTTAACATACAGTAAAAAAAAAAAAAAAAAATCTTTAATTCCTTCACTGCGATTATTATTTTTTAAAATTCCCCACCCAGACGACACTACTCAGAAATGGAAACTTCGAACTGGAGAGGCTAGACAGAGCTTTACTCGGTGTCCTCCATACAAGAAATGAATAAGTTTAGTAAAATCATCTGCATGTGGCAAGGATATAGTAGAGTACTTCCTCCGGTTGAATGGGTTAATGCATCACAACTTGAATCAATCTGTTGAATAAATCTGTTGAGGAAGGAGAGCTGAGATCTCCTCAGGCTGCGGGAATTAGGACTTTTAACAGTGAGGAAGATCGGCCCTTAAATAAATTAACAAAATATATAAATTAATAAATAAATAAAAAGTAATACTGGCACTGGAGAGAGAGAGAGAGAGAGAGAGAGATCCAACATAGCTAAACAAACCACCAACAACACATCGTACTTGTGAGGGCCTATTGAAAGGCCGAACTGCAACCCTGATGCACACCAACATTCACGGAAAACCCGTCACTCAAATCTCCATTCACTCTTACCTGGGTGCGAGCACCCACATACATAGCCATAACCACCCCAACCACCCATCTAAAGGTGGAGATGTAGCGTAACTACTGTATACTCTTTTCACTTCAGTTTGGCCAGGATTTTTTGTTTCCAGTCTATTTCCTGTAGCTCACTGGCAGAATAGGGCAGTACTACGGCCCTACATTCTTTCCATTTGTGTGTGTGTGTGTGTGTGTGTGTGTGTGTGATTAGCACTGTATTAGTCTTAGTCAGGTATAAACAAAAAACTTATTACACAACACCTACTTACACACCTAAGAAAACACAGAAAATCCCCCACTCTGCTGACGTCTTTGGTAATTTCTGCTACCTCCACACATTTCAAGAAACTTCAGAGTCCATTTGGGGTTATAGGCTATATTTAACTAGCTAAATTTTGAAAAATCTCTCCAAAACTTAATCAAACTGTCAGGTAATAACAATTAAATATTAAAATCCATCCTGGGTTGAATGGGTTAAGACTAACACCAATTCACCTATATTCTGTTCACTTTAGGTGTAAAATTGTCATATCTCTATCTTAAATGCTGAGCTATAATAAAAGACTAAGACTAATACAGTGCTAATCACACGCGCACGCACACACACACACACACACACACACACACACACACACACACACACACACACAAATGGAAAGAATGTAGGGCCGTAGTACTGACTGATCCTGCCAGTAACCTACAGGAAATAGACTGGAAACAAAAAATCCGGGCCAAACTGAAAAGAATATACGGTAGTTACGGTACATCTCCACCTTTAGTTGTTAGGTATTCCTGTCTTGCTTTGGCCTCTTACTCATCACCCACATGACATCTTTAGTAACAAGGCAAAGAAAAACCCTCCCAGATTTTCGGTAATGACACCTCATATTTTCTTCATGCTACTACCACATGACTATCCAGTGTGCAATAGCTCAATTGTAGTAGGGATTAATGAAGGACGTAAGTAACCTCTCCAATTCAAAAAGCCTATCCTAAGCTGAAGAAAATAGTCAGGTGATAACAGGAATAAAACATGATGTCTGCAAGTTGGAGATGTTAACAGTACAACAAATACATCTTCATTAAAAAACGTAAGAAGGTCAACAGTGCATAGAGAAAAGTTAATTTTGGTTCTGCATCATCATTAGCCTAACTCTCTTTCCCACATTTGTAAATGAGATGAGTAGAAAATAATGGTCAAGTGAAAAGCCAAAGAGAAATATCGTTTGAGTGCTGAGTGATTAATGAAATCAGCTACATTTCACAATTCACTCGTTATTCAAACCATTGTAATACTGTAATAATAAAAAAGGGGGACAGGGGGGCCTTGGAAACTGGCCAGGTGAGATTGTCTGACATACATCTTCAACCGTGGCACTACGAAGATAACGATTTGCTCTTGCTTTCCGATCATTGAAGACTATTTTTTTTTTTAACTGCCGTGTCAGACGAGAGAGAAATGAACGCAGCAGGCGTTAAAGTTATTTCTGTTGTTGACGTTCATATTACAGCTATAACACTTTGATTTATATCTGAAGATTACTCATACCATTTGAACTATAACAACCACTTTTACCGGGTGAGCTGTCTCTTCCTTACTTTGCTACCCACCATAATCCTAGCCCTTCACACCCATAACCCTCCCAACCTACCATTTTCTGCCATCTTCCTCCCCCACTACAGTTCTAAAAGAATTCTCCTTCCCACTGCCAACACCACATCTCATATAGTGCCAATCTTCACAGGTTGTACTCATCCAACCTAGATGCATCACCAAACACCCTCCAGGCCAGTGAAATCAACTCTTCTCCACTGATTATATTCATTTTCTTCTTCCTTATTGTATATTCAGTCTTTCAATTATATTAACCAAATGAATCAGAGTCCATTTCCTCATAGATGATGCACTCTTTATTTATATGGGTTAATTTCATGTCCAAAATGAATCAGCTTATTTGTGCTAATTCCACAGAGGTGGCCAAACCCAGTGTCCTCCTAAACGTCACTCACTGAGTCAGTGTACCTTTTTGAGCGATGAAATCTGGTAAGCTACAACCATACAGTTTTATAAGTGTCATCCATTGTGTACCTTTTTGAAGGATGAAATCCGGTAAGCTACAACCACAAAGTTTTATGTCATCCATCCATCATTCAATCCTACATTACCCCACGAGGAGAGTAGAAGCCCGAGGCTAGGCAAGTTGGTCCTGACATTTAACATGACAGTGACCAGTCTCACTTATCCCTGAGTGGCATTACATGAGCAATAAACTCCAACCACCACTTGGATATAAATCTGCACAGGCTCAATCTGATTGGAGCCCCTTAATTATCCATTAAACCATCAGGCGCCATAATTTGGTGTTAAGGATACCACCCGCAGTAGTAAATGGTTTCCTGGTGTACAAGAAGCCATTTGGCTTGTCACTCAGTGTTGAGTCACCATAGGCAGAAGGAAGAGGAAAGAATGAAGGATAGAGAGACAGAAGAGGAAGTGTAAAGTCACCCACAGGCAGAAGGAAGAGGAAAGAATGAATGAAAGACAAAAGAGGAAGGAAGGAAGGAAGGAGGAAAGGGCAAGCACCTAAAGCAGCTCTACATTGAGTGAGTGGATGGTTAGTGCTCCCACCTATTGTCACACTTTCATAAATTTGTACTGCACTGCTGCACCCACAGGGGACTGGGCCATATGGATAGGGGAGGGGGTATTGGTTGTACGCACTAGTACTGTATCTGGGATATACTTGAGGTGCATGGTGTGTGCATGTGGAATAAGTCTGGAGCCTGTCCAAAGACAAAGAACACCTTTTGGGTTATGCCATAGTGAGGCACATATAGCTGAGGTAGGTGTTGCTATCAATGGTGTCCTTTGCCTTTTTTTTCACCTCTAGAAAACTTTTCTCAATAGGTTCTTATTTTCCTCACATTCACATATGCAACCTAAAAGTTAGTTCTTGAATGCGTCTAATAACTCAAGGGACCTAAACAGACCTGAAGATACCTACAGTATATTGACTGAAATAAGCCGAAACTGCTCAGCTTGGGTCTGAGTATGGATGAATGAACTACAGATGTATTACAATGAATTTAAGATGATCTGAATGGATAGGAAGTAACTTTGATAGTTATTTTATTGAACCTACAGTTGCCTTAATGGACTTAAAGTTGTCTGAATGGATCTAACTGGATTTGTACCAGTACAGTACCAATGTTGATAAAACAGGACCTGAACCAACTTACTGAAACTGACTGAATGCAAAAGACTAACTAAAATAAACAGCCATGAACTGTCCTCAATTTACCTGACTAAGCCTAAATCAATGTGATAGCCCTAAAATAACATAAATGACCTCATTGACCCTACTGAACTGGATGACCCTAAACTGACCTGGCAAAAAAATAAATAAATAAATAT
This sequence comes from Coenobita brevimanus, assembly GCF_032717465.1. Taxonomy (NCBI): domain Eukaryota; kingdom Metazoa; phylum Arthropoda; class Malacostraca; order Decapoda; family Coenobitidae; genus Coenobita; species Coenobita brevimanus. The sequence continues at coordinate 7,774,285 of NC_137015.1, forward strand.
ATTAAATGGCTCAAAATGGATGTTCTGTAAAGACTGAATGGGCCTAATGAGCTTATGACAAACCAGAAATGATCCATCTGAGCTTAATGAACCTAACTGGTAGCAAACTGAACTGAAATGACTTGAATGATCCACGACATAAATGCATAGAAAGAACAGTCCAAAGCTGATATCTGTATCCGTATGAGGTCCACTGCAGGACTGGACCTTTTCCTCAGTGGGAAAATGATAGCCAAATTTTACCCTTCCTCATGGTTCCCAACTACAGATCATGAAGGACTGCCTGTAGTGACAGCGGTGCATGCCAATGATGTAGTGGTCTGTGAGTCTCAGTCTGCAACTTATGTCAGTGGTACTGTATTAACCAACAGGGTACAAATATACACAAGCAAATGAAAGGACATACTACAGGTACCACCATCCACAAAAAATATCTGTGACAGCTGGATCTGAACCCAGCTTCAGGACACCTCAGATCAAGAAACAAATGGAATAATCACTAAGCCAAGATAACTTTGAACTATGCCTATATAAACCTGAACTGATCTGAGTCAATGTAGATAAGAGTCTGAATCTCACAACTGGGAGAAAAAAAAAAATCTTCACATACGTACTCCTATCCTGCTCCAACATCCATTCCAAGCATTCTTCTTTGCTCATCTCATCCAATCTTGCCCTTCCCTTTTCTTCTGATGCTCAAAGAGAGTACATTTCATAACACTATACACTTTATTGCTCATCTTCACGCAGAATGCTGCTAAATCATGGGCCACCACCAAACTATTCACTCATCTCTACCCATATCAAACATTTCTGACATATTCTTATTTATCTACGAATAGCTTTCACTGTCCGACCTACAATGACCATTTCTTCCATAGTAAATCATCCTATCCCATCTAACTACTATCTTCCATTGATTCTCTTGCTTTCTAAAACTTCATACCACCCTTACTTACGCAGTCAATTCCCATATTCACCTACCTTCTTGGCTTTCCATTCTTCCTCCTATCCTCATCCTCACTTTTCCCTATCCTATTCACATTCACTATCTTGATGTGGCTATGTCATCTGTGCACACTCCTTTCTACCCAGTGATTAATGGATTTTCTTTCTTCACATATTTTTTTTTTTTCCTTACCATATCTACACAATCAGATATCATCATCATCATCATCATCATCATCATCCAGGTCTCTTTACCCAACCAAAGATGAATTAAGGTAAGGTCCAGAAAGCAATAAAGGAGAAAAAATGATAGAGGAAGTGGTCATCATCATCACCTTAGCTTCTTTTTCCATTGGAAGATGAGGCAAGGTAAGGAGAGAGAGAGAGAGAGAGAGAGAGAGAGAGAGAGAGAGAGAGAGAGAGAGAGAGAGAGAGAGAGACTAAACAAAAGGAAGTCCAATGAAATAATTCACACTCATTCACCATTCTAAATAGAAGAAAGACCAATTAAATGGTCCACACACTCACCAGTGAAAACCCCCAAACCTGACTCCAAGTCACAGGCATAACTTTCACAAATAAGCACTTCCGAATATACAGCATGTCAGTTGATCCAATGACTATCAAGTTAAATGGGTGCCAACTCTTGAAATGCACTCATCTGCTAAAAGCTCATCCAACCAGGCTGATCCCTTCAGTTCCCTAGTCTCATCATCTCCTTATTTCTTTTCTCACACTCTTTTATTGCATATATCCACCTTCTTCTTGGCCTATCATGCCTCCTCTCGCCTTCAAACTCACTTCCTTATATCTTTTTTGTCACCCTATTTACACCCATTTTCTTCATATGACCATACCAACTAATCACTCTCTCTTCAATTCTTTGTCCACAGGTGTTCTTACTCCACAGCTTTCATAAGTCACATTAATTCTTAACTTACCCACTTCCTGCACCCTATTCACACCTCAGTAACTCCATCTCCACTCCTCCAATGTTTGATTTTCTAGTTTCATGCCATGCCAAAGTCTCACACCCATAGGCTAATGTGGACACTATGGCTTCATGCAATCCAATTTCTGCTGCCATACACAGACTTCTGTTCTGTATCATCAGCCAGCAGTGCACCAGTCACTTTCTTTCCCTATTCTATTCTACTTTCCAACTTCTTGACACATCTCCCCTCTCTTTACTACCACAGCACTGTATTACTTAAACTCCCTCATTAGTTCAAGTCTCTCTTCACTCACCAGTACAGTGTACTCACAAGTTCCACGCCTAATTGGTACCACTATCGTGTCATAAAACTAAAAATCTTGAAACTTGTGTGTATACTTTACATGTAATAAGAAGTAATTTGTTCTGGGGTCAGCCACCTTATTTGCCCTAAGCTTTTTTTTTTTTTCGAGGAAGAAGGAACCAAAGGCCATGAGCCCGCAGTAACAGTTCCCTCCAAGAGAAAAACAAAATACAATAGAGAGCCAAATTCAAGATCCGATCATTTTGAGATGCCTGGACACACTGTGTTTGAAAGACTGGAGATCATAGGCAGCAGGAAATACAGACAGAGGGAGATAGTTCCAGAGCTGACCTGTTGCATAAATGAAAGACTGGAAGTAACGGTTAACTCTTGCATTAGAGAGTTGGACAGAAAAGGGATGAGAGTTTGCTGCCAGACGAGTGCTACGCGCCCGTTGTAGAGGTGGAGGAATGCAAGCAGACAGTTCAAAGGAGCAGTGACCATTAAAGTAGCGATAGAAAAGAGATAAAGATGTAACAGTGAGGCTAAGAGACAGAGGTTGAAGGGAGTCAGTAAGAGGAGGAGAGTTAATGAGACGAAAAGCCTTTGACTCCACCCTATTGAGAAGAGCTGTATGTGGGGAGCCTCCCCACACATGAGAGTTGTACTGGGCGGATAAAACCCCTGTATAGAGTCAACAATTGTGCAGGGGTAAAGAAAGAGCGGAGTCGGCTTAGCACACCTAATCTCTTGGAAGCAGATTTTACAAGAGAGGTAATATGATCTTTCCAAGATAAGTCCCGAGTAAATGAAACCCCAAGCATGTTCAATGATGATGCAGGATTAAGCTGAATATTATTAAACATTAGTGGGTATACCTGTGGAAGATTTTGTCGGGTTGATAGGTGTAAGAACTGAGTCTTAGATGCATTAAAAACAACCATATTATTTTTACCCCAGTCAGAGATATGAGCCAAGTCAGACATTAGGTGTGCCATAGCCTCATCCCTTGTTTCTTGAAGTAACTGTTGAGATGGGCGTTGCGGGAACCGAATGGAAAGGTGAAGGGTGGAGTCATCAGCGTATGACTGGATAGGGTTAGATGTACAGCTTAGATCATTGATGAATAAAAGGAGGAGAGTTAGTGATAGGACAGAGCCCTGAGGAACACCACTGTTGATAGATCTAGGAGAAGAACGATGGCCGTCTACAACAGCGGCTATAGAACGACCAGAAAAGAAGCTAGCGATGAAGGCATAGATAGAAGGATAGAAACCGTAGGAGGGCAGTTTGGAAATTAAAGATTTATGCCAGACTCGATCGAAAGCCTTTGAGATGTCAAGTGCAATGGCAAAGCTTTCGCCAAAGTCCCAAAAGGAGGATGACCAGGAGTCTGAAAGGTAGGTGAGAAGATCGCCAGTGGAGCGTCCCTGACGGAACCCGTACTGACGATCGGAAAGAAGGTTGTGATAGGAATGATGCCTTAAAATTTTTCTATTGAGAATTGACTCAAAAACTTTTGAAATACAGGACGTTAAAGCAATTGGACGATAGTTGGAGGGTTGGGAGTGGTCACCCTTCTTTGGGACTGACTGAATGAGAGCAAACTTCCAGCAAGAAGGAAAGGTACAAGTTGACAGACAAAGGCGAAAGAGTTTGCCTAGGCAGGGTGTAAGCACAGCACAGTTCTTGAGACAACAGGAGGGACCCCATCAGGCCCATATGCCTTGTTAGTACTGAGGCCAGTGATGGCAGAAAATACATCAACTGAAGAAATTTTAATGTCAGTCATGAGGAAGTCAGAGGGGGGAAGTGATGGAGGAACAGCACCGGAATCGTCTAAGGTGGAATTGGAGGAGAAAGTCTGTGCTACCCATTAACCCTTTAAACGCGGAGCGTCGCTTTTGCAACGATCGCCAAAAAGGACATAACGGCGGATCGTCGCGTTTGCGATTTGAGTTAATTTTGAATAAACGCAGGCAAGGATGTTCCAGCTGGTATTGTCTATCAGTACTGCCACCCTTTAGCTACACTTAGCATACTTGACCTTTGTACTACTGACCTCCATTGTTGCCAAGTATCGCGTTTTTTCCCCCCTCCCCCCCAACCACGGCCCGGCCAGCCTGGCTGTGATATATGGCAGCGCGCTGACTGCTCAGAACTGTAAATCTGCGCTCTCCTCTCACAAGCAGTTTATGCTACTAGGAAACGCTTGTTTCCCCAGTTGTCACACTAGCTTTTTTTCGCGCGTTTTTCCCCTGTTTAGCGTCAGTTTACTGCAGGCTTTCAAAGTGATATTATGGCGAGTTCTAGCTCTTCCGAGTCAGTGCGAGCGGCCAACAGGAACAAGAATAAAGTGACGGGCATAAGGCAGAATAAAAGCACGCCGCGGTGGTCTTTTGGGAAGTACTATGACTGAAAATAATGTAGTATACGTGTTCTAGCTGTGAAAATGGAAATGTTTGTTGAGTGACGGGAAGACCGCTGCCACGCTGCATGTCGGCCGTACGCTCCATTGATTTTAGCCTTATTTTCAGTGCTTATTGTACAAATACGGATTCCAAGCTACCTGTACGTTGTAGTATAAAGTTTACTGTGACAGAATGAGGCTGTGGTAGAGGGGAAACCGGGTTGCTGGAGGTGTGAAAGTGAAAATTTGGTTACCCAACTTTGCAAGTCTCCACAAGTCCTTGGGTAGTCCACGAAGGCTCAACATGTCTCTGGAGAAAGCTGAATGTAAGTACTATCTGCCATACCAAGTATAATGTTCTAGGGTTAATCTCTGATTTTTGGCTAATATTTTCCTACAAGTACTCAGACCGCGATCCAACCCTGCCACACGGGGAGGGGTCGGCTGTCCATGGCCACTTTTTAGGGGTTAATGACACAATACCCCTACTATAAATTACATACAGGTAATCAGACATATATTACTGAACCAAAACACTAAAGACTTTACTAACACTGACACACAGGCTGAACTGCTTGATGTGGCTTGAAGATGAGTTCCAAGGCTAGGAGCAGTGATTAGTTATCACCTGTCCCCTCAATGCTCCCTGCCACCACTATTGAGTCCCCCACACCACCACTTCCTGCCCAGTGGGACCTCATCACACTCACCAATGTTGTCAATGTCCTAGTCCACTGCATCATCATCCCCAAGCAGTTTTTTCTCCAAGGCCTGGGCTTGTTGAATATGGGAGGATAGGAATGATGTTATCAGAGTCTGATGATGTGCATTAACTCTGACATTGAAAAGATCCTTGTACTTGGCCAGAAGTTTATCACCATTGGGAGGAAGGTGCCCCTGATCTCTGGCCAGGCCTTGTGAAACTCATAGTAAAATCATGAGACTCCATGCAAAGGAACATTCCTTTGTGTCGCAAAACTGCTATTCGTGAATGTATTATTCGCGAAACTAGTGAGTGCACTGTATACCACGCTGAGAATCACCTTCTCTCAACAATCACTTTATGATTTAGTCTACTTTCAAAGCACAATGCTCTCAGATGTCAACCCCTACACCAATCTGTAAATTTCTTATTTACTATGAGCAAATGGCACAGCATCACTTGCATACATAATATTTGACATACTCCTCTCTGTCACTGTTTACTGTTAAACTCATCCATCTCTCCGTAATTCAAGTTTTTACCTCTCAACAAGTACTGTAAATTCAATAATTACAGTATGGAAACTACACTGCCTAACAATAAATTTGTACTAATAAGAACATTACATTGCTGACATAGCTTACAGAGTAAGCTAAAGAAATGATGTTACTGGACATCCATGAAGACTGTACTCCCCAGATATAACAATAAAGAGGCTTCATGCAAGGAGACAATACTTGTCAAGAGCTATTCACTGCATGCCTATAAAGCATTTTAGGAAATTTAAATACCTCATCCTCAATGATCATCATTCCTGTTTCATACAATGGTTATTACTGCAACTTGGAATCCATCTGAGAATTGCAACAGTTTTATAATAACTGTACCTCTCACAACACAATATCTTTACCCACTCAAGGTACGTTATAGTATCAAGCACCAGTTACAACATAAGAGCATAGTTTTTTGTATGGTTCGTTTGGATAATGTCACTAGTTATGAGCGAGTGAGCGCAGCAAGTGATGCAACGTTTACTCTACGGCATGGGCCAACTGCAATGGTTTTTAGAGGCTAATATCTTTTCTACATCCATATATGAGATAGAGAAGAGATTCTTTCAGCAGGTAAGTAGATACATTCAATATTTTTTTTTTTTTCTTTTCTTAGCTATGCAGTATATTTACTCATGACAAAAAAGAAACCCCTTGGAATTCCAGCTTTCCAAGGGAATATACCAAGGGTTTCAACCGACATGCTCCACTATGAAATTGAATTAAAAAAGATTTTCTGTTGTAACACTATGTCTTCTTGCATGAATTCTAAGAATTAAATATAGCATATTACACTCATACTTTTAAATGAATGTTCTCTCTATGTTTGGGGGTGAAATTAGCAAGGGTAATTGCCCCATGTCTGGGTTTTATAATTAGATCAATAGCCAAGTGTTTACCGATGCAGTTCATTGACATGGCAAAGTCTGAAGCAGAGAGCTGAACATTGTGCGTGCGATAAATGCTAAGGCACCTCGCTATGTGCACATCCAGAGAGAAAACTTGTGAGATGAAAAAGTGAAAGTAAATATTTTAGCTCAACTATTCTTCGGTTATTGTTCAACTACCTCACCAGAAATGTTGAAAGTTTACACAGAGATGAAATTATGATGATGGGCGTATGTACAAACACTCGCTCGCTCGTCACACGCTCACAAAGCACACTTTACTGGTCAACATACACTTACCTCTTTGCTGAAGTGCAGGGAGTCTATTACATCAACAAGATCACCCATTAACTTTTCAATGTCATGCTTGTATAGGGCAGTCTAAAAAACAAAACAAACCAAAAAATAAAATTAGTGCAAAATAAACTGACAGCAATTGGTACAACCTGACACTTCAAGAAAATCCAGCTTAAAGTTTACAGGAATTTTAATGCACTGTTCACAATTATTTACCGTCACAGTATAAAACAGGTACGATATTTTCTTCTGATAGTCTGTGTCACACTTAGGAATCCTAAAACAAATTCTTATATTTACATCAAACTTTGCACACGAGAGAGAGAGAGACAGAGACAGAGACAGAGAGATTCTATAGGTTATCTGTTGTATAAATTCTGCTAAAACTAAAATATAATCAACTTAGCTGAGATGTCCCCAGGCTGAAGGTGCTAAAGACAACTCCAAACAATCCTTCCAGCTAATAACATCTTTCAGACTTTATTCTGGCAAAGAAAAGCTTAACTATGCAGACTGAGAAACATTACTGGGCTGGGGGGGTTATCTGGGATTGTGTGTGAGCAAAAACTAATTTTTCTTACAATTAAAAAATTGTTAAAGCAACCGACACTAACAACAGGGTAACACCCATCTTACTGCTTGGCACCAGGTGGTTATAAGTTTCAATTCAACATCATCATGACATGTGACTTCATGCCAATCCATGAACTGGACTATTATTTAGCTATGATAATTCTAGCAAAATACCTACCAGGTTTGCCATTTCTGTGATCTCATGCTGCTGATGAGCACCAAGAAGATGACACATTGTGCAGATAAACTGAAAAAGAAGTATATCACATGTACAGTACTTAACAGAAAAGCAACACAATTTTGTATAAACAATCTTACCATTCTCTAAACAACCTTCAACTCTGATTCCGCCCCCTCTCCTCCTTCCCAGCTCGTTATTGATACACATAACAATCTGAACGTATCTATTCTGAATGGCACACAAAATGGTTCAATCGGTTATTCAACAGAATAAAAAATAATGCACAGAGTACAGCAGAACAATGATTAACACTTCTATCATGGTTAATCAGGTACTGTACCTCTCTTTTAAGCTTAATAAGACACTCATCCCTAATAAATTTCCATACATCCCCCAACATGTTACAGTTAATAAGTACTGTATCATGGTTCCTCCTGAGACCCATAAGTTTTGTCATCATCATCATCATCATCTTTTCTCCACCTACAGATGGGGTGAGGTTGTGTCAAGAAAGCATTCTGGGTACAGTACTCCTTTTGTCCCTTTTCCACCACCCTCCCTCTTGTGATACATCTCCGTACTGTCCACTCATCACCCCTGGGTCAACAACACTCCCAAGCATCTTTGCATGTTTGTAACCAATCAAGCTCTGAATATGATATAAACATACTGTGATGGTAAAACAGAACTCTGGCTACAAGCACAAGTACTGTACAATGATAGCATATATACTGCTCAGAGGTCAGTGCATGACTTGTCCTTCCTCCCAGCTTAGTCAGTGTGATATCCTGCAGGCTACTCAGGCAACCACAGAATGAGGTGTATGTCACTGTGACAGCAAATGACTGGCATCCAGACTGAGTCTCACACAGCTTACAAGCCTGCCCACTGTTGTTCTCTGGAGAGCAACCATGCATAATAACTGATGACACTAAGCATAATGTGGAAAAAATGCCACACAGAACTTTATGATATTGTCCTCTGCCTTTCAAGCTGCTGCTGCTGCTGGTATGGGACAATTTCACATGGTGACACTGATATAACTTAGTGACTCTGCTGCTTATAAACAAAAATTCCTAAACTTCCTCCCTATCCCCTAAAAGGATGGCGATGAACTGCAGGAAAAGGCCAACTTCAGCCTCCAGTTCACCAGGTTCATGTTCAGAAAAGCCTTGGGCCACAACAAGCAAGGCTACTGTCAGTAATCATATTATATTACAGAAGAAAGTGTTATGGCAGAACATGTAATAGCAAACTTTACTGTACTAACATCCATTTCTGACATGGCCTTCTATTAGCAACAGAATCTTAAAATTCTGAATTCAAAACTAACCCAGTTTACAGAATCGTAACAATACTGTATCCAGAAACTCATTATGTTAGTATATTTATCCATATATGAACAATTCACAACACTCCAAAATGAGATTCACTTATCAGAGATACAGTACACTTGCTCAGAATAATATGCAATAGTCCCCCTCCACAGTAACTGATATACAGTTGGCCACAAATGAACCTGGGGCAGTGACTGTGTGAAGTGGAGGTCTAGCTACAGTTTCCAACTTTCATTCATCAAAATTACTTGATCATTTCAACTAATATTTGACACCTCTGTTCACTCTTGTCAGTGTCACCATTAACCATGCAATTTTGTCAAGACTGTCATGTGTACTAGAAGCTTGATCTCTGCTACACACTGATGCTGTACCAGGTTGATATGTTGCCAACTGTACCTCCACATTCAACACAAGTTCAGTATGTAGGTACTCCTCACCCATCTGCCTAATTCACAGTACTCCAAAAAGACATACTTACCACTTTCTTATTAGAGAGAGAGCATGTGTTGCAGAGGAGGGTGCAGGTGGAGTCAGGATGGTGGGCACATGCTGGAGGCTGCTGAGAAGGAAGAGTTGAGGACTCCAGTGGATCAGCTGTGTGGGACTGCATCGTTCTTGGACGATGAATCTGGTTAAAAAGTTGTCATAAGCACAGAGATGGCATGATAATCAGGAACTATCTATATAACTCTCAAAATCAAATCAAATGATAATATGCTTTCTCTCAAATAATCCCCATATTGAGGCTGGCCGTGCTATAACCAGCAATCTGCCCCTGAGAAATAGGCCCTGATGCCTTGGTCCAGGGGAAAAAAAAAAAAAAAAAAAAAAAAAAAAAAAAAAAAAACTTCCATCAATTGCTGGAAACTAAGGTAAATAGATGTATGTCACATGTGTAACAATGTGACGGTCTCAGCTCAGACTCAGGTTCTATAAACTGGCTGGATTCCTGCTTGTGAGTGATGACTGTGTGACTAGTAACCAACCATGTAGCTAAATTTCACTCACATAGCAGTAACGAACCACCAACTACCTCATACTTGCGTCTATCATCCAATCCTTTACTGCCCTATCAGGAACACAGGAGCCTGAACGAGGTTGCTAAATCCTGTCATTTTAGGTGAAAGATCAGCTGCCTTACCTTGAGTTTGCTTTAGAGACAAGGGGGATATGAGACACCAATCAGAGGTTATGGGTAACTACACAAATAAGTTATGAGTCATTAACCAAAGGAGTCAAGGGCCACTCAGCAAATCATGAGTCAATAGGCAAGGGAGTCACAAGTCAGTGAGCAAAGGAGTCACAAGCCACTGAGCAAAGAGGTAATGAGTCACTAAGTAAAAAGGTAAAGAGTCACTAAGCAATGAGGTTGATTCACTGAGCACTTGGGACAAGAGTCACTAAGAAAAAGGGTCATGAATCACAATGCAAAAGTAATTAGTCACTAAGTAAATGAGTCATGAGTCATTATAAAATGGGACTGTAAGTGGCTAAGCAAAGGATTCGTAAGTCACAAAACAATGGAATTTTATGTTACTAAGCAAGTCATGAGTTACTAAGCAAAGGGGTCAAGAGTTACTGGGTAAATGGGCCATGAATCATTATGTAATGGGGGAATGAGTTACCAAGCATAGATAGCGTGAAACACCAAGCAAAGAGGTCAGGAGTTACTATGTAAATGGGTCGAGTCATTATGCAATGGGGTCATGAGGTACCAGGCAAAGGGATCAAGAAACACTAAGTAAAGAGGTCATAAGTCACAGCACTGAAGTCATGAGTCCTAAGCTGTGGTCACAAGTCACTGAGCAAAGAAGTCATGAGTCACTGAGCAAAGAAGTCATGAGTCACTAAGCAGTTGTCACATCACTAAACAATGAGGTCATGAGTCACTAAGCAAGGGCCATAAATCACTGAGCAATGAGGTCATGAGTCACTAAGCAAAGGACATGAATTGCTGAGCAAAGGGGTCATGAGTCACTAAGCAAAAGGGAGATGAATTACTAAGCAAAAGAGTCATGAGTCATTTACCCATTTGACTGCAAGGAACTGAACAAAACAGTTTGGTGTCAGATGAAGATGATGCAATTTACATCATGCACTTCCCATTTGTTGGGCTAGTATGTTGCCCCTATTTAGAGGACTTTTTTTTTTTTTTTTTTTTTTTTCTTTGCAAGAAAGAAGGACCCAAAAGCCAGGGGCCCACAAACCATTCCTTCCAAGAAAAAACAAAAACAATACAAAAGAGAGTCAAATTCAAGATCCGTTCATTTCGAGATGCCTGGACACACCGCGTTTGAAAGACTGGAGATCATAGGAAGTAGGAAATACAGACAGAGGGAGACAGTTCCAGAGTTGACCTGTTGCATAAATGAAGGACTGGGAGTAATGGTTAACTCTTGCATTAGAGAGTTGGACTGAAAAGGGATGACAGTTTTTTGCTAGACAGGTGCTACGCACCCGTCGTAGAGGTGGAGGGATGTAAACAGACAGTTCAGAGGTGCAGTGACCATTGAAGCAGCAACAGAAAAGAGATAAAGAAGCAACAGTGCGGCGAAGAGACAGAGGTTGAAGGGAGCCAGTAAGAGGAGCAGAATTGATGAGATGAAATGCCTTTGACTCCACCCTATTGAGAAGAGCTGTATGTGGGGAGTCTCCCCACACGAGAGTTGTACTCTAAACAAGGGCGAATAAAACCCGTGTATAAAGTCAACAACTGTGCAGGAGTAAAGAAGGAACAAAGTCAGATTAGCACACCTAATCTCTTGGAAGCAGATTTTACCAGAGATGCAATATGTTCTTTCCAAGATAAGTCCCGAGTGAATGAAACCTCAAGTATGCTCAAGGATGATGCAAGATTGAGCTGGATATTACAGTATTAAACATTAGTGGGTACTCCTGTGGAAGATTGTGTTGGGTTGATAGGTGTAAAAACTGAGTTTTTGATGCATTAAAAACTACAAGATTATGTTTACACCAAAGATACGAGCCAAGTCAGACATTAGGTGAGCCATAGCCTCATCCCTTGTTTGTTGTAGTAACTGCTAAGATGGACGTTGCAGGAACCGAATGGAAAGGTGAAAGGTGGAATCATCAGTATACGAGTGGATAGGGTTAGACGTACTGCTTAGAAGATCATTAATGAATAAAAGGAAGAGAGTTAGTGATAGGACAGAGCCCTGAGGAACACCACTGTTGATAGACCTAGGAGAAGAACGATGGCCATCTACAACAGCAGCTATAGACAACCAGAAAGGAAGCTGTAGATAGAAGGATAGAAACCGTAAGAGGGCAGTTTGGAAATTTAAGATCTATGCCAGACTCAATCGAAAGCCTTTGAGATGTCAAGTGCAAGGGCAAAGCTTTCGCCAAAGTCCCAAAAGGAGGATGACCAGGAGTCTGAAAGGTAGGTGAGAAGACTGCTGACGGAGCGTCCCTGACGGAACCCATACTGACGATCAGAAAGAAGGTTGTGATAGGAAAGATGCTTTAAAATTTTTGTTAAGAACTGACGCGAAAACTTTTGAGACACAGGATGTTAAGGCAACTGGACGATGGTTAGAGGGTTGGGAAAGGTCACATTTCTCTGGGACTGGCTGAATGAGAGCAAACTTCCAGCAAGAAGGTGTGTGACACTTTGTTGCCAGATACCCTTCCTGATGCCAACCAGTAACCCTTGCATGGAATTGAACCCTTGACCCACTTGTTGATAACATACACTTAAACTCAACAGCCTAAGGCAGTTTGGACCACTGAGTATAAATAGGAGTATCAAGAGCAGAAAAAGGGTTACTCAAGGTAGTATCTGAAGACTCGGAAAACTGATTTTCTTTCAACATAATCCACGTTGAGTACACCGCTTCCCGTCCGATCAGCGAAGTTAAGCAACGTTGGGTCTGGTTAGTACTTGGATGGGTGACCGCCTAGGAATACCAGATGCTGTTGGCATAACGTTCTCCCTACGTGTCAAGTGGGGTTGGTGGAGGATTAGTGCCCCTCCCTGTAAAACAATTAACTCTAAGCCATTGGCCACCCTGTTTGGGATACATGGCGTCTGGCAATGAATGAATGAATGAATAATCTTCTGGAGTTAGCCTGAACAGAATATGCAAGTGCAATAACTGCAGTGATAAAGTGAAACATGGAAAAGAATCAACAGAGATAGTCATGCATCACTAAACACAGTGAAAACACTATCAGTTTAACCGTTTCATTAAAAGAAGTTGCCCCTAGCCTGAATCACACTGTCACACAGTTGCAAGAAAAAAAAAGAGAAATATGACATCCCTTTGAAGTAAACAGTGAAGATCATTTTTAGCCTCTTCCCTTCTCTCTCTCTCTCTCTCTCTCACACACACACACACACACACACACACACACACTCAGGTGGTGGTAAGCATAAAATTAAAGGACATCACTATACTGCAGGGGCTAACACTGAAGGTGAAGACCCACTGCATCCTTATCAGCTCCTTACAATTCTTCCCACAAATAAATAGGGTGATATATGGTCCAGTTGGTTAAGAACTCCAACTGGATAAGACCCAAGAGGATTAATATCTGAAGGGTAGGTGGGGTACAAGAGTAACATAACGTCACTAAGAGGAAAGTGACTACTTACTTGCTTTTAATGTCTGGATCCTGATTAGCAATAAAGGATTAGTTAATAGATAAAAACAGGGTAAGAAGGCTGCAAAACAGGAAAAATTTTATCATATAAAACCACTAGTCTCACCTCACTAAACAATGAGACTGTCATGTGAAAATCCGTCACATAATGATATACCTTGTACCGACGTCCACATAACATGGGTTCAATAGGGACAGGGAAGGAGCCAAGGACCGCGTGACAAAAAAAAAAAAAAAAAAAAAAGTTTTAAGCTTGTCCTCGGCACCCTCAGTAGCATTAAACTTTCCACTAGGGGTGGTATCCTTGTTAGACATGATTACCAAGTTGCAGTCTCAGTTTTTCAAACAAAAAAGGTTATCGCAGGTGGGGGCGCCTACCATCCACTCACTCAATGTAGTGCTGCTCTCGGGTGTCTGCCCTGTCCTCTCCTCCATCCTTGTTTCCTTCCATCTTCTTCTGTCTTTTTTTCCTTCATTCTTTTCTCTTTCTTCTGCCTACGGGTGACTTTACACTCCCTCTTCTGTCTTTCATTCCTTCATTCTTTCCTCTCCCTTCTGCCTGTGGGTCTCTACACTGAGCGACAAGCCAAATGGTTTCCCGTACACCAGGAAACCATTTACTACGCTGGGTGGTAATCATATAACCAAATTTTGGCACCTGGTGGTTTAGTGGGTAATTATTGTGCTTCAGTCGGATTGAACCGGTGAAGGTTTATATCCAAGGGGTGACTGGGGTTTATTGCTCATGTAATGCCACTCAGGGATGAGTGAGGCTGGTCACTCTCATCTTAAATGTCAGGACCAACTGCCTAGCCCCAGGCTTCTACGCTCCTCATGGGGCAACGTAAGAGATGATGGATGGAAGAGTTATTGCTCCACTTATATGGCGACAGCAATGGTGTTTCAAAGGCCTTGTAAGTATGAACTGGAATGAGGCATCACAGCAAATATAAACACTGAGTGGCCATCGTGACTCACATATCTGACTGTTTCCTTGTGCAGGAGGCACCGTGTGTACATGGGTTTGTTGTACACGGCCACCACAATTACGGTACAAGTGAACTTCCGTATCGTTATCGTGAAACTGGGTATAACTTTTAGTTCATCGTTCTATCAATCTATCGCATAACGAGACATGGCTGTACCTCAGTGCAAAGTGGCAACAGCTATAAATCCAGACTCATCATTACAGCCTTTGAAATTCTGTTCCATCCCCCCAAAACAAGTCTTACAGTACACAATATACAATCCATTAGCAGCATTTATTAGTTTATGCTTGCAACATTACCTCTAGATGAATTTAATCCATCTTTGGTGAGATGTCTTGCAATGAAGGGCATTATGAACCCTATATCAAACTCCTACAGTAAGAAAAGTCTCTCCTGAACTGGAACTGAATAGAATTTTCAATGAACTAAGAGTTAAGACACCTTCAAATTTTTTAATGCTTAATCTTGCTATCTCAAGGTGAATTTACTTAGATTAAGGTAAATTTTTCAAACTGGAAGAGTTAAATACAGCCTTCACTAATGCTTATACCACTGAGGTTTTCTTCCTAGGCTGAAAATAATCATCTGAAGGCAGCAAGAAAAAAATAAGATATACTGTTACTACAGTATGATCTTATTTGTATGTTCATGTCAAGGAATCAAAATACAGAGGCATGAAACTTTTGGACAAGGAAATGAAGGTAATGGAGAGTCCTTGAAGGTATGATACGCAAAAGAGCAAATATTGATTAGATCCAGGTTGGGTTTATACCAGGCAAAAGAACCAATGATGTCATATTCACTGTCCGATGGCTTCAGGAACAATGTCTATCTATCTATCTATTGCCATACGCCTTAATCCCGTAAGGGGTGGCCACAAACAAATCACCTCCATGTTGCCCTGTCCCCCGCCATTTCACTGCCCTGCTCCCAACTCACACCCCCCTCTCTCATATACCTCTCCACTCCATCCCTCCATCTCATCCTTGGCCTCCCCCTCCCTCTCCCCCCCTCCACCTCACTCGTATACACTCTTCTTGTCAGTCTCTCACTCTCCATCCTCCCCACATGGCCAAACCACCTCAGTGTGTTTCTCCTAATACTTCCTATCACATCCACATCTACAGTACACCACAACACTCCTTCACTTCCTCATTTGTCAGCCAGTCTCTCTATGTGACTCCACATGCTCCTCTCAAATAACTCATTTCCATTGCTCTCACCCTTGACTCCTGTCCCTCCAACAAGGTCCAAGCTTCACTTCCATACGTTAGAGTTGGTATCACAATACTGTCAAGTAGAAACTTTTTCACTTCCATGCTCACTTCCCTGTCTCTTATCACTGTTTTCAAGGAACCAGCAACCTTTCTCCCTTGTTGTACCCTTTCAAGCACTTCACCCTCCAAACTTCCATTCTTACTCATCACACTACCCAAGTACTTAAATGCAATCACAATTTCCATTTCCTCCTCATCCAACCTCACTGTACATTCACTGACTTCACTTCTCTCAAATACCATAACTTTACTCTTCCCTACATTCACCTTTAGATTCCGTTTCTTAAACACACTCCCAGACTCATCCACCATGCCTTGCAGCTCCCCTCCGTCTTCACTTAACAACACAATATCATCTGCAGACAGTACAGGAAAGAAAAAGGAACTTTACTTTGTTTTTGTTGATTTGCAGAAGGCCTTTGACGTAGTCCCTTAGGCTGTGGTGAAGTGGGCAATGAGAAAGCTTGGGATCAAGGAGTGGTTGGTTAGAGTGGTTATGACTCCTGTATGTATGTGGGTGTTTGCAACCAGGAGAGATTTGTGTGATGCGTTTTCTATGAATGTTGGCATGCATCAGAGATCAGGCTTGGGTCCCTTATTGTTTGTCATAGTGCTTGAGGCTCTCATATGACTTCAGAAATGGATTCCCATGGGAGATGTTGTATGCTGATGAGTTGGTGTTGAAGAATGACGGGGAGGTAGAAGAAAGATTTAGGAATGGGAGTGATGGAACGGGGCAGAGGGATTTGAGAGTAAATGCGGATAATATAAAAGTGATGATATCTCAGGTTGGAGATGGTCCTGTCAAAGCAGAGGGAGTGTGGCCATGTGCAGTTTGCCAACCGGGTGTGGTAAGTAACTCCATCTTGTGCAGTGTTTGTGACACGTGGGTGCATAAGAGATGTGGTCATGTTAGAGGTAGGCCGCGAAATTGTGAAAAGCTGATTTCGTGTGTGCAGTGTCTCAGGGAGAACATGTAGAAGATTGTCTGGCATGAAAGGACTGATCTAGCAGGAGAGTCTCTTGAGTGTGTGGAGGAGTTTTGTTATTTAGGGGACAAATTATGTCTTGGAGATGGGACTGTGGTCAGAGGAAGGAGTAGCTGAAAGAAGTTCAGGGAGCTGTTGCCTCCCTAATACTAAGAGGGCTCTCCCTCTGTGTTAAGGGATCTTTGTATGCAGCATGTGTTAGGAGTGTAATGTTGTATGGTAGCAGGACCTGGGTGGCTAAAGAGGATGTTCATCAGACCCGTAGCCAGACTTTCCTAAAGGTTGCGAGGGGGGGAGGGAATGTTTTCTCCTGAGACTGGACTTGCACAGCAGGTGGCTGGTCAAAGATCTGCTGCTTGCTTGCTATGGGGGTCCGAGTGTATGTATAAGTGACACTGAGAAGCAGCACAAAACTTCTGAATAAAAGAGAGTGACTCTTTTTGCACTACTGTATTTATAAAAAAAAAAAAAAAAAAAAAAAAAAAAAAAAGGTGAGAAAGTGAATCTTTAGGCAGGTGGAGGGGTCGTCCGACCCTCCAGACCCCACCCTGGCTACGGGCCTGTTCATACTGTTAAACACTCGGAAACGACAATGATTAGGTGGACATGTTGTGCATCCTTGAATACAGGACCTGGAGAGGTGGGGATTGCAATTGAAGAGTTGAAGGGAAGAATCGGGCTTGAGTGCACTGGGGGGGTAGATTCAGATGGTTTGGGCACGTAGAGAGGATGAAAGACGACAACTGGGTGCAGAGGGTGGGAAGTGTGAACATTGGGGGAAGGGTCGCAAGAGGCAGACCAAAAATGATCTGGGAAGAGGTCAAAGAGTGTGGCCCCAGGGATACAGGACTGAATAGGTAGGTTGGCAGAGATTGAGCAGCATGGAGAGTCACCATTAAGTGACCAAGACAGACACATGCATGCATATTAGAGCCTTTATACATGATTTGATAAATGATACAAAAGTAACTCAAAAGTATGAAAAACATATTGAAAGATATCTTTACAATAAGCAAATACCCTTACATTTTTGAAACACTGCTGGCAGAGCTGTGATGTACATGTCTTGCAAAACACCACAGCCTTGACTTTCTGACATTCTTCACAGAAACCTACAAAAGGGAGATAAAATTTTTATTACACATATGAAGTAACTTTACATTGTAAAGAACAATCCTGCAGCTTAATGACAGTAAATTTTGGTTTATTATTAGGGTTCAATGCAGTTTATTGTTAGGGCTCAATGCAGTTTATTGTTAGGACTCAATGCAAGCAAAGACTAAGAAGTACTGGAAGTTTTATTTAAAAAAATAATGAAATAATTTTCATCATAATCATCAACATCATCACCATCATCTCAAGCCCTTTTTCCTCACCCAAAAGACTGGGTGAGGTAGGGCCCACAAGATAAGATAAGACAAAATCATGACAGAGGGAGAACGAAGCAGATACTGTATGCCTAAGAGCTCAAAGCTTCATTTCCAATAGTTACATGAGGAAATGTCACTATACAGTAGGAGCTCTCTTTCAACTTCTGGGGGAATGTTTCGTTTTTTAATTACAGTACAACCTCATTATAACAGACTAACTGTGGACCAAACCATATCAAAAAAAGCGAAAGTCCGATAAAAGCGATATCTGGACTTCCCACTGCTATCCCAGACATTTCCTGATATTATCAAACATTAGTCCAGATTGTACCAACGGTTTTTCACTACCACTGCAGTACTGGTTCAAACAGTCATAACGCGGCAAACTAGGGTCACAACAGTGGGAAAAGACACAACGTAACCAGAGATAGTCATAGTGCGGGTTGCACCAGCCTATGACGTATGGTTGTCATGTGTCTGCGATGCATGTCGTTTCTGCCGACTGAGCATTCCTGCTCCTGTTGAGCCTACCCTCTCACTGCACTCTGGCTACACATGTGCTCTGTGTGATCTTTGCGACCCGTTGGAGTCCTGCCCTGCCTCAGAACCCCCTTCCACTTCCACCCAGCAAACCCACAACCTCTTCCATTCAAGGTGAGAAACCCTCCAGTATTTGTATGTATTGAAGTCTTTATTAGGTATGTAAATGTCCAGGGAAAAAAAAAAAAAATGAAAACTGTCCAAGACAGTGAACTTGGGGCTGGCTTACGTACCATGAAAACCTTTTACACATAAACATTTTGCCCTATAATATGGAAATCTCATACAAAGGGAGCTTCAGGGTACAATATTCCTGCATTAAGCGAGTGCTCGCTGTACAGTATATATATGTATGTATGTGTGATACACATAAACTGTGTGCATAAATCTATCTATCAACCTATCTATCTATCAATATATAAATATACTGCACAGTATATATATATATACATTGCAAGTTTATATCCATGGGGTGGCTAGGGTTTATTGCTCACACAATACCACTAAGAGATGAGTGAGACTGGTCAATCTCATCTTAAATGTCAGGACCATCTTGCCTAGCCCCGGGCTCCTACGCTCCTCATGGGGCAATATATAGATAGATAGACAGATATTGATATATACATACATATATATATATATATATATATATATATATATATATATATATATACAGTAATCCCTCTACTTTCTGGACGCCCACTTTCCGGACATCCCCACTTACCGGACATAATCGTCCCGGGATCCAATATTCCCAAAATGGTCTGAAAACCGCAAAAAATTTGAAAAAAATTCGATTTTTTCCCACCCGTAATTTGGACTTGGCGCGCGTGCAGTGCGGGACAGCTTTGTTGTGGTGCGTCATTCCTCCGACGTCCGCTAGAGCACCCCTGCATCCTCCCCACTTACCGCCCGTCTCTTCTCGTGAGTGAACGCTCGTCATCATGGCTGCCCACGTGCTCGCTTTTCTGGTGGTGCCTTACCTGCTGCAGGCACTCCTGCTGCTCTTGTGCCTCTCCTTCATGTGTGTGATGATGGCCCCGCCACCTGAGAAGAGGAAGAGAGTGGTTTTGACTCTGGAGAAGAAGAGGGAGATACTGGAGAAAGTAGATGCGGGATGGTCTTCGTCACGCATCCTCCGTGAGTTCAACCTGGCCCGATCTACTTTGTTTGATGTTAAGAGATCCCGAGAAAAACTCATGCAGTACACGGCTGACTTCTCGTCGAAAAGCAAACGCAACATGGAGAGGAAGATGATGTTTGCTCCCAAGTCTGTTGAAGTCGACCGCTCCAGGTTGATTTGGTATCGACAGCAACGTGCTGCTGGTGTGATGGTACATGGTACGGAGCTGAAGGCTGCTGCTGAGAAGTTCACAAGGCTTCAAGGCTTCACGATGCCCTAGACTTCAAGGAATCCGAGGGTTGGCTCTTCGCGTTCAAGTCACGGCATGGCCTTACCAACCGTAAGTCTCATGGCGAAGCTTTGGACGCTAACGAGGATGGAGTAGAGGAGTTTCGGCACAAGGTGAAGGGCTTGATCGACAGGGAGGGCCTCACTCTCGGTCAAGTCTACAACACTGACGAAACTGGTTTATCCTATTGCTCTTTGCCTACGAACACTCTCGCCGAGGTGACAGAGAAGCGTGTACCTGGCCGCAAACTCTCCAAGCAACGGCTATCTGCTTTGTGTTGTGCCAATGCTAACAGCATGCACCGGCTTAAGCCCGTTATTGTTGGCCGTGCAAAGCAGCCTCGGTGTCTTCGTGGGATGATGGATGTCCTTCCTGTCGTCTGGTACCATTCCTTGAAGGCATGGTTCACAGCCCACATCTTCAAAGACTGGTTCCACCGCCATTTCGTCAAGGAGGTCATACATTACCAGACGGAGAAACTGGGAATCCCACGCGACCAGGTAAAGGCCCTCCTTCTCCTTGACAATGCACCTGCCCACCCGTGCGACAAGGGCTTGGTGGCTGAGAATGGCCGCATTAGGTGCATGTTTCTGCCACCTAATACTACTGCTCTCATCCAATCAACGGACCAAGGAGTGATCGTGGCAACGAAGCGGCTATACCGACGGAAATTCCTAGACAAGGTGATGGTTGTTCTCAAGGACGAGGATGAGTGCAAGGAGGGACGAGGCATGTGAGGCCAGTGGACTTTGGAAAACCTTCGCTGCTACAACATCAAGTCTGCCATTTACAACTGGGCCAGTGCATGGAAGGAAATCCCTGTCAAGACTCTAGAAAAGGGTTGGTCTTGTCTGCTTCTCGGAACGGATGTGGAGCACGATTTCCTAGGTTTCGACATGGATGACTTCCATGCACATCTAAGTGAACATGGGGACGATGTTGATGTGAACGAAGTGCGTGAGTGGTTGGATGACGACGAGGGCGATCCTGGGTATCAGACCCTGTCTGATATCGAGATCACATCTTCAGTTGAAGGTGTCAGTACTCAACTTGAAGATTCCGACGAGGACGGCAACAATGATGCGGACTCCTCTCAGCATGACACAACTCCAGCCATCCCCAAGCTGAGCGCACTCCGGGAACACCTAGAGTTCATTCTCGATTACCTGAAACACCTAGACTGCGACAGGGAGATGGGGCCCCTGGGACTTGTTGAGGAAGTGCGTGCTTTCTGGCAGCGCATCATAAATAGTCAGAATCGTCGTTCCTTGCGTCAATCAACGATTGAAAGCTTTTTCAGGCCCGTGACCCCCGCTATGCCCAGCCCTGGCTCACACTCCGTTGCCTCCCCAAGACAGGCCCTCATGCTCCGAGCCACAGCCCAGCACATCAGCCACTGTGGAGTCACCGCTCGACGTGAGTTTGCGTCTATCTTCTGAGTTGTCTGCAGTGGGTACGCCATCACCACGACCCAGCGATGCACCCCTAGGTCACCTCCCAGCAATACTCTCAGACTCTGACAGTGATTAAACAGCAAGAACTTCTCCACTAGACCACATGGGAATTTCGTGTTGTGCAGTGAAAGAAAAACAGTGCATACAGTATTGTGAAGAAAGTAGAAATTAGAGTGAAAAGACAAACAATTTTTGGACTAAATTTAATGTAAGTTTACTTGTGTGTTTTGTTTTGAAATTGGTTTTATGAGTGGAAGACTTAAAGTGCAGAGTGCAACACTTATTAAGTTACACTGGAGCATAAGTTAAGACAAGAGTGCGCAGTGTGAAGAGAATGGACTTCTGAGTGCGAATGACTAAGTTAAGCGCAAGACTTCATGAACAGTGTACTGCAAGTGCTTCAGGAAATCCTTCTTACTGTCAGAGTCTGAGAGGAGCTGTTTATTCATCGAGATGGCCAGGGACTTGCTGTAAGTACCCAGAATGTTTCATACTGTACTGTACTGTATTTTCCATACTGTATTTACCTCAAACACCTCATTTCACTCTTTTATGTCCCTTATTGGTGTGAATATGTAGTGTCTTAAGTGCTATGCATGTGCAGTAGGGAGGTGTTTTTCTGAGTTAGGCTAGGTTAGGGTCCATAACTACCAGTCCAGAAGCCAGGGACTTGTAAGTACCCAGAATGTTTAACATTGTATAAACCTACCTCAAAAACCTCATTTTATGGTTCTTTTGGATTTATTTCAGTCTTTTATGTCCCTTATTAGTGTGATTTGAGTCTCAAATAGGTGCTATGCATGTCCAGAGGGAGTTGTATAGGCGTTTTTTTGAGTTAGGGTCCATAAGTACAAGTACAGGAGGCTGGTGCCCACTATCCGGACAGGACCACTTTCCGGACATGCCTTTGGCTCTATTACATTGGATAGTGGAGGGATTACTGTATATATATATATATATATATATATATATAGACAGATAGATAGATTGATATTAACCCCTACACCGCAGCGATGTTTTTGCGCTCCTTGCACATCCCACGAGGATATTCACACTCCAACAGATTTTTTAAAAATATTTGCCAAAAATCAGTTTTTAGTCCTAGAATATTATAATTAAATGTGCAAATGGCACATACCTTCAGCTTTCTCCTGGGATGTTTGTTGAGCCTTTGTGTAGTACAGTAGGACTTGTGGAGGCTTCTGAAGTTGGGAAACGAAATCTCCACTTTACACTTCCCGACACCCTGTAATATGATTACCACAGCCTGATATTATCACTAGAAACACTATTCTATGATTTTCAAGTAGTTTGGAATTCATTAAAAAAAAAAAAAAAAAAAAACTGTGAAAGTACAGTAATGGAAATTATGAGCGCGTACGAGCTTCCCACTTGCGCTTGTTCCCCACTGGTATTCTGTCATTTATTATTCATAAACACACTCACACTTTATATTTCTATTACTTTATTACACTTATATGTATATACAGTATTTATCCATAAGTTTCCTTCAGTAATAGTAGTTTATTTTCACTCCAGGCATTAACTTTCTCGTTCAGTAAAGTAGCGTAGAGAGCAAAGCTTTGACTGTCATTACTCCAAGTATTTGTACTCATCATCTTATATTAGCAATTATTTACTGTACACTTCCATTTTATTTACACTATGTTATACACTGTCACTCCAGTAAATAAGGGCTCCTTTCCCTTGGAGCCAGGATGAACTTGGGACACTGAAGCACTCGTAGTTTATCACCATTTCCTCCACTGGCTCATCACAAGATTCACCAGAAAGATTGTAGTCAATGTCCATCATTATCATGGATAAATTAGCCAGTTCACACTCCACAGCAGAGTCATTTAGTCCTTTACCCCTTCCCACACGAGGTTTAGTAGGGGTAGAGGTCACAGAGCCCTCTAGAAGCGGCGGAAATGGAGGGGCGCAAGTGCTACGTGCTTTCATCTCGAGAAACAACACTGAACTAAATGACGAGGCGGACATGGGCCGCCAAGGGCTGACAACGTCAGCAAGGTGACAGCTGCTAATTTATATGTTGTGAAATGATTGGCAGGAAATTAGGTAGTTCCAGGTGAATGTAAATATCACTTAGGCTTCTCCCTTCCTTCCTTATATATATTTTTATTACGAGAATAGATTATACGGCATATTTCAAGGGGAAATTACCAGTGAAATGGCGGGGGACAAGGCAATGTGGAGGCGATTTGTTTGTGGCCACCCCGTACGGGATTAAGGCGTCTGGCAATAGATAGAGATAGATAGAATATACATATATATATATATATATATATATATATGCATACACACAGAATATACGTTGTATCCTTCATGACTAAGATGTCTGTTTGCTGCTTTCTTTATCTCTAACCCATCCTGTCCGGGTGTCATGTATACATGTCCTCCTGGGGCCATCCGGGTGACACGTATACATGATCTAGTGTTTCATGGAATTGTCTGAATATCCTGCGGGTTATTTCCACCACACGCAGCAACTGGCAACCCTCCGGCACGCATCCGAGTCATGCTCCAGTTGCCTGCGCTCCTCCATAATGGATAGACCTATGCGAAATGTTTTCCCTGCATCCAGACCCTTGGCTGAATGCCCACAGCCACTAACTTCAACACCAATGAAGTCCAAAGGCCAGAAAAGAAATGACCTTAGTGATAGTGCGATAGGGAAAGAACTCGAGGTGACATTATCACCAAGTGTGAGTGTAGAGAGTGACTCTTCCTCTCAGGAAAGCGACCGCCATACAGTTAAGTGTCGTGTGAGATGGGTGGAGGACATGACTCCACTGCACGCCCATCATTTCCCCTTGTACGTTCATCTGTTATTTCCAATGATGGGAATGGTTCAGAGGGTCTTAACAATCCTGGAGAGGGGGATATTGGCAAGGATAAGGAGATGGAAGAGGAGGTAGGGAGTGGAGAAAGGGAGGAGGTGGAGGAGGGAGGGAGAAGGGAGGAGGAAAAGAGGTGCGTCAAACCTCGTGCCACCCCTCTCTATTTATGTGAATAATGGAAGCAGAATGTTTGTTTCACGATGAAATCAGTACCTTATTTTTATTGAAAGTTTCCATGTGTGTGTGTCTGTTATGATGAAAAAGTACATGTCACAGGAAAAAAAAAAATTTATAGTGGAAAATGTAGTGGAGTGGAGATAGGGAGGGAGGGAGAAGGAAGGAGGAACGTGGTGCCTCACGCCACCGGTCTGCTTACGTGAATAATGGAAGCAGAAAGTTTGTTTCATGATTAACCCCTAGGCACTGGGCATGGGTAGACCTATGCACGTCCCAGAACCAGGTTATTTTTAGGATAATCGATTTGCCCCCAAATAATTTTTTTTTCATTACAAATCTATCACAAATGACAAAAAACATAAAAAGCACGTACCTACTCTCTGTTGGCGATTTGGAGGTGGTGGTGTGGTGTGAAGGAGCAGGTGTTTGGCGGCTGGGCTGAGCGTGTTCAAGGTCGCGGTGGTGTGATGGCGGTGCTTGGTGGAGGAAGGAGGGATGATATCTCGCACCAGAATAAGTGCTGAGTGTGTCTTTGTTTCTCTAATTCACAATGCCGTATGAACATAATGTTACGACTAAAATAGCAAAAAAACACAAGAAAGTACCTAATAGAGATCAGCTTATTTTATATTTTCCACGATATTTATATTCTAACAAACTTATGTCTGTTTAGATATTCATAGTTATTTACACACTATTTACATATTATTTCACTGTTTTTAGTACTTCTTGACAATGTGATACTCCCTAAAGGCTGGCTATGGTCAGTACAAGTGTTTTCAAGCATCCATACACTCTCCCCCACACCCCTCTTGGCCCCCTAGTAGCCCTCCACACTACCCCACCCCACCCTACCCTACCCCTCCCAACCACTACCCCTACCCCAAACCAGGATCAGCTGGTTCCAAGGCCACACTCTCTCTATGCCGGCCTCCCACCACCCTCCACCACAGCCCTTCTCCCTGCTGGGCTGCCCTCCCACCCCCCCACCCACCCACCCACCCCCTCCCCCCGGCCAGTCAATGTGACCCCACGCACCAGACATGCCGGGACAATACTGAATCCATATGGCATACTATGAAGTTCAAATATGCCCGTGAAAAATTAAAACGTCATATGACGAGGACCGTAGGCCTCTACCAACACATCATGTGACGTGGACCGGCGCCTAGGGGTTAAATCAGTGCCTTATTTTTTACTGAAAATTTTTGTGTGTGTATTCATTACGAAAAAAACCTAAACCACAGGAAAAAATTTCTGTTAGAGTGGAAAATACAGTATTTTTTATTTTGGACAGTACTTGTATGACTAATTTGTTCACAATTTTCTTTTTAGGCATTATGCAGTAGTAGTTGTAGTAACAGTGGTATTATTTGTAGTAGTAGTAGTAGTTGTAGCAGTGGTAGTAGTAGTCGTAGCAGTGGTAGTTGTAATATCAGTAGTAGTAGTAGTAGTAGCAGTAGTAGTAGTAGTAGTAGCAGTAGCAGTAGTAGTAGTTGTAGGAGTTGTAATATTCAGACTTCTAGTCGCACAGCAATGCCAGAATCGAATGACAATGCAAGCCAAACGTACATCTCCGTGTGTGTGTGTGTGTGTGTGTGTGTGTGTGTGTGTGTGAGTAAGAGTGTCTCTGTCTGTAAAGCAGGGTGGTGGTGAGGCAGGCAGGAGGCTGGCCTCAAGGTCGTTGCTATGGTTACTGGCCTCCCAGCAGCAAATACGGCTGATTATGGAAAATTTTTCAGGTAAATAGTATTTCTGGTGGATTTTGGTTTTGGACGTGTTATCAAAGTGTTATTACTGTGGAGAGCTAGTCTAAGACTTAGTTGTGTTGCCAAACCTCTGCCACACATAAGGACACCGGCAAAAAAACAACAACAAAAATTGCCCCCTTTCCCCACTCACTCACTCTCCCTAAACACACGAATCTACAGTGAATTTCTACAAAAGCAGGCGAGACTACAAGATTAGCTTCAGTTCTACATTGAATTCCTACAAAATACGAGCCTTCAAGCCTACGAGTCTGCGAGTCTACAAGCCTACGAGGCCACGAGTGTACAGTTGATTCTGCATTATCAAGATTGAAAACAAAAAATACCTCTTACAACCAACAACTCACAACCAGCTCCTGACAGTATTCTCTCCAACCTCCCCTCCGTCTCCCCGATCATCACGCTGATTTAGAGGTGAAGAGGTCACAGGACACCTTGCCAGTAGTTTAACAAAGTACTGATACAAACAATCTTGCAATTTCTACGACGAACCAACGAACTACAACCATCTACAATCAACTACAAGTAACAACTCTATGAGTCGTCTGTATAATCTTCTACACGCACCTACAAGTAGCGGCAGTCTTCATCTCACAACGAGTAAATCACAAGAGGAAAGGACTGAGAATACATCGAGAAAGAAAAACAGAACAAACAAACGAAGAGTGAGACATGACTCACAACTCACAACCACCAGACCTCACCCTCCTCTCTCTCTGCTACCTCCACCAACCTCCACCGCTGACGCAGGAGTGCGAGAAGGTCAAGATGACGAAGCAAATACCAAGTCCATATTCACAACCCATCTTACTCACTTATCTTCACTGAAGTTACTCATCGTTACTCATTTACTCACCACAGCTACCAGTGTGGAAAGTCGACATTACCATACGTGTTTGCTGACACGACGCCACGCCTATCAACGTGTGTCTGACACGCCACAACACGTCAATCAACATGTGAAGAACAACGCTATCACCACGTGCAACACCACTCACACCATTCCCACCACGGTAAAAATTAGTGAGTTACATAGTTACTTCATTTGTACAATACACAGTAACAGACACAGTGACAGACAATAGATTTTGCACAATCATATAAAACGTGCTGTATAGTTACAACTTACGTACACATACTTCAATTATCTGCATAACTATCTATCTATCTATCTATTGCCAGACGCCTCAATCCCGTTTGGGGTGGCCACAAACAAATCGCCTCCAAGTCACCCTGTCCCCTGCCATTTCACTGCCCT
The DNA here is from genome assembly GCF_032717465.1 of Coenobita brevimanus. Lineage (NCBI taxonomy): Eukaryota > Metazoa > Arthropoda > Malacostraca > Decapoda > Coenobitidae > Coenobita > Coenobita brevimanus. Next base: position 7,802,135 of record NC_137015.1, read on the forward strand.
GCTCCCAACTCACACCCCCCTCTCTCATATACCTCTCCACCCCATCTCTCCATCTCATCCTCGGCCTCCCCCTCCCTTTTCCCCTCTCCACCTCACTCACACACACTCTCTTCGTCAATCTTTCACCCTCCATCCTCTCCACATGGCCAAACCACCTCAGTGTGTTCCTCATAACGCTTCCTATCACATCCATATCAACACCACAACGCTCCTTTATATCCTCATTCATCAGCCTGTCTCTCCATGTGACTCCACAGGCTCCTCTTAAATAACTCATTTCCACTGCTCTCACTCTTGACTTGTGTCCTTCCAACAACGTCCAAGCTTCACTTCCGTACGTTAGAGTTGGTATCACAATACTGTCATGTAGTAACTTTTTCACTTCCATGCTCACTTCCCTGTTTCTTATCACTGCTTTCAAAGAACCAGCAACCTTTCTTCCCTGCTGTACCCTTTCAAGCACTTCACCCTCCAAACCTTCATCATTACTCATCACACTACCCAAGTACTTAAACATACTCACATTTTCCAATTCCTCACCATCCAACCTCGCCGTACATTCACTAACTTCACCTCTCTCAAAGATCATCACTTTACTCTTCCCTACATTCACCTTTAGATTCCGTTTCTTACACACTCTCCTAAACTCATCCACCAAGCCTTGCAGCTCCCCTTCGTCTTCACTCAACAACACAGTATCATCTGCAAACAACAGTACAGGGAGTTTCCAAACACTATCCTCTCTCACCAGGGCCACTCCAACATCCACTACCCTACCTTGTACCTCTTTTATTACCCCATCCATGTACAGATTGAACAACCATGGAGACATGACACATCCCTGTTTCAACCCAACTTTCAAAGAGAAAAATTCACTTAGTTCACCATCCACACACACTGCAGCCTTCGCACCATCGTACATACTCTTAACAGCATTCAACAACTTCCCATCTACTCCATTAACAAAATGTAACTACAATTATAAGGCCAACACAATTATGTAACAGTTGCATTAACAAAATGTAACTACATTGTAACACTGATACAATCAGCTTAAAGTCGAAGGATTGGTGAGTATTATGACACCTTGTTTTTTTATTTTTGGTTAAGTATTAACTGAGATATGAAAGTTTAAAAATAGACAATTTTCATGATTTCTCTCAGGAATGCCCGGCTGTGGGAAGGGTTCGCGGGAAGATGTGCCGGACGGGATAGGCTAATGTAGCAAATGTTTGAGTTCAATTTTGGAGTTAATTTTGTATCTATATAAGAAGGCCAGTCTTCAGTCTGAGAGTAAAGGGTATGTGGAGAGGATGTGTAATATTTAATAACCAAAATGAAACTTAACAAATTAAGCACACTGTCCTGGCCGAGATCTGATCTCAGGCCCTCATGCTTGATACACATGCACGTTACCACTGAGCCAAAGAGTGGAATCATCGAAAATTCATAGAGAAATCGCTCACCTGAGGTTTAAAATACTCGATACAGGTAGCAGTACCTCTTTACCTTACTGTGTTCTCCATCAGGCTGGCTCCAAAGAAAACGAGTTCTATGGGAGGGTAACTATTCCACACCACTCATAAACGGTATTTATTTATTTATTTGGTACAAATTTATATGTAGTATGAGAGTATATTGGTTTTCACACAGTAATATAGTCAATATAAACATTGTTTCACTCACCAAACACATCAACATACCTGACCTTTTTGGCAACATTTCCTGAACATCATTTCTGACTTTCTTCCTCTAATGCTATGTAAAGTTTGTCCTCCACATTGTCAACGATTGGGGAATCACTCTGGCCCTGAATTTTGTACCGTGGCACGACATGTCTTTACTGGCCAAGTCACTCGTAACAGGTGAATTGCTGAGACAATGGTGTGCGGGGGGAGGGGGAGGTCATGCTGGGTAAGGCATTGTCCCTGCCTGGCATCTTGTAGAGGAAGGTGTCCCGTGTATATGTACCAAAAATCACTCGCGAAAATTGAAAATTGTGCAAATTAGGGACCTTGCAATTGATTCACGTTTATATACGTCAACGAGACTGACAGTGACAGAATGTGTGGACGTATTTTTACGTCAACGGGACACGGCAGGTCAAGAACGCTGCAGAACACACCGAACAGTTCATCCCAGGGATGTATGGACTAGGATGCTGTCAGCTAACCAACAACATCACTACCCTCTAACATGCCACACTGCTGCCAACCAATGTAAAAACCAAAATGAAACTTAACAAATTAATTACACTGTCCTGGCCAAGATTCAATCTCAGGCCCTCGCGCCTGATATGCGCGCACGTTACCATTGAGCCAAAAAGAAGATCCCTGCTTCGCCTCTAAGCAACGCATGTTTTCATAGATACCATTACAGATGGAGGATGATAACTGGGTGCGGAAAGTGAGAAGTGTGAAAGTCATGAGTAGGGGTGCGAGGCAGACAGGAAAAAAAAAAAAAAAAACTTAAGTAGTTTTCATACCAAGGTATATATAGAGTGCAATAAATTTTCAGTTATTAAGGTATGTTTTGAAATAAATTTGTATTCATACAGTCTGTAAGATATATGCATATATACCAGTCAAATACCTAATTAACCCTCAGGCACAGGTGGTTTGAGTCGTTAGATTGTTTAACAACCTGTAAAGCGCACCATGACACGAATCGGGTAAACGAAAATACCAAGATATGACACCCATCAGCGGGAAACGTGTGACCTCCTTTGTTTGACACGATGTGCGTCATGGTGCGTCGCACAAGATGGTATTTTATGACTTCATTGGAGTCCGTGCATGAAAGGACTAAGGACTTTTCATGTAATCCAAGATTGTTTTATCCAAGATGAAGCTCCTGCTGGTAACTCAAACATGCTTCACCTAGATATTACCCAGTATGTGACTATCTCTTAGCCTGGCCAATTACCTACTTTCTAGAGCCTACACTTACTGTAAATACACACACATCTCCTTCAACACAAAAGAAGCTCCATTCCAAAGGCACCTCATAAACTAAATGCCCTGAGAACATTAACAGACACTATCCCCAGAAGACAGATGGAATCACTGAAAACAACCTATAAACAGTTCAAACAAACAACCTTTTATTATGTGAGCCTAAACTGGGTCCCCCACTGGTCACAAAGAGAGTCTTAAAAAAAACACAAAACAAAGTTTAAAAAACAATAAGAAGATGTACAAAGGCAAAATAAATAGACAAATAAATAAATCATTTGCATCAAGAAAATAAAGTTATCCCAATCAAGGATCACAGGCACAAGAGAGGAGGAGTATACACAATTTATTACTTCAAAATAGGATCAGTACCATCCATGTAACCCTATGCCGTACCGGGCGCCCCCCCCCCCCCCCAAAAAAAAAAAAAAAAAAAAAAAAAAAAAAAAAAACAATATCCCCCAAAAGTTACAATGCTTCAACAACAATTCTCCTCCACTCAACACTACACTTCAAAAAAACATAAACCAACCAACCAAAACCTATAGCCAAACAGCATTCTTCATAAACTCCCGCCAGATTCCTCAGAAAATGTCCATTCCAGGGAGACAAGAGTGCAACTTCCCAGACTATGATGTAGCCATGACCCTTCTCTGCTTCAGTACCAATATTAATACTCTACAACCTACAAGCAGTCCACTATGTTCTTGCTGTACTGAAGTCCCTAAAACCACAACACAATCATCTCATGTTCTATCTTCCACACTATAAACAATCCTTCAACATAACCTTACCAAAAGATCTGTGGGTGAACCTAGCTGAAATGGCTAATTTTTTAAAGTCTGCTAGGTCCATGTCCAGATGAGTCACAAATCACAATAAACTAAACCAACTATCCATACTGATTATATTCCCACTGTTATCAGTCATTCATGTTCTAGAACAGGCATATATATCCACATCGACACTAGAATGTGCTCTCTGAAACATTAATTAATTTTTAAAAATCATATCTTCCCTCAGCTATACTGCCTTTATGAATGGAACAGACACATCACCATCACCACCTTACTCCCTCCTGGGAACAGCCAGACTGGGGAAGTCCATCACAGACCTGCCTCCAAACTACGGTACTTTACTCTCTTATGTATCCCCACTCTCTCAAAACACTTCTTCCTTCTCTCTCACCATTATATGGTACTAATTCACTTTAAACATAACTTTTGCTCTAAAAAATGCCAGTCCATACTCACTGTAGTAAGAAATTAAATTGAAACCATTATTACAGATGAAATACTGAACAATACTTACTAGCATTCTTTTTACTTTTGACATTCTGGGAAGTTTTCCAATTTAACTGAAGCTCCATTTTCAACTTTCTGAAAGTAACAAAAAAAAAATATATATATATATATATATATATATATATAAATTAATAAAAGACTAAATAAATTAAATGGTACAGTATGAAATACTGTACAGTAATCCCTCTAATATCCGAACATCCCCACTAACCGGACATAATCGTCCTGGGATCCAATATTCCCAAAATGGGCCAAAAACCGCAAAAAATAAAAAAAAAATCCGACTTTTTTCCCACCCGTAATTTGAAATTGCCGCGTGTCGCCGAACAGCTGTTACACCATGGTCCCTTCACCCCTTCCTTCCTCCCCCCTCCCCTCCCATCAGGGTTGCCATTTGGTATTTTTCATTACCAAGTGTGGGCCAATTTGGTAATGAAAAATTCGTTTGGTAATGAATCAGAATAATGCATTACCAAATGGATTTTTCACATGTATAATGATACACAGGATGGAGATGGTGGATTGTTTGCTCTCTCTGATTAATTTGGTAGCCTATATAACGTGATAATAATCAGCATGCCGTTAATTATAAGAAGAGTGATTATATGTACAGTAAACCCTCATTATACAATGCCTCACTGTACGATATTTCGCTTATACAATGTCAAAATTTTAGTACCCTATGCCCACTATACAATGGGAACGATCTGCAACAACGATGGATCATCCGCGGCTCAGTGAACAGCGAATGTGCAAACGCAACAAAAACGTCCTCACACTGTCAGCATTAGACCACACACACTTGTCCACCGGTCCAGCCTCATTAGCTAGCCCTGCCCAGCCAGCCAGCCCTGCCCAGCCAGACAGTTCTGACATTGATAAGTGAGGGCTGAAAGTCCCTGTGACTGTGAGGCCGAGTAGGGACAATTCGCCGTCAGGACGATTCCCCATCATTTATTTACGTATCAGTTTATTTAGCAAGTACACTAGGTTTTTAGTACTGTACTTGTACCTCTTCAAAGTAGTTTTAAAATATACCCAGGATGTTATAGTACCAATGGAAATTAATGAAAACAGCTGTGGGTGATGCCAGAACATAATTCAAAATCAACTACAGCAAGGTAGAAACAAGTTAAATATTGTCTAAAAGTGCAACTTACAAATGATATCCAAAGCCAATGCTATTGAATGAAAATAGACTTTGATAGATCCCCCTGAGAATCAGTTATTAAAGTATCAGTTAATCAGTAGTAAGTATGTTTATAGAATGACGGGGAATTGTCCTGATGGGGAACGTCCATATTATGACGACGAATTGTTGACTTCATGGCGAATTGTCTAGGAACCACGTAAACAACTGTTGCTTGCTTCAGTAAAGGTAAGATCTACCGTATACTGTAGTTTTCATGCTTTTTTCCCTTTATTCACTATTAATGTGTTACTTTAAATGTTTAAACATAAGGATATTTCATGTATGTGAGTGCTAAGGGGTGTGTATGTGAGAGTTGAGGCACGTCTGGGAACGTATCCCCATTGACTCCATGTTATAATGGGATTGCTATACGATGGATTGCTTTACGATGGGGTTTTCAGGAACGGAACCCCATCGTATAATGAGGGTTTACTGTATTTCCACTTGTGTATATAATTAGTGAAGAACAGATGCTAGCTTTATGAATTTGGTAATGAAAATTAAAAATGGTAATGAAAATTGAGGAGTTTGGTAATGTGGCTGTTGCGATCTGGCAACTCTGTTACCCCGCCATCATCAACAGTCACAGCCTATCTCCGATCGAGAGCAGATGCTTATAGCAGTGCAAGTCACAGGTGCTTGTTTTTTGTGAATAAACAGTGAATAAACTGCAATACCTCGCTACTAGAACACACGGGAATTTACAGTGTTGTGCAGTGTTAAGAAATTAGAATTTAGAGTGCAGAGGATTAACTGTGGACTGCAAACTGGCGGTTCAAACCAGTCCAGAAGCCAGGGACTTGTAAGTACCCAGAATGTTTAATATTGTATAAACTCACCTCTAAAACCTCATTTTATGGTTCTTTTGTATTTATTTCAGTTTTTTATGTCCCTTATTGGTGTGATTTGGGTCTTAAATAGGTGCTATGCATGTCCAGAGGGAGTTGTATAGGTGTTTCTCTGAGTTAGGGTCCATAAGGACAAGTCCATAAGCTGGGGCCCAATATCCGGACATGCCTATGGCTCTATTATGTCAGATATTGGAGGGATTAAAACTCCAATATCTAATTTCTAAGTACCATGGAAGGATGCAATCAGTTTTGGAAGGCACCCTATGTAGGGATGGGTCCTATGTTCCCATTAGCCACAGGTTTTGCATCTTTATTAACATCTAGCCTTAATCCTCATGCTTTTCAGCACCCAAAACATCTAGTAAATTACATCATCATCAAAACATCTTGTAAATTACCATCGTCAAATTATAACACTAAAACTCTAAAACACAATTTGTTAAAAAATCAATTTCTCCATATCCTTTCTTAGCATGGCCTAGCTGTATGTGTTAAAAGGTTTAATCACCTTGGTTTTTCAAAGAAGGGTTTTATTCTCCACGTCTAGAGGCAGAAAACTGTCATGGGTTGGGACTGGTCAACTCATACTGTTTTCATTATATTAAGACTAACTTGGTGGAAGGGTTGAAGATCAGCAAAGGGTGTAGTGACTGACCAATTAGAATAAAGGTAACAGACAAGATCATGGTTTCAGCTCTTTAACTCAGAGTTTATAATGGAACTGGATTATACATGGTGAAAGTAGTTAAAGTAAACCAAAGATGAACTGATTCTATTTTGAGAACAAGAGAGCACAGGTTAAGGTTAAGGGGCATTTTCAACTTTTCAATCATTCATTGCCAGATGCCATGTATCCCAAACAGGGTGGCCAAGGGCTTAGAGTTAATTGTTTTACAGGGAGGGGCACTAATCCTCCACCAACCCCACTTGACACGTAGGGATGCCAACAGCATCTGGTGTTCCCAGGCAGTCACCCATCCAAGTACTAACCAGACCCAACGTTGCTTAAATGCATCTTATTCAATTTGAACCCCACTTAGTGGAGGAGTTGTTGGTCATGCAAGGATGAAATATGGTTGCTGGGCATGCAAGGATGAAATATGATTGCTGGGCATGCAAGAATGAAATATGCAAAGTTTGAGAATAATCAATCACAGGTCAAGGTCACAAGGCACAGTTAAGTGTTCAGTCACAGACCAATTGTAATGTGAAGGTGTTGCACTCTTCATGTGTTCCATTTATTATTTTCTCCAATTATTATACTCAGCTTGACAGACTCTTCTAATGGGAAGGAATTAGTCGGAGCATTCATTAACCCCTTCACTACTAAGACACTCTACTAAGTTGAATATCTTACAACTCCTTAATAATTTTCTAACAGAGACCTTAAATCAGTGAAATAAGTATGAAAAATATAGACTTCAAAAGCCAAGCACTACTGGAGGTCTATCCTAAGTTTAACAATATCAACAAGTGGCGGCAAGATGAAATAAGCATATTACATATGCAACTGAGATATGTACTATCATAAAACTTACTCATTTCTCCCAGCAGCGATCATTCCTACGATGTAAAAGTGCTTGGTTAACTGCTGTCCATCATCTGTAACCTGAAAATTAAACAAAAGATGATGGAAAAAAAAAAAAATGAAGCTTTTGACACCTGCGTTACATGGAGTGACTGTAGGTTACACTTATCAGCCTCTAACACTCATTTTCCAACAATAAGCAGATACTGTATATTCTACATGACTAGTCCTGATATAACAGGTGTTGTAAAATATTTCAAATTACTGTACATTCTTCTTCCATTATGAACCTGTGTCAACACGTGAAAGACAATTAATATTCTTCACTAACCTTCTTACAAACAGTGCAGGTGTAACCTGAGTTTCCAACACACAGCTCACAAGCTCCATGTCCACAGGATAACAGAACTGGCTCAAGCTTTGGAGATGGATGCTTTCCATCTGTAACATATAACCAAAAAAAAAAAAGATGAGATACCCTGAAATGCACTCCTTTTTCCCAAGTCATTAACCCAGCTGTCAATGTCAAACACCCAGATGGCTTGTTTAACTGAAAAAATGACCACCATTCCTGATGGCAGGGATATCTGGGCTAAGCAAAACCATCTTTTTGTAGCTTGAATGCAAATTATTTAATAAACATCTCCAACACTAGGAACTTTCCCAAATAAAATATGTCAACATGATTTATCAGCACTATAAGGAATTTTACAAATACCAAATCATTTTCAATACTGAATATGCTCCCTGTGTTGTTTCAGCAGATTGAAACTGAAAAAGCAAACACGAAAAGATGCAAATGTTGCACTCCATAATATCACTGAGTGATATAGACTAAAATAATGAATTATAATCAATAACCAATTAAGCATACTGGTATTTACTGTACACAGGGATTACTGCATTTTATTTTTTCTTTTGCCAGCATACTGAAATCACAGTGGTAGCTATGCTCTCCAGAAAGGTAAGTGAAGGAACTATGCTGTGTGATATTTTTTAGATTTTCTTTGCATCACTCATTTCCATTAATTACTATGGAACTATGCTGTGTGTGATACTTTATTTTCTCTGCATCATTCATTTCCATTCCTTGACAACTGTGTCCTTATCTAATAATTAATCAGTTAAGCAGGTCACAGACTTACAGGCATACATGAATTTCCCTACTTCCTAATCATCCTCTGCATACGCAGTCATGGTAATGATAATGCTGTATAGTGTATTGCATGTTTTGCAGCAGCTGGCTTCCATACACCTGACATTGACAGGAAGCTCCATTATACATGTTCAAACCATTTTCAGGGTCCTGGAGGGCAACTGACCTGAAGTGCCAAGGAGCATCATTTTCTCTCACTGGAGAAGTAACCACCCCTAGCCAATGCTTCATGCACATCCACAGGTACAGAAAGTTCTCAATATACAGTGAAAAGAGAACACAGAATTTTTTATAGTGGCTGTGTTTGTGCGTGAGTCTGTATATGACATCGAGGGAACTCTGACAGGGTGCAAACGTGAAAACACATGAGAGGACATACTACAGCATCCTTTTCAATGCCTGCCTCAGGTGAAACTCAGTTCACATTAGGAGGATTGGTAAGTACACACTATATCAATCTGAACACCTGGTGTTCCTTAATACCGTACTGTATTGGAATGAAGCAATAAAACAAGCTAAGGGCAAGATAAACTCATAGGTCTTCCTCACTTGAAAGGTAAAAGTCGGATTACCAGTAGTTCACTGACATATCCTGGAGAGGCACAAGGGCAACATGCCCCTCCTACATTACAATCTCTTATGTCATGAATATGATACTGCTGCTGTTGAGAAACATTCATGCAGAATCATGCACTCCTTTCAAACTTCTATAAACACAGTTTCATATGAATTTTTACAGATAACTGTAGAAACAAGGTATTTTGATGTTTTTTTTATTCCTTAATTAATTTGCTACATTACAGTAAGAGTAAATTATTCAATTACTGCACATTAATCCAGCAGCTATTAGGGAATCTTTTATGTTTCCATGAATTTGAGGGGAATTATGGCATTTTACCACACATGCTTTTTCTTGTCATTTTCTACTGTATACTGTACAACGTGCATTATCATCATACCTGCCTTTACCACCATGGAAACCAACCATTTCATGCATGGCTATACAGTATGTTTACAACCAAAATGCTCTTCATGCATATTTTAGCTCTGACACATCTTCCCTATGTAGCCCAGACTGCCTTTTACTCTCAATGAATAGGTCCATATTTGGTTAAAAATGAATTTGGTTGAGAATACGTTGGGTGAGGTTGGTTTTACAAGTTGGCATATATATACATTGTTTTACTAGTTGGATTGTGTAAATATTTTTTTCTAAAATTATCAGTACATATGAAAACATTAGGAAATGGCGACTATCATCAACTCACTTGATATAGCGTTGCCTACTTCTTCCATTATCATTTTTTGTGTGCGTCTGCCCTCCTCTTTTCCTATTTCTCCCAACTTTCCCGTCATTTTTTTATTGCTCTTCTTTCCTTTTCAGGTGGCTTTACACTGAGTGACAAGCCTAATGGTTTCCTATAAGCCAGGAAATTATATACAGTACAATGCTGGGTAGTACCCATATAACCAACCCATACATGTTCCGTACATGTCAACAAGTGGGTTGGTGGAGGGTTAGTGTCCCTCCCTGTAAAATAACGAACTCAAAGTCAAATGACTACCCTTTACAGTATTAAGGAATCTGGCTATAGACAGAAAGACAGATAAATAAGATGATAAAAATTACATTGTTTCCCAATTAAAAGTGCCGATTCAGTAAATGACTGCCAATGTACCACGTTGAGTACACCGCTTCCCGTCTGATCAGCGAAGTTGAGCAACGTTGGGTCTGGTTAGTACTTGGATGGGTGACCGCCGGGGAACACCAGAAGCTGTTGGCATCCCTACATGTCAAGTGGGGTTGGTGGAGGATTAGTGCCCCTCCCTGTAAAACAATTAACTCTAAGCCCTTGGTCACCCCATTTGGGATACATGGCGTCTGGCAATGAATGAATGAATGAATAACTGGAATTGTTAATACTTCACTGGAATGGGGGGTATTTGCACCGCCAGACCCTCTAAATGATTGTAACTCACCTCACAACGTGCAGACTGAAATGTGCGTTAGCTACATAAAAATGCATCAAATTTAGAACACTTAGTAATAATGGCATTTGCAGTAATAATCACATGACCATTCAATGACAGAGGCAGGTGTGATCAGAAAGTAAATAAGGTACAGTATATACTGTATTTATATATTGGTACATCAGACATGAGACAGCCTTTCAAAAATGACACTGATTATAATAAAATAATGCTTGACAACTGCAATAAAACACTTAATATTCCATAAAATCAAAGTATTACAGCAACCATGAAATCTGAGAATAAAACAAGGTTTTTCTTATCTTTATGTAATTAGATTCTGATATTCATTTCCTGTACAAATGCTAATTTCCAAAAGTCACTGGAATCCCATTAAAAAAAACACAAACCAGATAGTTTTTTTTTTTCTCTCTCCAACCCCCGCCCACCCATGATCTATGTAACCACCACTAAATCTAACCATGAAAAGCCATTTGCAGTACCTTGGGGGTGTTGGTTCAGGTCTGTAGAACAAGCAAGGAGTAAACACCTTGTCTGACCTGACACCTGGGTACCATAAAAATTTCATACAGCTTATATTTTTCAGCTACAGCATTTCCATTGCAGTACTCCCTTAATTTACCCAATGCCACACCCAACAAATGTTATTATCCAAAAATTCAAAAATTCTAGTTGAATTATAGCAATATTGTACCTGCTTCTTACAGTACAGTATATATACACTGTATGAACCAAAAGCATGCTCTGAAACTGAATTTTTCAAACCATCCGCTTTTCCTCACTACCCATGCATCACCAACAATGCCCACCAAAGCACAGCCCAGCCTGCCTGCTCTGCCTAAGCTTCACCTTCTCCCTAAGATATGGTACTTTTCAAGATTTGAGTGGGTTTCAAGGTTACGTTGAAGTTTGGGTTGGTTAATGACACCATGGAGGTCTGGGGGGTAAAACCCCGTTTGAACAAGGTTAGGTTTCGTTATGTCAGGTTAGTGAGGGCAAGTTAGGTTTGATTCACGTACTTTGATTTATTTGAATTTTAATCTGTAACTAACTTCAGGTGACATTTTGATCACTTTATTTTATTCCATATCTGACTTCACACCTCTGTAGGGGCAGGAGTCTGTTGCAACAAAAATCTCAAAATCAATCAAGCTTTTAAAAATCATTACCGGTATTTACATAAAAATAAAACAGTAAAAGAAGAAAGAAAATAAAACCAAAAGCAAATTATCTTGGGGATATGGAAGCTATTGCTGGGTGAAGGTTACACATCACTATCTATCTATCTATCTAAAGCCACGAGCCAATAGCCCATAAGGGGTGGCTGTTTGACTCTGAGATGTTTTATAGGTATGGGCACCAACCCTCCACCAACCCACTTGCTGACATGTAGGGAAAACGTACGGGTTGATTATATGGGTACTACCCAGCGTTGTACATCGTTTCCTGACTTACAGGAAACCATATAGGCTTGTCACTCACTGTAAAGCTACCTGAAAAGGAAAGAAGTCACAAGAAGAGTAATAAAAACGACAAGAAAGATGGGAGAAATAAGAAGTGGGGAGGGTGGCCACAGAAAGAATGACAAAGGTGAAGGAAGCGGCAATACTACACCAATTGCGCATCATGATCAGATATATTACTTAAAGGACAATACTGAAACCTCCCTAGACACATTTGTGATGGAAATGCCACATAGAATACTCCCCTAATTTGGGGATATAATGTGTGAGCTCAAATAATCAATGGATGTGGGTGCAGCAACGAAAAAAAAAAAAATCCAGATTATTTTCCTTAAGACTGTGTTAATCTCAGCTCAAATCAGTGTAACTGTGATCTTGTTTCACCAATTTTAAGTCATTCATTCATTCATTGCCAGACGCCATGTATCCCAGACGGGGTGGCCAATTTTAAGTCACCTGACTTATTTTGCCAACCCTGAAAAAGGAGCATTAGATCACCAGTTTCACGACTGTAATCATGCTGTGGCTTTGCTGAATATTAACTGCTGTCCTAACTTTTAATAAACTTATTGGCCCATTTATACCATAATCTGGAAATAAAAATAAAGGCATATCAGTCATAATAAATGGTTTGTATTTTGCAGTGTTTTCACAGTCACTTATATGGGTTCTGTAATACACTGATGGTCTGGACGTGGCAATCAACACGAGCGAGGTACAAATACTGAACATTATGTATTGTCACTGTCTTCAGTGCTACCGCTACCGGTTGTACGATATGATCTCTTCGCTTCCTTCTGTTATTCAACATCATTAAGACCTCATTTAAAACCCGTGCTTAATCAATTTTACAAACAATACGTACTTACCAACTACGCGATAATTTGCAAACTGAAGCACAACTTAAAAAACACCAATGGTACGTCCTAACCCACCCCAGACCCACAACACACCCAACTTACCTGTAAGTCTGTATTTAACTTGGCACTTTGGGCACTTTAAGGTCTTGAATAATTTGTTCATTCCATACAAATCTGTCTGTAAATCTGCCGACACTCGACGTTTCTCTTGGTCCGCCATAGTTCTCACGTGCTCAGTGTTGACATTACTTCTTAATCTTATGGTGACTTGGTTCTCTTTCTAATCTGCTGCTTCTTGGACATACTGATTGATCTTCTAACAGAAAATTATATTTTATTAAATTTTCTCACTACAACCTTAAATGATATACCAAATAGGCTAAACTGGCAAGTAAAGTTTCCTTGTCACATATAAAGATTAGACATTTTCAGAGTAGCCGTAGCCGTACGTGAAAGTTTGATGGGGAATAACTGCCAAACCATATGAATGTTTTTTTTTTTTTTAATATAGTTCGAAAAAATAAACATGAATGCGTGCTCCGTTCTTATACCTGACATCCTACCAACTTTACCAAGCTTGGGCAGTTTAGGCGGGTCCTGGTCGTTTCGGCCATAGGTCATTTAGGCCTACCTAACTTCAGCAATATCATTTTAATGAAGTTTGATTATTTAGGCTGTTTAGGTCGCTAGGCGATTTGGCCGTTTGTCAGTTAGGTCGTTACGGTTGACATGACCAGGACCGGTTTAGGCTGCTGTAGTTGGTTTGTTTTCATCTGAGGGAAGTTGGCTACTCAACTTAGATACCAAGTCGTGGTTGCATTAAATTCAAAGAACCTAGGTTAAGACGTAGGAATGACTCCTTTATTAAGTCAAATCTACCCACCAGTCTACCTACGCGGGCTATCAATCGAGCTGAATGAAGTTTAGAAATATTTGTCAGGCTTCAGGAAACGCTTTATAGCTTTACCATTAAGGTAACAGCTGCCCACATCATGCCCAACAGCCAACAGGATATAACCACATCCATCTCCTTCCGTAAGGTACGTGTTGACGATCATCATCCACTCACTTGTTGGGCTGCCTACTTCTCCCTTCACCTTTATCATTCTTTTCTTTTGTGCCTGCCCTCCTCTCTTTTCATTTCTCCCATCTTTCTTGCCACTTTTTATTTCTCTTTTCCTTTTCAGGCGCCTTTGCATTGAGTAACAAGCCTAATGGTCCGCTATTTGTCAACAAGTGGGCTGGCGGAAGGTGCCCCTCCCCGTAAAACAACCAACTCAAACGTCCCTCACGGAATTATGGCATCTGGCTATAGATAGATGTGTTAGAAGTGTGAAGCTGCGTGTAGTGAAACCTAGACAGTTAAATGGTTATTTGTGGGTCCAAACGTACAGAAATGACAATGATTACCTGGATGAGTGGCGCGTCCAAGAATGCGAGTCCTTTACAAAAGAGTTGAGAGGAAGGATGGGACGAGAATGTATTGGTGTGATGAGGAGGGGTAGTTTGTGGTGGTTTGGGCATGTGAAAAGGATGGGGGAAACTGGGTGTAGGAAGTGAGAAGTGTAAACGTTGAGGGTAAGGCTGCGAGGGAGACCGAAAATGACCTGGGACGAGGTCACAGTGTTGCCTCAGGGATAAGGAACTGAATAGAGAGGTTGCCAGAGATCGAGCAGCATGAAGAGCCATCATTAGGTGACCAAGGCCGACGCATGCAAGCTTGTTGGGGCTTTTATAAACGAAATGAAACAAAAAACAAACGTCTGAAGTTCAAAATGTCTCTACTAAGTTGAATATAAGCCTCTGAAAGAAAAAAAAAAAAAAATCAGTGATGGAGTTTAAAATACCCGCCGCCGCCGGACCGCCCACCCCGCCACCCCCCGCTACCACACCACCACCCCAGGAGGACACCACGGTGGGGCTAGTGACTCGGAACAAGAGGGTCACCGGGACACTACTGTCCTGAGTCCCTCTTCCCCGCAACTATCCCAACACCAGGTAAGCGAGAAGAGACAACGATCCTGCGAGCAGGACAGCCGTCACCAGAATCGGGGTGGGACTGAACAAGATTCAGTCCCAGGTGACACCCCGTTCACTGCCATTGTACGTGACGGGGAAGGAGCGGCCATTGTACGCCCTTCAGTTACCTCCCGAAGGGCAGGCAGGCCCAAGGCTACGGCCAAAGTACGTACCAGGGTAGACAGACCCACGGCTACGGCCTCAGTACGTACCGGAGAGGGCGCGGCCTCTGTGCACCCCTCTCCTGCCTTTCTCTCCTACGGGAGCAACACCGCGCTCACAGCCATTGTACGCCCTTCAGTTGCTTCCCAAAGGGCAGGCATGCATACAGCTACGGCCAAAGTACGTACCAGGGTAGATAGACCCTCAGCTACGGCCTCAGTACATACTGGAGAGGGCGCGGCCTCTGTGCACCCCTCTCCTGATTTTCTCCCTACGGGAGCGACACCGCGTTCACGGCCATTGTACGTGATGGGGAAGGAGCGGCCATTGTACGCCCTTCAGTTGCTTCCCTAAGGGTAGATGAGCTCCCGGCTACAGCCAGAGTACGTACCAGGGTAGATAGACCCTCGACTACGGCCTCAGTACGTACTGGAGAGGGCGCGGCCTCTGTGCACCCCTCTCCTGCTTTTCCCTCCTACGGGAGCAACACCGCGTTCACGGCCATTGTACGTGACGGGGAAGGAGCAGCCACTGAACGCCCTTCAGTTGCCTCCCAAAGGGAGGATAGGCCCATGGCTACGGCCGCCGTACGTACCATGGTAGATAGACCCAAGGCTACGGCCTCAGGACGTACTAGAGAGGGCACGGAGTCCGTGTACCCTCCTCTTGCCTTTTCCTCCTTCGGGAGCAGCACCGTCAGCACGGCCATTGTACGTGCGGGGGAAGGAGCGGCCACTGTACGCCCTTCAGCTGCGAGCCCTAGGAGTCAGGAAACCGCGCTCACGGCCATTGTACGTGACTGGGAAGGAGCGGCCACTGGACGCCCTTCACTCGTGATTCCAAAGGCCCTCCTGGCGCAAGAAGTCCCTTGCGCGCGCAGTCGACCCTGTTTCTCTCGGCTGCGTGGGACGCCCTTTGTCCCCTTCCGGGAGTGTTGCACCGGAGGTGCTGCCAGACTGGTGGCATGGACCGATACAGGTCATACCACCTACCCCTGGGAAAACCCTGCCCCTGCCGGACACCCTACGGAGACGGTGCCGCAGCTCACACCTGTCGGCGCCTCCCCCTACAGGCGACCGCAGTCCCAGGACCCCCAGGCCCGACCAGCAGCCCCCAGGTCCGGGCAACCCAGGCTCTCTCTCTCCACGGAGCCAGAGGCGACAGGCCCACCTCCTACAGCTGTTTGGCCCGAGTCCCGAGGGCCACCTCTCAGGTCGAGGCCCCCAGACCGGAGGGCCTCCCTGCACCCCACCGACGAGGCTACAGTACGAAGGCCTCCTCCCAGGTCGAGGCCCCCAGACCAGGAGGGCCTCCCTGCACTCCACCGACAACCAGGACCCGGGCAGTGACTCCCCTGCAGGCAGTGTATTGCCCCCTGCAGGAAGGATCCCCGCAGGGCCTCCCCCTCATGCCCGGAAGCCGTAGTGAATTATACCAGGAAAAACGGGTAAAATAGTGACATTAATTCCTCTTGTGTCGTGAACAGTCGAGACGGGAATATAACAGTGAATAGTGACAAAGTGAGGGCCAGAACAATACCAGTGACAAAGTTACCAATAACCTACTAAGGCCCGATACCCAGCAGAATAGGAAATAGCCTAAATCCTAGACAAAAGAACTTACAGAAATCATGGACCAAGACTAGGGTGCGTGGGAGAATTAAAAGTCTACGAATAAGTGTCATCGCGACTAAGTGACTCCATCAAGTGTCGCAACCCGCACTCTATCTAGTTATAGTAATATACACCCCACTAACTCTTGGCCCTGTCCACCCCTAGTGCATCAGACTCAAATTATATAACACCAATTCTGCCTATATACGAAATACAGGTATCACGATATTGTAATTAATTACCTAAGTGTAAATGAAGAATACTGTGTCTCAAGTGTAACTGTCAACCTTGGTGTTAAAGGCTATCTCTGTGTCCCTTTCTACTGTATATCCAATGCCTCTCTGTTTTATATTGTAACGGTGTAGGAATTAAGACAATAGATGTGTTAAAGTATACTGCCTGGTTTTTATGTCCTGTTCCTTTGTGGGTGCTTTACTTCCGGTCCGGAAAGAGGACCCCGCTCAGTCGCTGGTGTTCTTACGACGAGAAGTCGGACTAAAAACACCCAGCATAACAGAGTTAATTATCTGGAGTTTCTTGACCATGACCTGCATCAAATAATGGCAATCAAGGGGGTAAAGATATGAGTGTGGTGCACAAAGGAATGGATAAGATGGGATGAAAATTTGGTGGGTACTTGAGCCTGGGCAGAAATGTGTACCAAAATAAAATGGGTGTTGTAGGTGAGATATGCACCCCCGGGGAGTTCCCCCCCCTAGGACGGAGCCGCAACCCCACTCCCACCTCAGGAAGACACCATGGTGGGGCAGGTAGAGGATACTCCAGTCTGAGCGAGACAGGCCCCGGTACATCACGGCCCTACGCCCCTCTTCCCCTCAACATGACCATCAGCATCCTCGCGGTAATGACCAACTACACATCAGCCGGGCCAGCCTTCACCAGGATCGGGGTGGGACTTAGGCTAGCACAGTCCCAAACAGCACTGCGGCATCGGCCACCATCGTGTCGGGGATGGATCGGCTACTGTACGTCCTGCTGTTGCCCCCTGCAGCACCATGACATTGGCCACCGTCCGTGTTGGGGAAGGGTCGGCCACCATATGCCCTTCTGCTGCAGCCACACCTGGAACCATCCCCACAGTGGCGGCCACTGTATACCTCGGGTTGGATGTGTCGGCCACCATCCGCATGTTGGCAGGTGTACAAGAGGGAGGTGGAACAGCAGCATCAGCCCCATCCGTCTCGGGGAAGGGTCAGCCACCGTATGCCCTTCATCTGCCTCCTCCTCCTTCGGGTGCAGCACCACGGTATCAGCCACTGTTCGTGTCAGGGAAGGGTCGGCCACCGTACGCCCTTCTGCTGCTGCCCTTAGGGTCTGTGGAACAGTGACATCGGCCACAGTCCGTGTCGGGGAAGGATTGGCCACCGTACGTCCTTCATCCACAACCTCTAGGGCTTTCCCGTCAGAGGGAGTTCCTGGCATGGCCCACTCTCCACCCACAAGCCGTGCAGAACGTTCTCCCCACTCTCTCCACAGATGTAGTTCCAAGGAGGAGCTGCAGTTCGAGGAGTGGTGACAGGGCCCGATTGCCGAGAAGGGGATCCACGCCCTTCGGATCACTCCTGGCTGACGCCCGGACCTGTCGGACACCATCCAGAAGGGATGCTGCAGCCAACCTGACAGCACCCCAGCAGCGTGGTGACCGCAGTCCCCAGCCTCCCAGGGACATCCCCCCGACCCCAGGGCGGGACCTCCCGGGCTCTTCCCTCCGTCGGCCCTCCGCCCGGAGCATGAGGCGTCAGGAACGACTCCTGACCCTGTTCGGCCCCAGTCCCGAGGGCCACTCCCCAGGTCGTGGCTCCGCCAGGAGGGAGCCTCCCTGCACCCCTGACCAGGACTGCGCCTGGGCCTCTACGCCCCCTGCAGTAGTTCTGTGCCTTCTACGGGAAGGCTTGCCTGTGGGCCCACCCTCTATGCCCGGGTGCCACCTCGACTACGACCCAGGTTTCAGCAGCCCAAGAGACCCTATAGTGCAATTCTAGTGTCACGCCAGGAAATAAAGACTGACCATACCCAGACTGTGTGTTGGAACTCAGAACAGCGATGTAGTGAAAGCCAATAGTGAATGTACCTATAAAGAGTGGACTTTTGACATACTGTGTGTACAGTACTTAAGTCCAGAAACAGAGAACTATACACAAGGACTGTGGGGAGAAAGACCATATGGACTGTATCACCGACCTCTATGTATTATTTGTATGTATTCCTGACTGAGGGTAATCACAGTGTATGAATAAGTGTGTTGTGAGTACTGCCACTAATAAGCCTGTCACTGTACCTGTGCATTGTTTTGTATACCATTGTATGTGTATTGGAGGGAAGCTGAATTAAGGCAATACATGTGTTAAGGTAGCCTGCCGAGTTTTTATGCCCTGTTCCTCTGTTAAGGTGTTCTAGTTCCGGTCTCAAAAGAGGACCCCGCTAATTAGCTAGTGTCTTTAGGGCGAGAAGTCGACCTAAAAACACCTAGCATAACAGTAGGATTACTAGTTTGAGTGCAATGAAAGTTTGTTTCAAAATATCCTTCAAAAATGGAAGTAGTATTGGTAATGGAGAGGAAAAAAAAAAAAAAAAGTAAATAACTGTGGTGAGAGATTGAGAGGGAAACGTGAGGAAATACCAAGAAAAATAAATACTGCAGGCTCAATGGTCTGAGTGATGTGAAAGTTTATTTTCAAAAATTTTCCAACAGCATGAACATGATAGCCTGTGTTACTTTCATTTTCTTGGTGTTTTGTGATGCTGGTAACAACTACACTCATCTACCTTAACCTGGAGGCAATCCTGGGCTTTTGTGGCTTGTTTCCTATAGCTCAACAGCAAAATATTACAATATAGCAGTTCAACATACTTTCCAGAGAACTTTATGACTAATACACCATGTCACTGTTAATCTATGATTGCATTCAAGATTGAAAGAGGGCAATTTAGGGTAGGTTAAAATGGCCTGTAGACATATATAATGAGTGACTGCCTATTATTCAATGGCCTAAGTTGATGAAGATCTGTCATCTTTCTGTTCAGCTGATGGCCACGCTAGTAACCATAGAGTCATTCCTGCCTCATAACTAAGACTCACTTAATTTCATACTTGCACACCTTATTTGTTGTTCTTGCAAGCAACCACCCCAACATGAACATTCCCTTGCAGTGAACTGAATCTCTCCTGTGACAGACAGCACATCGTCACACCAAGGTGTGGGAAATAGTGTGGAAGTTTGGTTTGCAGATGGATGTCACATTGGTGTCTCTCCATCCTGTTAACAGAAGCACCTTAGTAGCCTCCACATCATTCAGTTACAAGGTTGCTACCCTGCACTGTTAATGATTTTGTATCTTCCTCTTGCTTTTCTTTCCTTCATGCTTTCCTCTTTCTTCTGCCTACGAGTGACTTTCCACTCCCTCTTCTTTCTTTCCTCTTCCTTCCCCCTATGGGTAACGCTACATCGAGTGACAAGCCAAATGATTTCCTGTACACCAGGAAACCATTTACTATGCTGGGTGGTAACCATGTAACCATATTATGGCACCTGGTGGTTTAGTGGGTAATTAAGGTGCTCCAATCGGATTCAGCCTGTGCAGGTTTATATCCAAGGGTCACTCAGGGATGAATGAGGCTCATCACTCTCAGCTTAAATGTCAGGACCAACTTGCCTAGCCCCGGGTTCCTAAGCTCCTCATGGGGCGACATAGGATTGGATGATGGATGGATCATATCATTTATAAAGGCTCCAACATGCTTGCATGTGTCAGCCTTGGTCACCAAATAATGGCTCTCAATGCTGCTTGATCTCTGGCAGCCTCCTTATTCAGTCCCTCCCCTGAGGTCACACTCTATGACCTTGTCTCAAGCCCCTTTTGGTCTGCCCCTCTCCTAGATTAAAAGCATTATGTCACCCAGAGTAGAAAGAAGAGTAATAAAAAGTGCCAAGAAGGATGAGATGTTGGAAGAGACGAGGGCACAAAAAAAAAAAAAAAAAAATGATAAAGGTGAAGGTGGAATAAGAATGATTATAGAGAAAGTAGGAGAGATATCAGAAGTCTTAGTGAGCGATGAACAGGGTGGCTTTAAGAGTGAAAGAGGATGTGGGGATCAAATATCTGCAGTAGGGCAGATAGTGGAAAAGCTTGTGAGAAGGACTATAAGATGTTTATGGCATTCATGGATCTGGAAAAAGCATACGACAAAGTAGACAGAGAAGGACTGTGGATGGTTTTTTGCGTGTACGGTGTATATGATAAGCTGCTAGGTGCTGCCAAGAGTTTTTATGAAGGTAGTGAAGCATGTGTATGGGTTAATAGGTATCTAAGTGAATGGTTCACAAGCAGTGTGGGCAAGCGACAAGGTTGTGTGATGTCCCCATGGTTGTTTAATATATATATGGATGGGGTGATGAGAGAAGTAAAAACACAAGTAAGGGAGAAGGGGAAGGCATTGGTATTGAACAGTAATTGATGGAATATCTCAAATTTCTTGTACGCTGATGATGCAGTACTTCTTGCTAATATCGGACAAGACCTTGACAGACCAGTGCAGAGTTTTGCTGATGTCTGTGAGTGTTGTGCCTTGACAGTAAGTGCAGAAAACAGTAAAGTGATTGTTATTGAGAGAGAAGGTGACTCCCAGTGCAATGTTACAGTGAATGGAGAGAGACTGGAATTAGTGAGAGAGTTCAAATACCTGGGTACAGTGATTGAAAAGAGAGGAAAATGTGCAAAAGAAGTGGAAAGTAGAGTGACACAAGGAAGGAAAGTAGCTGGTGCAAGGAAGGCCTTGATAAGAAACAAAGGCTTGAGTGTTGCAGCTGCACAAGGCTTACATGAAGGAGTTTTAATGCCAACTTTTACATATGGATGTAAGACTATGGTGTGGCATGAAAATGAAAAGTTAAGAGTGAGAGCAGTGGAGATGGCCCTGCTGAAGAATGTATGTGGAGTACAGAGGGTGGATAGGATAAGAAATAATGTGATTTGTGAAAGATGTGGAGTGAGGAAATCTGTGGACACCAGAATCGATGTGAGTGTACTGAGATGGTATGGTCATGTGGAGAGAATGGATAACAATAGAGGGGTGAAAAGGGTATATCTGAGCAAATTTGAAGGAGGAAGGAGATGAGGTAGGCCAAGGAGAAGGTGGAGGGATATGGTGGATAAGTGCATGAGGAAGAGAGGTTTGGAAGTCAGTGACGCTAGAGGACTAACAAGAGATCAAGCTGGCTAGATGAATATTGTGTGAGGCGCATGATCAGGGATTTGGCATCCTTTTTTAACATGACAGCGTCCGGACTGACTCTGCTGGATATAGTTAGGTGAAGCTACAGAATGTGGTAAATGTTTTGGAAAATTAGATAGAACCAGGATTCCGCGGGCTTGAATGGTGAACGAATGGATGCGTGGCCCATTGGATTAGGCAAATTTGGGTTCTCTGAACACTGCTACTCCTCACTCTGCCCTACAGTGGGAAAGGAGATCCGGATGAAGATGATGAAAAGGAAGAAGTAGCACTTCATCAAGTGAGTAGATAATGGTCACCACCATCTACCACCAACCCACAATTTAGTAATCATGCTATGGGAGCTACCCAGCTCTGTCATGTGAAAACAAACCAACTACTATATAATGTACCAGCAACTCACACCCTGCAGGTCACTGGTATCCAGGTTTAATACCCACACGGTACAGTATGCAAATAGGTCGTGTTCCTGTTATTAGTCACATCAAAATTGAACTACAAACTGGTTTTTGCTATTAACTTAGTCACTACTCTATGATGTATGTTAGCTACAAAACTGATCATTCACTGTACTATAGTTATTTCAATCACTTTAACCTCATTTATTTTTGTACAACGATAGAATCAATGCTTTGTTCCACTCTTACTGGTACAGTTCACCTTGTCCATGCTCTTTGGCATATATTCCATAAAACAGTTCACTGTGCCCTCCCAATATACTATTTTGCCAGTTCATTTAAAAGCTGGTACAATAGGAATACCATACCTTGCTGTTACTGCTGTAACACTACTATCGTATGTTGTTGTTGCCCATGTGAACTGCAAGACACCGACCACTTCAGTCAGGCATTCACATAAATCTTTAGCTGGGGTTAAGCTGAAGGACTGCCTGTGTTGTTAAGGTGAGGTACATGAAGTGATTAGCCTATCTGTCTTGTGGCACAAACAGCTGCATTTTAGTACTGTAAGAGCAAAGTTGTTTGTAATTTGCAATTGTATTGGTATAAAAAAATGTGAAGTAAAGTTGAGAGAAACAGAATGGACATCAGCAGTACCATGATGGTAAAGGTAATGCTACATCTGTTAAGTAAGGACAATGATTTTTCTAACATACTTTATTATCTCAATGTTCCAAACTTTATTCAGATATATGTGCTACCATTACCAGCCAAAATACTGTACCTAACAATGACTATTTAAACTTTAATGCAAACACAGCAATGAAAACTGAATAACTATAGTTATAAACATGTCTTTAAACACTTATTAAACTGTTCACTATGATGATGTAACTTCCATTTTATTGAAGCCAACCTCAGATTATTTAATTCACCTTTGTTTCATTTAATTTATAAAGGCTTCAACATGCTTGCATGTTTTGGTCTTGGTCACCTAATGGTGGCTCTCCATGCTGCTCAATCTCTGACACCTTTTCTATTCAGTCCCTTATCCCTAAGGTCACACTCTATGATCTCATCCCAGGTCTTTTTCAGTCCACCTCTCACAACACTACCCTCAACATTCATATCTCTAACAATCTGCACCCAGCTGTCATCCACCATCCTCTCCAGATGCCTAAACCATCTCAATCTATTCCTTCTCATCACAACACTAGTATATTCAAGTCCCATCCTCTTTCTTAACTCATTACTATAGTAGCCGCAGCGAGAAATGAACGCTGTGGTGGGGCAGGCGGGATGACTGGGGATTCCCCCACTGTAGCCATATCCACATGTCATCGACCATCGGCCACCGCTGCAGCCCCGCTCCATGATCCTTACCCTGTGTCTCTGGCTTTCTCTTTCTCTCTCGGTTTCTATATAAACTGGTGTATTTCCGAAACTAATTATGAAATTATTATGACTTTTGTTCCACACCACCAATGAGGTAAAAATCAAGGAGAGTTTTCTGTATAAAGGTTTCCCCCCCCTCCTAAATGTGGCATATGAGCGGGGGAGTGCGGCCTTGCCGATACCTCCGCCTGACCTATAATTATACACTCGCCAGAACTGACCTGCCCTCAGACAAGGGGGGGGAAACCTTTATACAGAAAACTCTCCTTGATTTTTACCTCAGTGGTGGTGTGGAACAAAAGTCATAATAATTTCATAATTAGTTTCGGAAATACACCAGTTTATATAGAAACCGAGAGAGAAAGAGAAAGCCAGAGACACAGGGTAAGGATCATGGAGCGGGGCTGCAGCGGTGGCCGATGGTCGGTGACATGTGGATATGGCTACAGTGGGGGAATCCCCGGTCATCCCGCCTGCCCCACCACAGCGTTCATTTCTCACTGCGGCTACTATAACAATCCTAAACTCCCCCACTTGATATGTCATTAGGGATGCGCTACACATCCACCGAATCATTAACATCTCTGTACGTTCAAGCCTGCAAATATCCTTTTCCTTTACTGTCCAGGGTCTCACTACCATACAGCATAACACTTGGAACACATGCTGCACACAAGGACCCCTTGGCACAGAGGAGAGTCCTCTCAATATTACAAGAGGCAACAGCTCCCTGAACTTCTTCCAACCATTCTTTAACCAAGCTTCAGCCCTATCTTCTGCACGTAACATGTCCCCCTATTAATAAAACTCCTCCATACATTCAAATGACTCTCCAGCGAGGTCAATCCTTTCCTGCCTCTCAGTCTCTGCATGCTCCCCCCCTTGCACACCAGATACACAAAATCAGCATCATTTCACAGCCTACCTCTAACACCACTATAATATACAGTAAAACCTCAACAATTCGTAATCCTTCAAATCAGAAACCTCTACAACTTGGGAAGGCTCCAAAATATTCATTTAAAAAATCAAAATTCAAAAATTCCCAAAAATGCCCACATAAGAGGAAGAGAGTCGGCAAAAATCCCCCCAACTTGGTAAGATGCCGAGTTGTACAGTAATGTTTACGTGCTTAGTTCCCCAGTACTGTATAGTACAAGTGATAAATACATTATAGTAATGGCTTTTATAGTGTTAATTGTGCTTTACAGTGTCAAGTACAGTACAGTAAAGGTGTGTCCAAAAGTGATCTTTAGCCCTCCCAACACCTCCAAAAACTACCAAAACTCCTCCTCCATGCCTGGAATACACCCTACAACTGCATGGAATCATGGTAAGGCAGCTTTTACTGTTTATTGCAAAAACTTTTAATTTTTTCCATTTTTTCCTTTTTTGTGTGTGTGCTGGGGGGATCTTAAAGTTCATCCCTACAACTCGGCATGTAGGCTAACTCGCCAAAGCCTTGCACATGTATTATGTCGAGTTGTAGAGGTTTTACTGTACCTTTTAAGCACCCACTTATCATGTACGGTACTGTACACTGCACAAGATGGAGTTATTTCCCAGATCCTTCTGCCAAACTGCACACTGCAACACTCCCTCTGCTCTAACAGGACCACCACAAGCCCTAGATACCATCACTTTCATCTGCATGGAATGAAACTCAAAAGTAAGTTATGCAGCATTAATACAGGGAAAATTACTTTAATATTCATGCAGTGGAACAATGCAATAGGGTACCAGGAACAGTAGGGCAAAAATTATGGGTATGTTTACAATTTGGCTTGATAAATATTTTGAGACTATAACTAAGTGTTGCTTACTTCCATGTTGAAGTGTATGCTGACGACTGTGAGACGTTTGCTTAATAACAAGAACATTCAGCAACTGTGTCTGTTTTTCTTTTAAAGATCTGTAGAACAAAGATTACACAGTACATTGTTGTTCCTCTTCTCTCTATCCAATAAAAATTTCCATGCTTGTTCTTTCTGACAAACAATGTGTTTTTTTCTTTTTCCTGTAAATCTAACTGGATGGTGCAATGGGGGGGGGGGAATCTTCCTCTTTTCTATCTTTTTCCCTAGCACAGTGGTTAGATATTAGTACAACTAGTACTTTTTCCACAGATAACCTCATCACGGCCTAACAGACCTGTTACATGTACTTTCTATGTACTGTACTCTTAAACAGTTGTACCCCATTCCATCTCTCCACTTCTTAAGTTTTTCCTCTACCTCCCTCTCATTCTCCACAATCAACACAAAGACATCAGCATACAACACCTTCCATGGTAGTCCAGTTCTGGTCTGGTGAGAGAGCTTCAGGCACCATGATAAACAATAAAGAGCTTAAAACTGACTCCTGAAGCATGCCAACATTCATGGAAAAATCATCACTCAACTTCCATTCACTCTCCCCTGGGTGTGAGCACTCGTGCACATTTTCCATAATCACTCTCCAGCCACTCCTTGATTCTAAGCTTTCCCATTGCTGACTTTACCACATCTCCGGGAACTTTGTCAGAGGCCTTTTCCAATCAACAAAAACAAAGTACAGTACATATCTCTCTTCTTCATCCATTCCATCCCCTATCCAAGCTTACATTGCCTCATGAGGAGCGTAGGAGCCCGGGGCTAGGCAGTTGGTCCTGACATTTAAGATGAGAGTGACCAGCCTCACTCATCCGAGTGGCATTACATGAGCAATCAACCCCAATCACTCCTTGGATTACCTATGCATATTTCCTGAAGCTAGCAAACACTTTTCAAACTAGATGCATTAGATGTACTGTGCTCTTCATTCACCCCTTCACTACAAGAGGTCTGTATGAAATTGAATGAAACTGTCTGCTGGTAGCAAGAATAAAATCTGAAAAGTGTGTCTCAGTCTGGAAGAAGAAGAGGAAAAAAAAAAAAGTTCATGAAACTAAAACTAGACATGTTAAACATTACAATATGCTTTGTTCACAGGCTTTTAACCCCTGCAATATTTTCAAAAATTTTCCTGCTGCAACCAGACAATTTTCTTCAAACTACAAAGGATCTCTACAAGTGAAGGGGTTGATGAAGAAGGTATCAAACTCCTCCAGTTTTAAAAGTCTGTCATAATGCAGAACACTGTCTGGAGGTAGCAAAAATAATAATACAGTACGTCCTCAGACTCGAGGGGTTAATTTGTACAATAAAATAAGTAATATAGAACACAACAGTTAGAAGGAAACAATGAGATTGCAATATATTCATACCTTAATCCTACAGTTTAAATAAGAATTAGTAGACACGAGCATAGCAATTAGCTACAAAAGTTTAGTGTAATGAATAGGTACTCCATAACTGTTGTTTTAATCCAGATTATCTTCAAAGCAAAGAGTATAAAACTATATAATTATTTCTCATAAAACAAGTATTCATGAGACTATAGTAAGCATTTCTATACTACGTGCATTATTTTAGAACATAACTGCAAAATATAAATATATTCATACACCATATCTAACTTTTTTCTGTCGGCTATCACCTAGAGTTGGGGAAGAAAGGTTTGGTATGTATGATAATAACAGTTTCATTCATATACTGATGCCTATACTGTACCTGACTCCTTCACAATAATGATATATCCTGTAGTTCGTTCTCATTACAATACTATATTTCAAAGAAAATTTTTACTCAAGAATGACCTCCTGTGTTGGAGAAGCAAATGAGGGCTCTACCTGATGTAT
Organism: Coenobita brevimanus; assembly: GCF_032717465.1. Classification (NCBI taxonomy): domain Eukaryota; kingdom Metazoa; phylum Arthropoda; class Malacostraca; order Decapoda; family Coenobitidae; genus Coenobita; species Coenobita brevimanus. The sequence continues at coordinate 7,829,994 of NC_137015.1, forward strand.
TCTGCAGTATATTATTGCCAAAGCACTTCAGATAAATTTACTGAAGGAGAGCTCTTGTGTTGGAGGGGCTACTGAAAGCTTAATTTATATAATCCAAAATTAAAAATATCTCCTAAATCAAATCATCATCTTGAGACAACACGATGGCAGTACAAATTCTGTTCTTTTGTCCTCATGTTGAAGGGATTGAACTCAGGATGTTGTATTTGACAGATGAGATTATTCACATTAAATCAGCCGTTGGGAAAAGACAATATTAACTGATTTTCTCAGGCTTAAATCAGTACATTTAATACTGAATGTTTCAAACTTTATACTGTATCTCATCTCCCAATCAGCTCACTGTATGATCAAATGTGTGCCTGTCTCCAATATCAAGGGTGTGTGCACTTAACAGAGGACTGGATCAACATGGTTGCACCATACTTTGTTGACTATGCCAGACTACAGTCTCATATATCTGAAACTATTACATGGCAAAGAATATTTAGCTTATAGCAGACAAGGTCTCTTCCAAATTACAGTATTTCAAAATATAGCAAAGGTAATCAATAATTAGGAAGAATGGAAATTCCAGTACTCATCTCATCTCATCTGTATCGAAGAACTACAAGGATGTTTGCACCACACATGGGGGGGAGAGGGGTCACCAAATCCCAACATGATGAAAAAGGGGAATTCCAGTTTCCAATTTCCTCTCCTATTTGGAGCCATTTATAACGAGCAGGACTGACCTTGGTAGTATTTTTTCTCTCCCATTTCCAGGAATATATTCACTTCTACACACATATTGCTTCAAATTCTGTACCATGCTCAAGTTATGTGTAAAATTTAATAGTTACGATAATAATGTGATTATCAGTATAATTAGAGAGAGAGAGAGAGAGAGAGTACTCTGCAAATGCACACACAAAATATACTGATCATTCAAATTAATCTTTTGGTCTTAAGTATCATGACTTGATAACAGAAGCAGACATCAATAAATGGCTGTGTGCAAAATTGTATAAATGGATCAGTGCCACAGTATTAGCACATATAACGAACTTTAATGTACTAAGAATGGCTGACAATACAGAGCCAGCTGACACTACTTAAAAGCAACAGTCATGGTTTCTATTGTCAATATCACCAGATTAAATGCACTTCTGGTACCACAGCCTAGATGAAACTAGTGATGGCGAGAAAGTCGAGCCTTGTACAGCCCTGCCAGAGTACGAGCTGCCAATACCACCATCTCTCTCCTGGGTACTCCAGCCAGTGTTTCCTGCCATAAAGTGTGGTGGACCTGGAACATTAACACTGGATTAGTGAAATTTGGATTTGCTGATACATTAGGACAGTTACAAGGTGATGTAAAGAAACATGACTTAAAGACAACTTTTATTACTTACTGGTTTTGCCATTCAGTTTGGAATAAAGTTCTGTCCTTAACTTATATTACCCTACATCACCCTCCTGAAAACTGGATTGATAACATTAGAGGAGGAGAAACGGAATGGTGATGTGACAGTTTAATGCCTCATAGCCAATTAGTGGTAGGTGGTGGCGATCATCATCTACTCACTTGATGTAGTGCTGCCTACTTCTTCCTTAGGCTTTATCATTCTTTTTCTGTGCCTGCCCTCCTCTCTTCCTATTTCTCCCATCTTTCCTGTCACTTCTAATTGCTTTTCTTTCCTTTACAGATGGATTTGCACTGAGTGACAAGCCAAATGGTTTCCTGTAAGCCAAGAAACCATTTACAATGCTGGATGGTAACCATATAACCAAACCATACTTTCTCCCTACGTGTCAACAAGTGGGTTGGTGGAGGGTTAGTGCCCCTCCCCGTAAAACAAATAACTCAGAGTCAAATGGCAACCCCTTATGGGATTATGCCATCTGGCAATAGACAGATAGATAGAATATTATTTTACAGGTACTGTATAAAGAAACATATTAATGTGAATAACCTAGACATTACGTGTCATTATAAAACAATAATGGCATGAAAATACATTGTTGTTTTACTTACCTTAAATTAATATGTACAGCTTTTTGAATGGTCCTGTCCGTTTGTCAGGTAGAATATGAGTCCCTTAAATCCAAAATCCCACCATCCACTCACTTGATGTAGTGCTGCTCTCAGGTGTCTGTCCTTTCCTCTCCTCCATCCTCTTCTGTCTTTCCTTCATTCTTTCCTCATCCTTCTGCCTATGGGTGACTTTACACTCCCTCTTGTCTTTCTTTCCTTCATTTTTTCTTCTTCCTTCTGCCTGTAGGTGACTCTACACTGAGTGACAAGCCAAATGCTTTCCTGTATACCAGGAAACCACTTACTATGCTGGGTGGTAACCATATAACCAAATTTTGGAACCTGATGGTTTAGTGGGTAATTAAGGTGCTCCAATTGGATTGAGCCTGCGCAGGTTTATATCCAAGGGGAGGTTGGGGTTTATTGCTCACGTAATGCCACTCAGGAATGAGTGAGGCTGGTCATTCTCGAATTAAATGTCAGGACCAACTTGCCTTACCCCAGGCTCCTACGCTCCTCATGGGACAACGTAGGATTGGATGATGAATGATGAATAATATATATATACAAGCTAATCACCATCCCTGCCCCTCACTCCACATATGTATCCATAAACTGTAATATCAAACATCCAAGGGGACAGTATACACCCTTGTCTCACTCCAACACTGATATTAAACCATTCAATTAGACATCTACCTCTGCCAACACATGTTTTGCTATTACAGAGAACCTCTTTATAGCATTTTATGGGTTTTTCATCCACTTCATATATATGTACAACTTACCATAAACCTTTCCTGTACACATCATTGCATATTTTTTTTCCAAAATCATAAATGCCATTAAATCTTAGTCATTCTCACACATTCTGTCCAGTGTCTATATTACAAACATCTTATCCATTCATCCCCTACAACTCCTAAAACTGCCAATGCAAAATACAAACAAATATACTAAAATAATACAGAATACAGCTCACAAACAGTTTTCTGCCTCCACTGTAAACCATTCCTCATATCACAGCACACTTGCACATCTTATACACTTTAATTTTATAATGCATAAATCACACTGACATGTTGTTAACAAAAGGCCTCTGAAGTGCCTGGCAAAGTTGGATAAATTTTTGCACCTCAATAAATTCACATACATACATGGCGGGGGTCACAACACTAACAACAATACAAAGAAAGAGTACGATAACCAAGAAAATGATGGGAAAAATGTTGACGTGGTTTGACTGCACTCTCTGCAAATGTATTATACAGGGGATTACATTGTTAGTAAATATTCTTTAACCCCTAAAACGCGGATCGTCGCGTTTGCGACGCTCGGCCATAAGGGCAGGACGGTGGGTCGTCGCGTTTGCGATTTTAGTAAATTTTGAATAACCGCGGGCAAGCAGGCTCCAGCTGGTATTGTCTATCAGTACCACCACCCTCTAGCTACAACTAGCATACTTTACCTTTGTACTACTGACCTCAGTTGTTGCCAAATATCGCGTTTTCCCCCCGTACCCCCCCCCACCACGGCCCGGCCAGCCTGGCTGTGATACATGGCAGCGCTCTGAGCGCTCAGAACTGTAAATCTGCGATCTCCTCTCACAAGCAGTTTATGCTACTAGGAAACGCTTGTTTCCCCAGTTGTAACACTAGCTTTTTTTCTCATGGTTTGCCTCTGTTTAGCGTCAGTTTACTGCAGGCTTTCAAAGTGAGATTATGGCGAGTTCTAGCTCTTCCCAGTCAGTGCAAGCGGCCGACAGGAACGAGAATAAAGTGGCGGACGTAAGGCAGAATACACAGCGCGCCGTGGTGATCTTTTGGGAAGTAATATGATTGAAAATAATGTAGTATACATGTTTTTAGCTGTGAAAATGGAAATGTTTGTTGAGTGACGGGAAGACCGCCGCCACAGTGCATGTCGGCCGTACGCTCCGTTGATTTTAGCCTTATTTTCAGTGCTTATTGTACAAATACGGATTCCTAACTACCTTTACGTTGTAGTATAAAGTTTACTGTGACAGAATGAGGCTGTGGTAGAGGGGAAACCGGGTTGCTGGAGGTGTGAAAGTGAAAATTTGGTTACCCAACTTTGCAAGTCTCCACAAGTCCTTGGGTAGTCCACGAAGGCTCAACACCTGTCTCTGGAGGAAGCTGAATGTAAGTACTATCTGCCATACCAAGTATAATGTTCTAGGGTTAATCTCTGATTTTTGGCGAATATTTTCCTACAGGTACTCAGACCGCGATACAACCCCGCCACTCGGGGGGGGATCGACTGTAAACACCCGCGTTTTAGGGGTTAATTTATTACTTTATGTAAAAAATATAACAAAGGACAAAACATATTAGGGATAAAATAAAAAGGGTACCTGTAAAACAGTAACAGCTAATCCCATATTACTGTACTGTACTCCTTCAGTGCATAAGTTACTGCAGTCCATTTCACTTACGGGCAGATGACCAACTTTCTTCCCTTGATGGCAATACATGGTCGAAAAACCTCCTGTTACCTCTCAGGAACTGAATCTATGTGCATGGCAATGTTGTCTCTCAGACCAAGACATTCCAATCACTAGACAGCCAAGCACCTTTTACCATTCATCCATCCACAATCCAATCCGGTACTGCCCTATTAGGAGCATAGGGGCCAGAGGCTAAGCTAATCAGTGCAGACAGTTAATGTGAAAGTCACCAGCTGCTCTTCCTGGAGCAGCATGTGAGCAACAAACCCCAACCACCACTAGGAAGTGCACCTCTATGGGTCACATCCAGCTGGAGAAGCTTCACTCAACACAATAATGAAGGGACAATTTATTTCAAAGATAAAATAATGGGGAATTTGGGTACAAAAATCATAAAGACATATACATAATGGACAATACCTGCAAATGCTGGCTAGCAACCTGACCAACTGTAGTAGCAAACCCTGTACTTTTGAAAGGGTAATCATCAGGGGTGGAGCTTCTGGCTTGATCGACAAAATGTGGTGGAACTGGAGTCACCTGTAGGGTGCATGAAGATTAATCTATAGCCCTAGCACTCATTTCCCTATCTAACTACTCCCTGCTGATAAATATTCATCTACAAGACATTTATAAGTTATATTTTAACATGGAATAGTTAATCTGTACACATGGAAAACATTTGTGAAAGTATAATTGATTTACTCCTGGAAGCAGAAAACAGGCTGTGGTTTGTTACAAGCTATTTTTCATGCAACAGGACCACAAAAGGCAACTGTTAATAAAACTTGAAGGCTCTGTGTTTACAGCTGGTGATGATCATGCCAACTGGGCTGCATGAAAGGCCACTCCAGTAAATCTAATTATTTACCAATATATATAGTGTGTCATTGTAATTTTTAAAATTACTGTACATTCTTTTTTGCTAGTACATTCACTGCAAACCAAAGAAAAACTGCAAATTTATGTTCCACTGCTACCTGTGAAACTGATTCACCACTGTTCCCTAAACTGCAGAATCAGGGGTACAGAAACCTGTCATAGTTTGAAAAACACATCTGCCTAATAATGAGGGCTGCCTGTACTGTCTGTTGTTTAGTTCCAGAGCTTATGTTCGCAAGAGATGATTAAATCTTTAAGGAATAAGACTCCAACATGCTTGCATGCATTTGCCTAGGTCACCTAATAGCAGCTCTCCATGCCGCTCGATCTCTGGCTGCCTCCCTATTAAGTCTGTTATCTCAGAGGTCACACTCTACAGTATGACTTTGTCTCAGGTCTTTTTCTGTCTACCTCTTGCAACCCTACCCTCAGTGTTCACACTTCTCTTTCTGCACCCAGTTGTCATCTCCCATCTTCTCCACATGCCTAAGCCATCTTAATCTACCCTTCCTCATCACAACACTGATACACTCCTGTCCCATCCTTCCTCTCAACTCTTCCATCGCAAACCCAGCCCCCCCAGGCCTCACATTCAAGGATGCACTACATAACCAGCTAATCATTGTCAGTCCTGTATGTCTGAACCTACAAATATCCTCTTCATTTACTGCCAAGGTCTCACTACCACCTCAGCACATAACATGTTTCCAGGGTTACAAAACTCTTCCATACACACAGGAGACTTACCAGGAAGATCAATCTTTTCACACCTGACAATCTCCCCATGCTCTCCCTGACACACCGCACACACAAAATCGGCTTTATCTTGCAGTCTACTTCTAATACCACTACATCTTTTATGCATCCACTTATCAGTCCAGAGATGGGGTAAATTCATTTTTGTCAAAGCAAATCAATTCGAATTCGGAATAAAATTTGAATTAATCAATTCCAATTCATTTCATTTGTACAAAAAGAAACCTCCAATTCCAATTCAACACTATGCCATATGCTGTAGCCATATTTCATCATCTGCTTTTACAATCATGAAATATAATCTATTTTCATTAGAATGTGCTCAAATAGAATGACTGTGATGAAATGACATACATAAAACAGTAAGAATAATACAGTATCTTAATAAAAAAAAAATAAAAAAAAAAAATTACCCAGGAAAATCACCTTCACATTTCTTTTAAAGCTTAAGCATCAAATATACTTAATTTCTCATGTACTCTTCTCAACGTGATGAGATCATTAGTGACAAGAAGAACAATACGAATCTTGTGCCAAAATCCAGCACAAAGCCAGATCATCAGCTACAAGCTGTGTATGCTGGGCAGGCCGGAAGCATAAACGAGGCGTGGTGAAGAAATGTGTCAATGGAAGAAGTATGTCATATTACAGATGGGGCTACTGAAGCAGGGAACAAAATTAGATGTCGGAAAGACGACCAATAGAGGTATGGAAGGACATGATATTATGGAAGGAAAAATACACTGATTCTCGGAGGAAGTCTGCAAGAAAGGGGGGACGTTGAAGGCGAGACATGAAAGGAAAAGAAATACGTTGCTCTAGAGCATAACGAGGACAATCAAGGAAAATGTGGCATACAGAGAGGATGGTATTGCAATGAGTACACAGAGGAGGGCAGCCACCAGACTTCAAATAAGAGTGGGTGAGTCTTGTATGACCAATTCTAAGATGAGCTACAGAAGTCCCCCACCTCCTATTACAGTGGCAAGGGGTCAACCAGGGAGAAATAATGGATTTAACAACATAGAGTTTATTATTAGTGATAGAGTTCCAACTAGACTGCCACTGGTGTTGAAGGAAGGAAGACAGGGCAGGAAGAAAATCAGTGACAGGAATGAGGAAGGAAGGAGAGGCATCTCTGGCAACAGTCATGCACGCCAACTGATCAGCAACCTCATTGTCTGCGATACCCACAAGTCCTGGGACACAAGAGAACTGGACTGTTTTATGACGAGAAGAGATACAGAACAATTCCATGATACGAAGGACTAAAGGGTGAAAAGCAGAAGGTGACTGAAGAAGGGACAGAGCACTATATGAATCAGAGAATATCACAAATACGGGAGAGAAGGCATGATAAATATACTGCAATGTAAAAAAGAGGGCATGTAACTCTGCTGTTAGAACACTCACATAAACAGGAAGGCTTAAATGATAAAAGGTGTCATGAAAGAGAACTGCGAACCCAACATCCGCAGGGGTTTTTGAACCATCAGTGTATATAGGGACTGCAGAGGAATGGCGAGAGAGATGGTTGGAGAACTAGGAACGCAGAATGAATGAAGAAGAACTGGACTTGGAAAAAAGGAAAATGGAAGGACAAACATGGGGTTGTGGAAGTAGTCACACAGGAAAAAAGACACATGCTGAAAGAAAAAACATTACAGTATTAACAGTAAGGGAGAAGTGCAAGAGGAGAGTACGAGCTTGAACTGCAAAAGGTGGCTTGATCCTAGAATGTGAGGAAAACGTGTCAAGTCAGGACTGGAAGGGAGTAGAGAAGGGGTATCAGAAAAACTGTGCAACTTAGCACAGGTGCGAAAAGATAGTAAAGCGCGACGGCGGAAAAGTGAAGGAACTCCTGATTCAGCAAAGACTCAACTGGGAAGATTTAAAAATGCCAAGAGCAAGACACAAACAGTGATGATACACAGAATCAAGTTGTTGGAGGACAGTGTCTGAAGCAGAAGAATAAACTTGGCAACCATAATTAAGTTTGGAGAGAACAAGAACAACATGGAGCTGAAGAAGAGTAATTTGACCAGCACCCCACGACACATAGAGACAAAGTTTGTAGGAGATGGTGGCGTTGCAAGACTGAAATTTTCAAGGAGACAATATGGTCCTTCCAAGTAAGACGAGAGTCAAAAAGAAGGCCAAAAAAGGAAGCAGAGGTTCTGCATGGGAGAGGAGAGCCATAGAAAAAAAAGAGGCAGTTGAGGAATAAGATGAAAGTCAGTAAAAGTAATAGCATGAGACTTAAGAGGAGAGAACCGGAAACCATGTGATGTAACCCATTCTGTGGCAACGGAAACTGCACATTGAATAAGAGCACCAAGGGCAGAGATATCAGTGTTTGAGGCATGTATTGCAAAGTCATCTACATATAAAGAGGAGCGAACCCCAATTGGGAGACAAGAAACAATCCCATTAATAGCCAATGAAAATAGTAGTACTAAGACCACTGCCTTAGGGGAACACCTTGATATTGTGGGAATGGATCTGAATAAGTAGAGTAATCCCTCCACTATCCAATGTAATAGAGCCAAAGGAATGTCCAGAAAGTGGTCCTGTCCGGAGAGTGGGCCTCTGCCTGTTGGACTAGTACTTATGACCCTAACCCAGCCTCACTTTGAAAGCCACCTAAATAACCCTACCAGACATGCATAGCACTTACTTAAACCTATTTAAGACCCTATTCACACCAATAATGGACATAAAGCATGAAATAAATGAAAAGGAACCAGAGAATGAGGAATTAGAAGTATGGAAAATACTTAGCAGCGTACAGGCTACTTACAGCACGTCCGTGGCCACCTCTTCTAAGGCTCTGGTAATTGTGAAAATGCTCTTGAAGCACGTACAGTAATCCAGTGTTGTGCTACACTTAATTCTTTGCACTGTGAGTTACAATTGTTTAACACTGCACATTCTGTTCTTACCTGCACCACGCCAGTTTCAACCGCCACTTTGCACTCCACACTTAATCCTTTGCACTCTAAATTCTAATTTCTTAACACTGCACAACACTGTTAATTCCCATGTGGTCTAGTGGTGAGGTATTGCAGTTTATTCACTGTTTATTCACAAAAACAAGCACGTGTGGCATCCACTGTGATGAACGTCTTCCCCTGATGAAGGTTAGGCAGTAAGTGGGGACAGGGTTCCCAGATCTGAGCTCAGCCACATTACCAAACTCCTCAATTTTCATTACCAAATTTAACTTTTCATTACCAAATTGTTAAAGGAAGAATTTATTCTTCACTAATTATATGTACAAATGGAAATAATCATTCTCCTTATAATCAGCAGCATGATTATTGTTGAGCTATATATGCTAGCAGATTAATCAAAGAGAGAGACAATCCACAGTCTCCATTCTCTACATCTTCATACATGTGAAAAATCTGTTTGGTAATGGATCATGCTGATTCACTACCAAACGAACTTTTCAGTACCAAATTGGTCCACATTTTGTAATGAAAAATACCAAATGGCAACCCTGACTGGGGAGGGGGGAGAAAGGAAGGAGTGAAGGGGCCGTGGTGTTAACATCTGTTTGGCGCCGCGTGGCAATTTCAAATTACGGGTGGGAAAAAATTAGGATTTTGGGGGGATTTTCATTTTTTTTGGCCACTGTTGGGTTCCGATGGTCCAGGCCCACAATGTCCAGTAAGTGGGGAGTCCAGAAAGTGGGTGTCTGGACAGTACAGGGATTACTGTATGGTGAACACAGTCTCTAAAACAATGACCTGATAGAAAATTCTTTAAAAAGACACCAAGATTTCCATCAATACCACAAGAATGAATTGTGCGTAAAATATTGTAACGCCAGGCTATCATGAGCTTTCTCAAGGTCAAAGAATACTGCAATTACAGATTAGTGAGTGGCAAAGGCTGAGCAGACATAGGTCTCTAGATTTACGAGGGGAGTTAAGGTACCGTGAGCTTTTTGAAAACAAAACTGTGGAGATGACAAAAGCTGCTTAAATTTATGTATCCGACTCTAGGCAAAGGCTTCAGGGCCTATTTCTTGGGGGCAGTGACCTATCCCAAGGCCCAGTAGTCCTCCTACACCTCCACATGTCACCACTTCGGTGCTAACACCCACCATCCATATTGAATACATGCTAAGGCTGTCTCATACAGGACTGGTGCATTAGTACTATAGTAGGACTCGCGCACGTTTGCGGCTGTGGTGTGGCCCGCACCTGTGTCCAATGATGCCACGTTTCCCCAACTTGCGATGTGAAACGGAAGCTATTTATGTACAAGGCATCACAAATTCGATAAATTCAGATGAATAAAACATACACTTGTGTATTTTGATGGATGAATCAACAGTAATCTTATTATGCATAAAATATTTATACAGTAACACAGAAACATGGCATACATATTGTACAGTGTTGCTAAAAGAAATTGTAGTCACTTTTAATGGTTTTTAGCGTAGTTTTAGGGTGGGTAATAATATCACAGTTATGGATATAAGATAATGAGCCTGAAAAAAGAAGAAATATGCCAATATCCAAAGTAAAAGAAATAATTCATGTAATTCTTGTGAGTGGCAACACCTACACACCCATCTGGCCTAAGGTAAAGTACGTACCTCCGTAGACCCAACCATAGCTTGTACAGGTGTTGCTAGGGAAAAATGCTCACATTTACCGGCTTTTACCATAATTTTAAGGACGAGGAATACAGTAATCACATTTATAATCATAAGTTAATATGTAGGACAAAATAGTAGGCATATGCCAATACCGAAGTAAAAAAAAAAAAACATTATTCACTTGCGAGCGGCAACACTTCCACACCCAGTCGGTGAGAGAGCGAGAGAGAGAGAGAGAGAGAGAGAGGCAGGAGAGGGGCATGCATTCAATGCATTGTCGGCATCACTAAATATAACAAAACCAAATTAACAAATGAAAGCACAATTATAAATAACTTATAAAAGAATCAAAAGTACTCAGGATGGCTCACATTTCCCGCCAGGAGAGAGAGAGAGAGAGAGAGAGATAACGGTAGAGAAAACGTGGCAACACTGTACACAGGTGCGGGCCACACCACAGCCGCAAACGTAGGCGAGTCCTACTATAGCAGGGGTATTTTTATGACATGTCGGCGGGTCATCTGGTAGATCAGGAAAGACTGCTTTTAGGAAATTCAAATCCTTAAACTGTTCCCTGCCCCAGTCGGGATTCAATCCTGGGTCCATTAGGACTGCAGGCCGCCTCTCTACCGATTCAGCCACCGCCTCCTAGATTCTAGGAGCTACGTAAGACAATGATTTATCATACACTCGAAAAACTTGCAAAGACAACTAGTAAGAGCAATGGGGCAGTAATCTTGAGGGATGGGAAAATGATGGCAGTATGAAATGAGCAAGGAAAAAGTCCAGATACGATTATAAATAGCTAATAATAAGGTCAGGGCCTGGGGGGAAAGGTAATGATGCATATAATAGTGTATGTCATCAGGACCCTCGCAAGTGTTCTTACAAAGATGCAGGGTGGAGGACAATTCATGAAGCGTGAAAGGCGCATCATACGACTGACTGGAAAACAGCTGGAAAACAACAGGGGTACATTAAGAAGTAGCTTTAAGGGCATAGAATTCAGGTCAGAGATGAGAGCCACCACTAACATTACCAAACTGAAGACCTAAGCCATTAGCAACTAGATGCGCATCTGCAACTGACTCCCCATCCCAAACGGAAAACAGGGGAAGGCACGGGAAGTTGCTTACTGTGTACACATCTTCCAAACGGAAGCAATGGACATATTGGCAGTAACAGTGGAAACGTATAATCTCCAGCTATGGGATTTAGTCCATTTAACAGTCTTATGAAGAGATGCATGGGCCTTTTTAAACAACAAAAACGCACTCTGTTCATCCGGGATGTTGAGCTTACGTATGTAACTTTTTCAACGTGCGCATTTAATACAGAGTGCCACAATACAATCAGAATCCTACCAAGGCACACATTTAGAAGTAAAAGGATGGGATGACCTAGGAATTGCAGTCAAAGCTGCACTCAGAATTAAAACATTAAAAAAGGGTATAGAAGGAAGTGTTAAAGAAGTAAAAGATGGCCAGTCAGCCTTCAGGAAACACAACTGAGAAGGTCTGAGTACAGGACAATATGAAGTAAGAGTACTTTTGATAGGAAAGTGATCACTACATACAGCATCACAAAGAAGAGACCGATGAAAATCTAAAGAAAGAGAAGGGGAACAGAATTAGAGATCCAAACATGAGAAAGTAAGAGTTCTAGCATCAAAACGCGCTGAAGCTCCCATACTCAATTAAGATAAATCATTACTAAAAATAAAAATCTCAAGGTGGCAGCCACGAGAATTAGTAACAGCATCGCCCCATAAAGCACAGCGACAGTTAAAATCTCCCAACAATAAAATTGGAGTCGGTAACTGGGACAATCAAAGAGATAAAGCAAGAAAATCAATAGGCTGGGCGGGAGAGCAATAAATGGAAACCATCATAATCCAATGTCCGAGAAAAACACGAATAAAATGACATGGAACTATGGTGTGAAGGGATAAACATTCAAGAGGAACTATGTGGTGGACTAAGACAGCTGAAACAGGAAGACAAGCAGGAGAAAACAAGAAACAATAGTCAGGTATATGTAGTGGAGGGAAAGACAAATGGGTTTCTTGTAAACAGACTAAGGAAGGACAGTGAACCGAAAGAAGATATGAAGGTCATTACCATCCATCCATCCATCATCCAATCTTACTTTGCCCCATGAGGAGCGTAGGAGCCCAGGGCTAGGCACTTGGTCCCGACATTTAAGATGAGAGTGACCAGCCTCACTCATCCCTGAGTGGCATTGCATGAGCAATCAACCCCAACCACCCCTTAGATATAAACCTTCACCGGCTCAATCCGATTGGAGCGCAATAATTACCCACTAAACCACAAGGCGCCAAAATTTGGTTATATGGTTACCACCCAGCGTAGTAAATGGTTTCCTGGTGTACAGGAAACCATTTGGCTTGTCACTCAGTGTAGAGTCACCCACAGGCAGAAGGAAAAGGAAAGAATGAGGGAAAAAAGGACAGAAGAGGGAGTGTACTGTCGCCCGTAGGCAGAAGGACAAGGAAAGAATGAAGGAAAAAAAGACAGAAGAGGATAGAAGGAAAGAAGGATGGAGGAGAGGAATGGGCAGACACCCGACAGCAGCACTACATCGAGTGAGTGGATGGTGAGCGCCCCCACCTACCCTAAAAGGTCATTACAATGGGTCGTAAAACTTCGAAGGTTCCACTGTAAAACAGACGTACAGTACTAAAGTTTACAACATCAAATAAAAGTAAATCGAAAGAAAAGTTAAAAGCCAAAGAAAGATCAAATAAAACACAAAAGATAAAATATAACACACAGGAAATAAAATTTTCAACAGACGAGTACCATACATCACCAAGTTGGTATGATACTGTAGCAGGAACAGGAGCAGAGGGTGTAAGAGGCAGACGAGCGGAACGGTCACTATAGCCTGGTGGAATAGGGAGGGATAAAGACGAGGAAGTAGAACAAAAGGAGAGAGGGGGCAGGAAAGGAAGGTGGGAGGAGAGTAGGAGGAAGACCAGAAGGAGCCAAATGGACTTCAGCCGTACGAAGCACAATTTCGGAAGTCATGGAGTTCTGTAAAGGAGTCGCCAGAAAATCCATGATGTCACTGAGGGTTTCACCCTCAGCAACCATAAGGAGTGTTGTCTGCGGTGTCGACAGGGGAGCCGGAACAGGTTGTAGAGTGGCTTGCAGAGTTGGGATGGGATGGGACCATGCCATGGAGTCGAGACTGGGATCTTCATTGGAGTAGGCATTGCAGAGAGCGAGGGACAGGTGGTATGCACCTTATGAGCCAGGGGAAAATGTGAGGGTTTCGTGGAACCCTTGGCATCCGAAGCAGTGGAGGGCAGCCCACATTTTTCAGAGGAAGGCAGATGGCGGGTGTCACGCTGTGACAGAGGGAGTGGTTGTTGAGAAAAGGAAGAGTGAGGGGAAGCAGCAGAATGGGAAGAGTGATGAGGGGGAGAAAGAGAGGAGTGAATAATAAAAGGTGACAGGGAAGAGGTACGAGTGGAGGAGTCTAGAACAGAGAAAGAGGTGGAAAGAGAATCAGGAGGAGCCCGAAAGCAGGGAGTAGAACAGGAAGGGGGAGAAGGGGAGGGGAGAGCAGAAACAGAGGGAGAGGAGACAACAGTCAAAACAGAGGGAGAGGAGACAACAGTCAAAGACAGGGGGATAGGTAAGGTGGAGATATGATGATTAGAGGCAGGAAAAGAGGCCAAGACAATAGACAAGCTGGAGACTGGCGACACCAAGAGAGCAGGCATGTCAGATAGGGCGGTGAGTACAGAAAAGTATTAGCGGTTGTGATAGTTGCAGCTGGGTGGGACAGAGAAAGCAGAGGTAAAGGAGACAGGACAGGTCAATTGAGCAAAAGTGGTACAGGAAAAGAATCCTAAGTCATGGGCACATTGACAGGCTGCACGGAGGGAGAGACCTTGTTTCCAGCGAATGCTGGAGACTTCAGTTTCAAAGATGTAGACCGGATATTTCCGGGACAAGGCAGCATCATAGCCTTGGCAGTTTGGGTAGACTTCTGTCTCGACTAAGCAGGCTGAAGATGTGTGGCCAGGTTGAGCGCAGGCATGGCAGACTGCCTGTGACCTACAGTACTTAGCAGGGTGACCATATCGCCAACTGGAAGAACTTTGTTGAAGACGAGGCGTGTATTCCTTGACCCGAAGTAATGTACCACCAACAATAACAGAGGTGAGAAGGATGCGACCCTTGAATATGATCTTTGCTATGTTGGCAGAATATCTGCAACACCCCTGAGGGGGAAACGTGTAGCACTGAACAGAAAGTACAACAAGGTGCTGGGCAGACAAGATTGTTAGCAGAACATTAAGAAAAACTGCAGTCACCAACAGATATAAAGGATGGGATCAGCACAGTTCCAGTGAGTAGAGTTTAGGTGGGCATCTGGAACTGCAGTGATAGGGTGACCAGAGAGGTCAGTAAGTGATAATACCTTCTCAGCTTGCACAGCAGTTTGAACAGTAAGGAGTTGGTCACCATTAGGGCGTGCAGAGAATGTGACACTGGGACCTATTGGTTGGAGAGAGATGGAAAGTTAGGTCGTCTGTCGTCGGCTGGACACTGAAATACTTCGATCATGTCTGGTACCCCAAAATCGAAGATATTGAGGGGGGGTTCTGAAAAAAGGGAGAAGAAGAAATAAAAGGATGGGAAGAGGAGGACTAGGACGGAAAAGTAGGGGAGGGGTGATCCGCCGGACAGGGAGAAGGTTCAAAAGAAGCATCTACCATTGCTCCTTGGTTTAGTGGAGCAGATTCACTATTAGCCATGGTGTGCCAGATTGTAAAAAGTGGGAAATAAACTGGTCCACTCTTGAGACCCAAGATCAGGAATAAGGGCAAAATGAAACAAGGGCTACTGTACCCATGGTTTCCTGAGACCGTTCAGGACTGAAAAAAAAAAAGGGACAGCCTCACATCCCATCAGCACGGTTCTCACACCTTAGGAGGGAAGAAAAGAAAGAAGAAAAAGGACCAAGCAAAATTTGTGGGGTCAAGAATTGAGACCCGAGGACAGGTCATAACCACCCCCAACATCAGGCTCCAGTCCCAGACAACAGAGGCCCCCCCCTCCCATGACTGCAATGGGCTTGGTATGGGGGGGGGGGAGTGTCATTAGTGACAAGATAAATATGCCAAGGAAACATAAAGTACCAGTATACATGCAAAGGAGATAGAGTTGTGAAACAGAGCTGTCTTTTGAGGAGGGTGCGTGAGGAGGGATTTACCATTCCTTCTCCCCCCTACCACTGTAATTATATAGCAAATGGGAATGTTTTCCTTAATGGTAAATGTCAATGGCTAACTACTAAATACTGCTGCAGTGGCAGATGATGCAGGTAGCAATATCTCCATCTGAAAAAAATTGGCAGTGTTTTCACGTTGATGTGTTACTGATACAAAAATGAGTTTCTTAATGACTCATTGGCATGTCATCTGTTC
Organism: Coenobita brevimanus; assembly: GCF_032717465.1. Lineage (NCBI taxonomy): Eukaryota > Metazoa > Arthropoda > Malacostraca > Decapoda > Coenobitidae > Coenobita > Coenobita brevimanus. The sequence goes on from NC_137015.1 coordinate 7,846,192, forward strand.
GGTAAAGTGTTCAATATATTTATTCAACTCACTTCTTCAGTTAAATATTTTTATCCAGTTTCAGCTTCTCAGTTCAATGAAAGCTAATACATCACTTAATATATTTTTAACATATTTTTGGTGCTAGCTAACTATATTTTAGTTTTAATTTGAATACAACTCTCATCTTAAATGTCAGGACCAACTGCCTAGCCCCAGGCTCCTACGCTCCTCATGGGGCAATGTAGGATTGGATGATGGATGGATGGATGGATAAATTAATTATTACAAAGTAACGAGGACACATATTGCAGTTTCATATATTTTCATTTCACATCAGTTCATATCAATTAACAATGATTCATATCAAATAACTGATATCACTTCCAATTCAACTCAAATAATTTTATGTTTTTTTAATTCCAATTCACACATTTTTTTAATTAATTCCATTCAATTCATAACTGACCCCATGTCTGCTTATCACAAATACTGCACAAGATGGAATTACTTCCCATGCTCTCGTGGCAAACTGCACGTGGCCATTCCCCCTATTCTTTGACAGTATCGCCACCAACCCTAGACATCATTGCATTTTGTTTTATCTGCCTTTACTCTCATGCCTTTGTGTCCTATACCATCTCTCTACTTCCTAAATCTTCCTTCCACCTTCCTTTCACTCTCTGCAATTAACACCAAATCATCAGCAAACAATATCTCCCATGGGAGTCCATTTCTGAAGTCATGTGAGAGGGCTTCAAGCACCATGATAAATAATAATAGGCTCAAGACTGACCTCTGATGCACACCAACATTCACAGCCATCATTCAAATTTCCATTCACTCTCACCTGGGTGCGAGCACTCACATACATGGCTATAACCACTAATCGGTCACTCCTTGTTTCCAGGCTTTCTAATTGCCCACTTAACCATCTCCCTACAGACTCCATCAAATGCCTTCTCCAAATCAACAGAAACAAAGTACAGATCCCTTTCCTTCCTATATATTTTTCCCAAATCTGTTGAACAATAAATATGGCATCAGTGGTCCCTTTGCCAGGCATAAACCCAAACTGCATCTTATCAATATTCACTCTTTCTCATCATACCTTCTAGAACTCTCTTCCTTACCTTCATTACCTGGTCCAAAAGTTCTATGCTTTTCCTACAATGCTGGTGTGTTACATAATATTATATGCATCACAATCTGCCAAGCATGCCATACAGCAAGAAAATACCAATTACCAGTACCTATATACAGTATAGGTGAACAAACAAGTGAAGCATAAAGGTTACATCCATCTCCTATCCCTCCTAGGTTCACACTGATGAGGAAATCTGTTGAGAGTCATGAGCAAAGTTACCAGATGTTGCTGTGTTTGACATTCTTTTCCCAAAATCCATCACCTGAGGGATTATAGTTGCCCCCAAATTCGGCCATTTTCTTTAACTTTCTTTGGATGAAAAATAAAGTATTAAAAATAGGCAATGTTTACATACCTAAAATAATCCTATGCACCTGGCACCCTGGCAGCAAGGCAACCACACACTGCTGTACATTACATTCAGTATGCTTTGTTACAGGTTTGTTACAATTATATAGCTTGGCAATGAAAACTGAAATTTTGAAAATTTATAAACCTAAAAACCAATTGTGTAAAGACTATCTAAGCTACCAAAATTTAGTGGGAAATATCAAGACTGGCAAAAGTCACATTTGTGGCCTGCTGTCATCTTTCACAAAGACAGTTCCACAAAGTTAAAGAAAATAACCAAATTTGGGGGCAACTGTAATTCCTCAGGTGACAGAATTTGGGGAAAAATGCCAAATACGACAACATCTGGTAACTTTGCTCAGGGCCCACACCAGACATCCTCATTGGTGTGGGCCCAGAAGGAGATAGATGTATGCTTTTTTACAACACAGATTCCATCACCACAGCAAAAAGTCAATAATATGTAAAAACTGGTATAAGCATTTCAAAGCCAGACACTGACGTATATCTGTGGTATTTTTCTTTTGACTATTCTGTATTTTGGAAAATAAGTTTCTAGTTCCACAATCAATGCAGTGTCCAATGCTGCTAACAGAATTCATGTATCTTGTCCAATACGTAAGCTACAAGTAAAAGAAAATGAATACCAGTATGTAGCTGAGTGTGGAAACTTTACATGGATGGACAAAAGGGTTATGGTGATGTTACTGCCAGCCAATCAGCAACAATGATATATCCTCCTCAACTTGGTGTCACCTATGCCACCAATGCTCAGCACTCAGTGAATGGGCCTTTGTTAGCTTTTGCATTCTGACAATAATAATTTACAATCAAGAATTGGACAAAACACAGAAAGCAAATGATTCTTCATTTTATAATTTCTTAAAAGTGGATTTTTTAACTTTTATAAAGGGGACATCATCTACCCCTCTGACTTTGCCAGTTGTTAGGATAATCTATCTCATTTAACTTCTTCAGATATGTGACAGTTATTTAACTCTGGTTAATGGTGAATAATAATATTCTGCTTTCAAGTGAACCCTCAGACTGAATGGGTTACTCTAGTTGCGATGCACGACACTGAGGTTGTAATTATCATGCCCTGGCAACCTACCTCTCAACAGTTCTTCCGATTTCGTGTATAATATGATACTCTTGTGATTCGTTTGTAATATGTTCAAGTATAAAATATTCATGTATAATAATCTGATTCGTGTATAATATGATATGAAATCGGATGCGCTGTTGAGAGGCACGTCGCCAGGGTACGATAATAACAACCTTAGAGTCATGTGCCGCGACTATAGTGATCTTCATTAGCCCCTTCACTATAAGAAAACCTCTCACGTTGAGCAGAGTACAGTATTACTATCACATATAAAGGATGTCCCATACTGAAGGGGGGGGGGTTAATGTTTACTGAGAATTACTTGAACTGGGTCCACAAAAGTACTGTACTGTAGCAAAAATTTTGGAATCTTTGGCTTACTTTAAATATCTGTAACTTATTGAAAGCTCAGATAGGATCTGCACTGAATAGACACTGTCATAAATACTGTATACTATGCACTGCTGCATAAGCAAAGAAAACAACTGGCATTACTGCAACAAGCTTCATAGTACCTAGTGGTAGCACAGCAACAATTTCATGAATTATGAATACCTGACCTTTTCAATAAAATGATGTCTTTATCATTATCTTCATGTTATTTTCAAATGATATTCTGCCTAGGAGGAGATCTCACACTAAAGGGGTTAGATTGTTACACCTTCCCTTCATTAACCTGAGGAGATAGCACTGTCCAGCAGAAAAACACACACACAGATTCAAGGGATTGAACTCTGATACTAAGAACATCATGCGAATCACAGCTAAGAACATCACTGAGTTAAATACAAATCACAATCATTAGAATACTTGTCTGAAAAAGACTCATGTGATACACAAAGCTGAAGTCTGGATCTCCATACATAACAACTTGCATCACTTGATAATTAACAGAAAAGCTGCTAACCTGAGTGTATGTCTGGAGAAGAATGTCCTCTCCTGGATCATCCAACAGCAGCAGGCCTATGTCAAACCAACTGAAAAATAAAGGACAGTGCTACTGAAGTATTTAATTAAGAGATCTTATACATTATTTACATGCATCAAATTTACTACATTCAGTACCTCTAAAAGTAGGTGGTTATGACCATTATCCACTCTCTTGATGTAGTGCTGCCTACTTCTTCCTTCACCTTAATCAATCTTTTTCTGTCTGCCCTCAACTCTTCCAACTTCTCCCATCTTTCCTGTCACTTTTTATTACTCTTCTTTCCTTTTCCAGTGGCTTTACATTGAGTAACAAGCCTATTGGTTTCCTGTATGCCAGGAAACCATTTACAAAGCTGGGTGGTAACCATATAACCAATTCATACATGTACCATATGTGTCAATAAGTGGGTTGGCAGAGGGTTAGTGCCCCTCCCTGTAATATAACTAACTCACACACAAATGGCCACCCCTGAGGGTTAATGGATTCTGTCTATAGATAGACAGACAGACCTCTAAAGGCATTACTGAACAAGTCAATAAAAAAATGAAAGACTTTTCATTATCCTGCATAACAAAATGTGGCCAGTACAGTAATCTCTTGATTATCTGGATGGCCATTAACCAGACAATCCATTGCCCGGACACTGTGATCTGGCTGTTCGAAATCATTATTCATACATTTTTTCATATTATACGGACAACACAAATGCCTCCAGACGAAAATTATGGCCACACGAACATTTTCGCACCCAGCCAGGCGAGAATAGCCAGGTGGCGCTGCCTTGTCTGGCTGGGTAGTTCACCCAACATCCACCAGGGACCCCCTCGGTCATTCCCAGCTCCCCCCCAGCGACACAGTAGTAAACAGCTCCTATCAGAAAGTTATTATGGTGGTGAACGTGGTGGTTTTTGTGGCTATTCCCTACCTGCTTCGGGCCTTGTTATTCCTTGTATGCCTCTTCCTATGGAGTGTGATGATGGCTGCTCCACCAAAGAAAAAAGAAAAAAAAGTAATGCTGACTCTTCAGAAGTGGGAGACCCTGGGTAAGGTTAATGCAAGATGGTTGAATCATGAGTGCTGATGTTGACTGTATTCTAGCTTATTGTACTGTACCATGATTTTATTCTATTTTACCGTGATTTTACTCCATTTTACCATTATGTTTTGTGCATCCACTGCATTTATCTTGTATAGCCTTCCCCCCCCCCCATGCCACTGCAGGGTAGGGCCCTGCAGTGATGATTTCTTGTCTGTGGTTGATGGGTCCACTTGACCATGATAATTGCTTGGCTGTGGCTTACAGTGTACTTGATCAGACGGAGTAGTACAGTAATCCCTCTAAGACCCGGACACCCAAGAGCCAGACACCCGAAGTCCCAGACATTTTGGGCTTCAGTCCATTAGTAAAAAGATATGTGTTCATCCCTACTCTAAATATGGAGCGCGGTGATGAACACCCATGTTTTGGCATGTAGTTCTGGTGACGTCCGCTAGAGCACCCCTGCATCCTCCCCATTTCCTGCCTGCCTATCATCATGGCTGCACACTCGTCGCCATGGCTGCCCACATGCTTGCTTTTGTGAATAAACTGCAATACCTTGCCACAAGACCACATGGGAATTTACAGTGTTGTGCAGTGTTAAGAAATCAGAATTCAGTGTGCAAAGGATTAAGTGCAGAGTGCAACACTGACATGTTGCAACTGGCATGGTGCAATGTAAGAACAGAATGTGCAGTATTAAACAATTATAATTCACAGTGCAAAGGCTTAAGTGCAGCACAACACTGGATTACCGTACGTGCTTCACATGCACCTTCACCACTGTCAGAGCCATAGAGGAGGCGGGTTAATCTTCACAACAGCCACAGACGTGTCGTAAGTACCCTGTACAATGCTAATTATTTTCCTTACTCACTTCTAATTTCTCATTCTCTGGTTACTTTTCATTTATTTTAAGGTTTCTGTCCCTTATTTATGTGAACAGGGTCTTAAATAGGTGCTGTGCATGTCTGGTAGGGAATTATTTAGGCGTCTTTCAAAGTTAGGTTGGGTTGGGGTCTATAAGTACCTGTCAAGAAGCATTTTTCCCAAGTCCTGAACAAGACCAAGTTCCAGACATTGCTTGGGCTCTATTACGTCGGATCTTGGAAGGATTACTGTATTAAACAAGGGGAACAAGTATAGTGCGATGTACTGTAGTTGCCTTTTACACTGGCTTTCAAAGTCAGATCATGTATGAATGGGGGCCAAGGTAGAAGTCCATTATTCAGATAAAGCCATTACCCGGACATGCCTTTGGCTCTATTACATCAGTTAATCGAGGGATTACTGTATATTGACCCCATCCTGAAGAACGTTTGGTTGGGGTTCACGATGGATGTTTTGAGGGTGGAGATATTAAATGGCTGTGATGGTTGTGTGTTTATATATACTGTATATGTTTGTAAAGTATAATGTTGGATTGATGGAGACGGATGTTTTCAAGCCATTCTGTGTTAGTAGAGAGAAGCTGTTTGCTTTTTGTAAACCAATGGTGGATGTAAATGCCACATATAACTGCAAAGATGGGCTGGATCCTGTGCTGAATTGATAAACTGTGTTCATCACCTATTCATGTGGTCTTTGCTTAGGAGTACTATACTTTTGTTTCTTTGTGAAGGCAATCTGCACCTGTGGGCTTTGTACACCTTGAACCACAGTCTCCCTTGCATATGACACACCAATACCTATAACTGGTTAGCCAAGTTAGGTCTTGCAATCTTTCATATTACTACATATACAGTGAAGAGAGAAACCTGTACTGTACATTGAAAAAATCATCTGGTAAATTACCAATATGCTGGGAATCGAACCAGGGACTCTCAGGTGAGAGCCAGGCAGCATACCACTACACCACGACCAGGTAAAAGTTAACTCACGTTGTCACAATCTTGTAACCAACGTCCCTCCGCCCCCACTGTGGGCATCAAGAGGATGAGTTAACCCCCTGGCACTCGGGCAAGTAGATGCTTTTAATCTATCCCAAGCACTTACGGCAAGTCAGAATGAAGAGAGAAACTTGTACTGTATACAGGAAAAATCATCTGGTAAATTACCAATATGCTGGGAATCGAACCAGGGACTCTCAGGTGAGAGCCAGGCAGCATACCACTACACCACGACCAGGTAAAAGTTAACTCACGTTGTCACAATCTTGTAACCAACATCCCTCCGTCCCCACTGTGGGCATCAAGAGGATGAGTTAACCCCCTGGCACTCGGGCAAGTAGATGCTTTTAATCTATCCCAAGCACTTACGGCAAGTCAGAATGAAGAGAGAAACCTGTACTGTACACAGGAAAAATCATCTGGTAAATTACCAATATGCTGGGAATCGAACCACGGACTCTCAGGTGAGAGCCAGGCAGCATACCACTACACAACGACCAGGTAAAAGTTAACTCACGTTGTCACAATCTTGTAACCAACGTCCCTCCGCCCCCACTGTGGGCATCAAGAGGATGAGTTAACCCCCTGGCACTTGGGCAAGTAGATGCTTTTAATCTATCCCAAGATTGTGACAACGTGAGTTAACTTTTACCTGGTCGTTGTGTAGTGGTATGCTGCCTGGCTCTCACCTGAGAGTCCCTGGTTCGATTCCCAGCATATTGGTAATTTACCAGATGATTTTTCCTGTGTACAGTACAAGTTTCTCTCTTCATTCTGACTTGCCGTAAGTGCTTGGGATAGATTAAAAGCATCTACTTGCCCGAGTGCCAGGGGGTTAACTCATCCTCTTGATGCCCACAGTGGGGACGGAGGGACGTTGGTTACAAGATTGTGACAACGTGAGTTAACTTTTACCTGGTTGTGGTGTAGTGGTATGCTGCCTGGCTCTCACCTGAGAGTCCCTGGTTCGATTCCCAGCATATTGGTAATTTACCAGATACATATACAGTATTATGTGCCCACCCTAAACAAACATTACACATGATGGAGACACTATACTTTCAAAATTTATCCTGCAAACAACACAAGGTCACTGACCACTCTCTACCATGCATTTACCCACCCCACTACCCATACCCTTTGCCTTCTGCGTGTACACCCAAAAAAAAAATATTCGTTACCCTTGTGGTGTGATACAATATGACATAAGGACCAAGGGTTCTGAACTACTACCAGTACCAAATGAACACAGTTTCACTTTTACAAATCATTTCAGAGTTCATCGCACCCAGAGGTAACGACAATTTTTTTGGTGGGTGTACACCCCTAGTCTGTATACCATTATTTTATTTCCTAAACTTATCCACAGCAATCTCCAGTCTCTATACAATTAGAACCATGGTTCATCATGCAAAAATACCTTAATTAAGTTAACCTGGAAAAAAGTAAAAAAACTTTGGCAGTTATGGGCTTCCCTCAGCTGAGTAACTTCATCTGATACTGGCAAAAAAACAAAACAAAGGGCATTCTTGGCAGAGTGAATGCTTGCTAATTTTTAATCCTCTGCTTGTAAGAGGTTGAGCTCTCTTCTGCAAACTTAAAATGTAAGGATAGACTGCATACACATATGAAACCGCTTAATATTCACCTGTCAGGTGTTTATACAAAACTGCATAATATTTACCTGCCAGGTGTTAGTTCCACAATGAAGTTTTCAACTACAACAATAGGCTGCTGAGGATGGATACGCCCAGAAGACCTCAGAAAGTTGATTCTCTCTTCTGCAGAGCTAAGTGACGCTTCAAATCCAACTGGTTGAGTAGCCACTCCCTCAGCCTGTGCTGCCACACCACTGCAGCATAATGCATGGTTACAATACCACCAAGTTATGACTAAAGAGCATTTTCCTGGATCCTCTCTTACACCCTTTTCATGAGGGAAAGTGAGTCAGGATGATGATGAGTAATGATTTTTGCACAAGATGTTCAAAATACGCCCACTGATGAATCAAAAGTATGCTCTGTAGTCAAAGGGGGGGGGGATGCAACATGCAACAACAACTGTTCAAAGGTGCACTGAGACAAACAACTCCAGCACTGAGTTGAAAATTTAATTTTCTGCACTTTGGTTTGGGAAGGACTGTTGATGACTGACCTGAAATACATCATATTAAGGCAAATGGAGCCTTTTAGCCACTCACAGCCTACCCTATACATGCCTCATTAGTCACTGTTTGGTGCAATGGAAGGCCAAGGTCCAACCCACCACACTTCCAAAAACTCACCACAGCTACACCAAGGAAGATATTGGCTTGATTCTGTTCAATAATACTTGTGCATGAACTATTTCATGTGGCATCCATAAAACTTATTTTCGAATAATCCTGGTTGCTGCATTTTTTGCCATCTTTTTATCATATCATTTATAATGGCTCCACAATCCTTCCATGCATCTGCCTTAGCCATTTAAAAGCAGCTCTGCATATCCAAGCACTTTATAGTTAAACTACAGTGGATATTGACCTGAAAATTTGCACACCCATATTGCAGCATGCTCTACTCAATATCATGCCTGCAAAACTCTTTTCAATATTAAACCTGAAAAACAAAAACAATGTATATAAATATCTTTCTGATGGTTCGAAAATAAACTTAAAGCATTGTGGCAGCTAACTATGGCATTACTGGCCTGAAAATTGATATACATGTATTCTATCATATCCTCTACAAACAGGGCAAGAAAAATGTGAGAATCTTGAAAATCTGTCCCCCCTCCCCCTAACCTTACATTGGGTGCACTTTTGTTTTCCAGTCTGCTGCAGTTTATGGATTAAGACTGTGCATGAAGGGAGATCATGGAGAAGAAGGATCTGGACAACATGTGGAAACTGTGTGGTTACTGCATGGACAAAAGAGTTTCAGAGAATTGGAAGGAAGGAGTAATTGCACCCTTGTAACAGAAAGAAAAGTTAAAGTTGTTTGAAAATGGAGATATGCTTGCCGCCACCACCACCATCATCATCATCCGGACCTCCTTTTCCACCCTAGGGCAGGGTGAGGAGTAGCAGCATCCAGACTGCCAAAGTTTGCCCAATTCAATGGGCCATGCCTCCATTCACTCATCATTCAAGCCCACAGAATCCTAGATCCATTTGATAAGCCAAAAGGTTTCCACCAAGTACTGTAGCTTCACATATACAGTAGTCCCTCATTTACCCGGACGATCAGTATCCAAATGCTGGGCTCTGGCTCTATTCACCCCTAAACACCAGGGTTTTTTTGATGTCACAAGCTCCTCCCTACGAGGGATTTTGTGATTTTGGAAAAAATACCTTTATTTCAAACCCTAATATCTGCCAAACTATAATTCAAAGAAAAAATTAAAAATACATAAGACTCACCAACTCTTCCTCTTTCAAATGAAAGTATCCCCATGTCTCCAGGTGGTCCCGTTGATGAGTAACAATAAGTTAAAGTTCAAAGGGTGGCGGGAAGACACTTGTGGCTATACACGTCAACTGGTGTTGCTCTGCGCCCAAAATTGTGATGGCTATACAGGTCAACCGGCGCGTAGGGGTTAAACCAATATCCGACTTTACTTGCTATTATGCGGACATAAAAGTCCCCGAGAACTTCAGCTGGCCAGCCGACAAGTTCAAACATTTGGTATCATGCCCACTGGGCTTGAGCTGTGAGCGGGAAGTAGTCTGTAACCCACAACCAGAGCTAAAATGTTCATCTGCCCTTGTTCTGAATGGTCAAAATTGCACGCTTGTCCTATCACTCCCAACAAACCCCCAGCACCCGAGTAATACAACTGTAACCCGCAAGTGGTGTCAAAAAGTCTGTAAGCATTCCCCACCAAATGTCTAATATCGCGCGGCCATGGGGGCTAAGTCTTTCCCAACCACCACCTCCATCAAACACAGACCACGAGCCACGAGTACCTGTTCGGCAACAGCAGCCGTCCGCCTCTTTACCTAAGGTTGAAAGTCCCCCGGTCATGGTGAGTTGTGTTTCCGCATGGCCACTCGGCGTCTAAGACCACAAGCCATGAGTAAATGTACGGCAAAAGTGCCCATCTGCCTGTTGACAGAAGGGGGAGAATCCTGCCCACGGCCTCGCTTCTCCCCCTCTCTCGTCCATCCTCCATACCCTCCCGGGTCCCCCCTGACTCCCTACCCTCCTCTGTGGTGATAACAGTGACTCGTGAGTTTTCAAAGTTTTTTTGCGATTTATTTGAATACTATTGGTCATATGGAATTTCTCCAAAGTCCATGAGAAAGCTCAACAAATTCTGCATCTAGACATATGCTTAACTCTTGGAAGGTGTTGGCAAAATTTTGAACTAGGATGGTAGGACGTTATATGAAGGTAAGTTTTACTGCTGAACACTATTATTGCCGCATTTCTGCAATTTTACTTATAAATTTTATGTTTTTATTAGCTTATCTTATAAACACCAGAGAAAATGATGCTTTATGATTTGTATCAACATCTCCAATTTACGGTGGCATATTTGGCTTTGTTTTTTTTTTTTTTTTTTTTTTTTTTTTTTTTTTTTTGAGTCCGGGGAGCAATCACTCGTCTCTGACAACAGATTTTCAAACTGTCGTCAGTTTTTTGTGGATTTTTGTTGTTTATGCATTGTTTTCATAATGTTTAGCATAAATATAGAGAATCCTATGTGTGTCTTGATGTCTAAAAATGGCAGATTGACCTGAAAACAGCGCCAAAATTAGGAGGGGGGACTGTATATACAATCGTGTACAGGGCGGGTGTTTTTTGGTTTTCAGTGTTATTTTTTCATGGTTTTCTGTGTGTTTCACATTACTCTGGATATTCCTATGTGTGTTTTGATGTCTAAATATGGTAGACTGACAAGAAAACAGTGCCAAAAATTACGAGGGGTACTGTGTATACAGTCGTGTATACAGTAGGTCGGATGTTTTTCTGGTTTTCATTATTTTTTTTTTTTTTTTTTTTTTTTTTTTAAAAGATTTCTTGGTGCTTAGCATTACTTTGGATATTCCTATGTGTGTCTGGATGCCTAAATATGGCAGACTGATCTGAAAACAGTGCCAAAATTAGTAGGGGTAACATACACACAGAAAACCACTTTAAGGAATTGTTGAACATGGAGGATGGAAGTAATGCGAGTATAAGTGGCTGGGGAATGGCTGGGAGAAGGAGGGAGGTGAGAAGACAGGAAGGAATCAGTAGGATAGAAGTTGTGGAAGCAATGAAGAAAGTTAAATCAGGGAAAGCCCCAGGAATTGATGGAGTGTGTGGTGAAATGCTGAAGCATGGGGAAGAGATAGTAGTAGAATGGATGTGGAAGATGTGCAGATTGGCCTGGGAGGAAGGTAGAGTCCCGGAGGATTGGAAGTCAGGTATAATTATTCCCTTGTACAAAGGAAAAGGGGAAAAAGAAGTGTGTGGTAATCATAGGGGCATTTGTCTTCTTAGTATAATAGGAAAAGTGTATGGCAGGATACTTATTGACAGAGTTAGAGAAAGAACAGAGGAATTAGTTGGAGAAGAACATGGAGGCTTTAGGAAGGGAAAAGGTTGTGTAGATCAGATATTCATTCTCAGATCTTTAGTGGAAAAGTTTCTAGAGAAGGGAAAGAAGTTGTATGCGGCTTTCATGGATTTGGAGAAAGCATATGACAGGGTGGATAGACTAGGATTGTGGAAAGTGTTAAGAATATATGGAGTAGATGGGAAGTTGTTGAATGCTGCGAAGAGTATGTACGATGGTGCGAAGGCTGCAGTGCGTGTGGATGGTGAACTAAGTGAATTTTTCTCTTTGAGAGTTGGGTTGAAACAGGGATGTGTCATATCTCCATGGTTGTTCAATCTGTACATGGATGGGGTAATAGAAGAGGTACAAGGTAGGGTAGTGGATGTTGGAGTGGCCCTGGTGAGAGAGGATAGTGTTTGGAAACTCCCTGTGCTGTTGTTTGCAGATGATACTGTGTTGTTGAGTGAAGACGAAGGGGAGCTGCAAGGCTTGGTGGATGAGTTTGGGAGAGTGTGTAAGAAACGGAATATAAAGGTGAATGTAGGAAAGAGTAAAGCGATGGTCTTTGAGAGAGGTGAAGTCAGTGAATGTACAGCAAGGTTGGATGGTGAGGAATTGGAAAATGTGAGTACGTTTAAGTACTTGGGTAGTGTGATGAGTAAGGATGGAGGTTTGGAGGGTGAAGTGCTTGAAAGGGTACAGCAGGGAAGAAAGGTTGCTGGTTCTTTGAAAGCAGTGATAAGAAACAGGGAAGTGAGCATGGAAGTGAAAAAGTTACTACATGACAGTATTGTGATACCAACTCTAACGTATGCAAGTGAAGCTTGGACGTTGTTGGAAGGACACAAGTCAAGAGTGAGAGCAGTGGAAATGAGTTATTTAAGAGGAGCCTGTGGAGTCACATGGAGAGACAGGCTGACGAATGAGGATATAAAGGAGCGTTGTGGTGTTGATGTGGATGTGATAGGAAGCATTATGAGGAACATACTGAGGTGGTTTGGCCATGTGGAGAGGATGGAGGGTGAAAGACTGATGAAGAGAGTGTATGTGAGTGAGGTGGAGGGGGAAAGAGGGAGGGGGAGGCCGAGGATGAGATGGAGGGATGGGGTGGAGAGGTATATGAGAGAGGGGGGGGTGAGTTGGGAGCAGGGGAGTGAAATGGCGGGGGACAGGGCGACTTGGAGGCGATTTGTTTGTGGCCACCCCAAACGGGACTGAGGCGTCTGGCAATAGATAGATAGATAGAACATACATACGGTGGTGTGGGGGTCAGGTATTTTTTTGTTTTTGATGTTTTTTTCATAGTGACCAAACGATGACGACCAAGGACCGGACAAAGGACATGGTTATCGGAACGTGGAATGTAAGGGGAGCGAATGATGAGGTGAAAGAGAGAGAGATTGTCCAGGTGCTTGAGGGTGCGAAAGTGGATGTATGTGGAATAACGGAAACAAACTGGAGAGGAGAAAGTGTGAGAGAATGGGAGTATGGATGGGGTATATGTGCAGGAGTAGGTGAGAATGATAGGGCAAAGGAAGGAGTATGTATAGTTGTGAGTAAAAGATGGAAGAGGAGCATAAGACAGTATGGATCAGTTGGGTCAAGGATTGTGTAGGTAAAGTTGAAAGTTGGAATACAAATGTGGGCGATTGTGTGTGTGTATGCGCCAATGCAATATCGTGCTAGAAGAGTGAGAGAAGGGTTCTGGACAAATGAAGAAGTGTGCATGGAAAAGTTTGGAAGGAATGAGAGAGTGTTTTTGACTGGTGATATGAATGGTAAAGTTGGGAATGTGAAGGTGGATGGAATAGTTGGTGAGTGGGGTGTGCCTGCTGAGATAGATGAGAATGGGAGTGCGTTAGTGGACATTTGTGCTGGGAGGGGGTTGGTGATAGCCAATACCCTCTTCAGGCATAAAATGATCCACAGGTATACATGGCGAGTGATGAGAAGGGTGGGTGGTGAACTGAATGAAAGGAAGGCAATGATTGATTATGTGTGTGTGGATGAAAGGATGCGAAGATGTGTAATGGATGCAAGAGTTTATAGAGGTTGGGGGAGTGGACTTTCTGACCACTACTTGGTGGTGGCCAGAATTAGAATTCAAGTAAGATGGAAGAACAGAAGAAGGGAAAGACAAGAAGAAGGAGTAGTTGCAAGGAGAGTGGAAAGGTTACAAGAGGATGAGAAAAAGGCAGAGTATAAGAGAGAAGTGGAGGAACGACTGGCCAAATATGAATTGGAGCAGATGGGAGACGTGGAAGGTGTGTGTAGGATATTTACAGAAGAAATGTGTGCAGCATGTGATGTGGTTGTGGAAGGAAGAGAAGATGGAGGGGGGTGCAAGGAACAGCGTGGTGGACTGAAGAGGTGAAACAGGCTGTGGCACAAAAGAAGAAAGCATACAATGAATGGATGAGAAATAGGGGCGTGGAAGAAGTTGAGAAGCGGAAGAGAGAGTTATATGTAGAAAGAAAGAGAGAGGTGAAAAGATTAGTAAGAGATAGTAAGAAGACAGTGGATGAGGAATTTGGAAGGAATTTGAGTGTAAAGCGGAGGGACTGTAAGAAAATGTTCTGAAAAGAGGTGAAAAGAGTAAGACAGGGTGGAAGTGAAGTTAGCAGGGGAGTGAAAGATAAAAATGGTAGATTACTAGTGGAGAAGGGAGAAAAAGTGAGCAGATGGAGAGAACACTTTAAGGAATTGTTGAACATAGAGGATGAAAGTAATGCGAGTATAAGTGGCTGGGGAATGGCTGGGAGAAGGAGGGAGGTGAGAAGACAGGAAGAAATCAGTAGGATAGAAGTTGTGGAAACAATGAAGAAAGTTAAATCGGGGAAAGCCCCAGGAATTGATGGAGTGTGTGGTGAAATGCTGAAGCATAGAGGGAAGAGAGTAGTAGAATGGATGTGGAAGATGTGTAGATTGGCCTGGGAGGAAGGTAGAGTCCCGGAGGATTGGAAGTCAGGTATAATTATTCCCTTGTACAAAGGAAAGGGGGAAAAAGAAGTGTGTGGTAATCATAGGGGCATTTGTCTTCTTAGTATAATAGGAAAAGTGTATGGTAGGATACTTATTGACAGAGTTAGAGAAAGAACAGAGAAATTAGTTGGAGAAGAACAGGGAGGCTTTAGGAAGGGAAGAGGTCGTGTAGATCAGATATTCATTCTTAGACCTTTAGTGGAAAAGTTTCTAGAGAAGGGAAAGAAGTTGTATGTGGCTTTCATGGATTTGGAGAAAGCATATGACAGGGTGGATAGACAAGGATTGTGGAAAGTGTTAAGAATATATGGAGTAGATGGGAAGTTATTGAATGCTGTGAAGAGTATGTACGATGGTGCGAAGGCTGCAGTGCGTGTGGATGGTGAACTAAGTGAATTTTTCTCTTTGAAAGTTGGGTTGAAACAGGGATGTGTCATGTCTCCATGGTTGTTCAATCTGTACATGGATGGGGTAATAAAAGAGGTACAAGGTAGGGTAGTGGATGTTGGAGTGGCCCTGGTGAGAGATGATAGTGTTTGGAAACTCCCTGTACTATTGTTTGCAGATGATACTGAGTTGTTGAGTGAAGACGAAGGGGAGCTGCAAGGCTTGGTGGATGAGTTTGGGAGAGTGTGTAAGAAACAGAATCTAAAGGTGAATGTAGGGAAGAGTAAAGTGATGGTCTTTGAGAGAGGTGAAGTCAGTGAATGTACAGCGAGGTTGGATGGTGAGGAATTGGAAAATGTGAGTATGTTTAAGTACTTGGGGAGCGTGATGAGTGAGGATGGAGGTTTGGAGGGTGAAGTGCTTGAAAGGGTACAGCAGGGAAGAAAGGTTGCTGGTTCTCTGAAAGCAGTGATAAGAAACAGGGAAGTGAGCATGGAAGTGAAGAAGTTACTACATGACAGTATTGTGATACCAACTCTAATGTACGGAAATGAAGCTTGGAAGTTGTTGGAGGGACACAAGTCGAGAGTGAGAGCAGTGGAAATGAGTTATTTAAGAGGAGCCTGTGGAGTCACATGGAGAGACAGGCTGACGAATGAGGATATAAAGGAGCGTTGTGGTGTGGATGTGGATGTAACAGGAAGCGTTATGAGGAACACGCTGAGGTGGGTTGGCCATGTGGAGAGGATGGAGGGTGAAAAACTGACGAAGAGAGTGTATGTGAGTGAGGTGGAGGGGGGAAGAGGGAGGGAGAGGCCGAGGATGAGATGGAGGGATGGGGTGGAGAGGTATATGAGAGAGTGGTGTATAGGTTGGGAGCAGGGCAGTGAAATGGCGGGGGACAGGGCGACTTTGAGGCGATTTGTTTGTGGCCACCCCAAATGGGATTGAGGCGTCTGGGAATAGATAGATAGATAGATTCAAAAGTTTTCTTGGTGTTTGGCATTATTTTGGATATTCCTATGTGTGTTTTGATGTCTAAGTATGGCAGATTGGCCTGAAAACAGTGCCAAAATTGGAAGGGGGTACTGTACATACAGTCATGTACAGTACCCTCACGTCCAACACGGTAATATTGTCATGCATGGGTCACATGTTGGACCAAAAACGTGTTGGACATACAACAGAGCTTATGGGGAAAAATGAATTATGTCAGCAACCCTAGGAAAAGTCACCCTAAATACCTACCATATACCTATACATATATTAGTACTACTGTAATTATAATAAATGGTACTGTACTATGAATGATAACTAACCTTTTAGGATAGTGTTGGTGGGCTTGCTGGGAATGGAAGGTGATATCTGAGGCTGTAGGTAGTCCTACTGGGTCCCTGGAGGATGGCTGCTCGCGTCACTAGCGGATAATGGCTGCTGCTCCTCCTCAACCCTCATAAATCCTTTGAAATTCCTCTCCCCTTTCTTCTGCCTCTCGATGAATTCTAGCTTGGTGGCCTGAGGGAGGTGCCACCACTTCTTGGGGTTCTCAGAAGGCTTCCTAGGCATCGTGAGCAGGGTAAAATGCAGTAGCAAGGGCAGAAAATGCAGCGATAAAAAAGCACTGTCCAATGTGAATTATGCAACTGAATGGCACTGTGGCGGGAGAAATTTAAACAAAATATCATGTGAGAGCAGAAGTGTTTTTCACTGGGCGACATCACGATCATGTCATGATAGCGGGTAGGGGATTCTACTTGATCGGAAGTTTTGATTGGCTGTCAGTGTCACGGGAATGTCCAGTATGACCGTGTTGGACCAGGGGTGATCATGCTAGAGGCGAACTCTGCGGATTTCGCCCACTTCTCGGAGCTCCGTCAGTGTTATGCTTACGCACCCATTTTACAGTACTTAAATCGTATTTAATCGTACTAATTTTTTGCTCTCCATGCTGGACGCGAATCGTGCTGGAGAAACGCATGTTGGAGGCGAGGGTACTGTATACAGTAGGTAGGGTGTTTTTTGGTTCTCATTTTTTTTTTTTTCCCCAGGGTTTTCTTGTGTTGAGTATTACTCTGAATATTCCTATGTGTGTTTTGATGTCGAAATGTGGCAGATTGGCCTGAAAAGTGCCAAAATTAGAAGGGGTACTTTACACACAGTGGTGTATAGGTAGGGTGTTTTTTGGTTTTCAGTGGTTTTTTGCATGGTTTTCTTGGCGTTGAAAATTACTTTGGACAATCCTATGTACATTTCAATGTCAAAATACGGCAGAATGACTGGAAAACACTGCCAAAATAAGGAGAGGGATTGTACATACAGTAGTGTTTAGGCAGGGTGTTTTCTGGTTTTCTGTGTTTTTTCTGCATGGTTTTCTTGGTGTTTAGCATTACTCTGGATAATCCTGTGTGTGTTTTGATGTCTAAATATGCCTGAATGACCAGAAAACACTGCCAAATTAAGCATACGTACTGTACAAATATGTTAGGTATAGGCTGGAGGTGGGTACAGGTAGGGTCTAGGTATGGTAGGGGAATTGTGTTCATTATCCGGATGTTGCCAATACCCAGATATGCATTTGGCTCTATTATATCAGAATAAATGAGGGATTACTGTACCTATCCAACAGAGTCAATCCGAATGCTGTCACTTTACAATGGGCTGCCAAATCCCTGGTCATACACTTCTCCACAAAAAATTCATCCAGCCAGCTCAATTTCTCATCAGTCCCTTAGCCTCACCAACTTCCATACCTCTCTTCCTCACACACTCTTCACCACACCTCTCCACCTTCTTCTTGGCCTACCTTGCCTCTTCCCTCCTTCAAATTCGTCCAGATATACCTTTTTTACCACTCTATTATCATCAATTCTCTCAGGATGACTATACCATTTCAGTCCATTCTCTTTGATTCTGTTGTCCACAGACTTCCTCGCTCTGCACCTTTCACGAATCAAATTATTCCGTATCCTATCCACTCTCTGTGCTCCACATACATCCCTCAACCGTCTGATTTCCACTGTACTGACTCTTGACTTTTCATTTTCATGCCACACCACAGTTTCAAACCCATACGTTAAAACTGGCACTGACACTCCATCATGTAAGAGTAGCACAGCTGCAACACTCAGGCCTCTGTTTCTTATCAAGGCCTTCATAGCACCAGCTACCTTCCTTGTGTCACTCTACTTTCCACTTCCATTTCATATTTTCCTCTCTTTTCTATCACAGTACCCAGGTATTTGAAGTCTAACCAATTCCAGTCTCCATTCACTGTAACATCATACTGGGAGTCATCTTCTTCCTCAATAACCATCACTTTACTCTCTTCTACATTTACCCTCAAGGAGTGATGCTCCCAGACATCTACAAAACTCTGCACTAGTCTACCAAGCTCTTGTCTGGTATTTGCAAGCAGTACTGCATCATCAGCATACAACAAATTTGAGGTATTCCAGCCATCACCATTCATTACCAACGCCATGCCTCTCTCCATTACTCATGCTTTTACTTCTCTCATCACCTCATCCACATATATAGTGAACAAGTATGGGGACATTACAAAACCTTGTCGCACAACATCAATGATAGTGAACCATTCACTTAGGTGCCCATTTACCCTTACACATGCTTCACTACCACAATAAAGCTCTAAATGGCACCTAGCAGCTTACCGTCTACACCATACATACGTAAAACCTTTCACAATCTTTCTCTGTTTACTTTGTCATATGCTTTTTCCAGATCCATAAATGCTATAAACACCTTATGGTCCTTTTCACATGCCTTCTCCACTGTCTGTCTCACTATAAATATTTGATCCACACATCCTCTGCCACTCCTAAAGCCACCATGTTCATCACTCATTAGGCCTTCTGATATCTCACTTACTTTCTCTATAATTATTCTTCCATAAACCTTTCCTACAACACTCAACAGACTTATGCTATGATAATTCTTGCACTCACTTCGCTCACCTTTATTCTTGTACAGAGGTACACTCACAGCCTTTTTCCACTCTACTGGCACAGTTTCACTCACCCATGCCTTTTTACTTATCTCCAACAAGCACTTCATTCCATTTTCTTCACTACACTTAACATCTCTGCATACACCTCAACACCTGATGCACTCCCATTCTTCAGCTGTTTCACAGCGTTCTTCACTTTTGGAAGTGTCACGTTTTCTGGCACTACATTCCTTCTCTGCACACCCCCAAAACCAATCATGTTTACAGCCATTCTGCTCTCTCCATTCCCATTCATCAGACTTTCAAAATATTCTTTCCATCAGGTCCTTACCTTATCCCCTTGGGTTAATAATCTACCACTAACACCCTTCATACTTTCACATTCCTTTCCTCTGTCATTTCTACATTTCCACACGTCTTTCCAGAATAACTTCCTATTTTCAGAGTATCTATCTATCTTGTGCCAGATGCCGTAATCCCATAAGGGGTGGCCACAAACAAATCATCCCCATGTCGCCCTGCCCAACCCATTTCACTGCCCTGCTCCCAGCTCACAACCCCTTCTCTCATATACCTCTCCATTCCATCCCTCCATCTCATCCTTGGCCTCCCCCTCCCTCTGACCCCCCCTCCACCTCACTCACATACACTCTTCCCGTCAGTCCCTCACTCTCCATCCTCTCCACATGGCCAAACCACCTCAGTGTGTTTCTCCTAACGCTTCCTATCACATTCACATCCACACCACAATGCTCCTTCACATCCTCATTTGTTAGTCTGTCTCTCCATGTGACTCCAAAAGCTCCTCTCCAATAACTCATTTCCACTGCTCTCACTCTTGTGTCCCTCTAACAAGGTCCAAGCTTCACTTCCATACATTAGAGTTGGTATCACAACACTGTCATGTAGTAACTTTTCACTTCCATGCTCAATTCCCTGTTTCTTATCACTCCTTTCAAGGAACCAGCAACCTTTCTTCCTATCATCCACACACACATAATCAATCTCGAATGACCATCCTTGGGTCACCTTGATTCAGAGTATATATGGGTCTGGGGGTCTCTGGCCCTTGGTTTGGGCATGATTGAAGGACAAACAAACAATCAATCAATGCAGCTCTTTTATATCTATAGACAGTGAAGTCTTATTTTCTTCTTCCTTCCACCAAATTATTTTATTTAATGAAAAAGAACCTCTTTTAGTGTAGGGTTAATGGAAGGTGTTTTTAATCCCTGAAGTCAACGAAATTATTCTGAAAATGAGTAAAACCATCCAGAGAAAGGAATAATAAAATTCAAAAATATGTCACTAATCGAAGGGGTAAAATACCATAATACTTTACCTTACTGTAGCCTTTCCAAACACAAATTGAAATGCTTCTCTAACTGCTCCAACTTTGACTTCTTTATCTGAAGCAACAATGAGGTCCACATCTCCTCCAGAATCTGCAGAGATTAAGATGATTTAGATACTTGATAAACTAATTTTTCTATCACAGATAATATAAAGAAAAGGATAATTCTAGCACCAGACTGTCTCCTGACTAAAAGCTGTACAAAACAAAACAGTACATTACTCTAAGGTATCTGTACAGTCACGCGTACTAATTTCTGCTCAGGGGTTACCCCTTCCTTCCCCCCTCTACCCTGGACAGAGGGAAGGGGGGAATTGCGAACAAGTCTACCCCGCCTTCTGCCCCCAACACCCCCACCCTCCACCTCCAGCTGGCAGTTACTGATTAGATGCAAATTTTCTCATGTCCTGTAAACATGACTAAACTGTCGTTGCACACGCTTTGAACGGCCAAGATTTGGACTATATTTTTAGAATAGATTATTACCATATTGAACTGCATTCTCAAATTGAAAATATTCACCATCATTGTAATCCAGTGTCGTCCGCTGCACAATTCTGGGTTCCAGTGCTTACCTTTTCACTTTCCCCAGCTCTTTCTCTCTCTCTCTCTCTCTCTGAATTTACTTTTCCCACTCACTCTTTCTTTTAAAATTTATATAACTTTCTCTTTGCTTCTCTCCCCCTCTCTCCCTTCTCTCTCGTTCATTGTCTTAAGTCTTCCCCGCCTCTCACCCCTCCCCTCCCCCCACCTTAGGCCTGATCAGCAGTTATACCGTCACCGCTCCTTCGTATATCGTGTGCAGGCAACATTTATCACACACACTTAGGTCAGATGTATGGAAAGCTAATTTTATATATATATATATATATATAATTGCATTGCTCATTATGTGCCAAGTTCAAATAGAGAACACCAGACCAATATTCGTAATTTTTATTAGAGTGACCGTTCCACTTCACATAGCTGGGTAGCTGGGCTTATAAACTGCACACACACACACACACACACAGGACTTAAATTTTGCACTGACAGCGTGGCGACTACAAATATAGTCATTCTAACAACTGGATCTGCTGGCTCCAAACCTTCCCTGTCCCAGTCAAACTCCTCATTCAATACCCAGTTATTGAATGAGGAGTTTGACTGGGACAGGGAAGGTTTGAAGCCATCAGATCCAGTTGTTAGAATGACTATATTTGTAGTCGCCATGCTGTCAGTGCAAAATTTAAGTCGTGTGTGTGTGTGTGTGTGTGTGTGTGTGTGTGTGTGTGTGTGTGTGTGTGTGTGTGTGTGTGTGTGTGTGTGTGTGTGTGTGTGTGTGTGTATGTGTGTGTGCAGTTTATAAGCCCAGCTACCCAGCTATGTGAAGTGGAACGCTCACTCTAATAAAAATTACGAATATTGGTCTGGTGTTCTCTATTTGAACTTGACACGTAATGAGAAATACAATTATATATATATACAGTATATATATATATATATATATATATATATATATATATATATATATAAAATTAGCTTTCCATACATCTGACCTAAGTGTGTGTGATAAATGTTGCCTGCACACGATATACGAAGGAGCGGTGACGGTATAACTGCTGATCAGGCCTAAGGTGGGGGGAGGGGAGGAGTGAGAGGCGGGGAAGACTTAAGACAAAGAACGAGAGAGAAGGGGGAGAGGGGGAGAGAAGCAAAGAGAAAGTTATATAAATTTAAAAAAGAAAGAGTGAGTGGGAATATTAAATTCAGAGAGAGAGAGAGAGAGAGAGAGAGCTGGGGAAAGTGAAAAGGTAAGCACTGGAACCCAGAATTGTGCAGCGGACGACACTGGATTACAATGATGGTGAATATTTTCAATTTGAGAATGCAGTTCAATACGGTAATAATCTATTCTAAAAATATAGTCCAAATCTTGGCCGTTGAAAGCGTGTGCGACGACAGTTTAGTCATGTTTACAGGACATGAGAAAGTTTGCATCTAATCAGTAACTGGCAGCTGGAGGTGGAGGGTGGGGGTGTTGGGGGCAGAAGGCGGGGTAGACTTGTTCGCGATTCCCCCTTTCCCTCTGTCCAGGGTAGAGGGGGGAAGGAAGGGGTAACCCCTGAGCAGAAATTAGTACGCGTGACTGTACCTTACTTAATATACATAACACACCACAGTACACTAATAAAAATTCCAATGATCTTTGGCATTCTAGTGAGATTTCAGTTGAGACTACACACAAATGCCAACATAAAAAGCCCCCTTTATTTTGCCTTTCACACAGTAGTATGCCATTTCAATGCTCAAACTGAAGAAACAACAGAACTTGAGACAAGAATCTGTATGGGGCTTCCTTTTCTAATCTACATCCCAGGTTAAAAAAAAAAAAAAAAAAAAAAAAATCCAATCTCCTCACTCTATTTGTAGGTGGGAAAATGGGTTCGGATGAATCCCCCCCCCCCACTTTCCCCCCCCCCATCACCAGACAACTTTATTCAGACTAGGAGGGACTTCATTACTTGGGCTCTCTCCTCAGCTGAATTTGGTAATCTTGAGATGGCAAATATAAAATAACTATACTGTACTCTATGTCCTTGGGCTAACGGGGTTAATACACTGAGCTGATAAACAGACAATGGTGTTTTCTGCATGATGGACAGTTGTGGTGTCCTGAGTTTAGACTCAAAACCCATGCCATAATGGAAACAAAGAGGGAGCTGGTAGTGAGGTTTTTCATACCTTATTTTTGTATATGCTGGCACCATATCAATTAATACTGATTATGATGACAATATCTGTTATGAATTCAGAGTCATTTGGATTTTGAAAAATAATCATGACAATATTTCAACTTCTGAAGATGTTGGGCAGTTACCTACTGTGTCATGCGAGTCACATATATACACTTGCACCAATGAAGCCCATCTATTTCACAGATGCAGCTGTAATTAAAAATTCTTGCTTGCAGAATCTTAAAAGTGCCACTAGTATGCATGGCTGACCAGTAATCCATCCGTTCATCATCCAACCCTTTATAGCCTCATCTGAATGGTGGAGGTCTGGGGCAAGGCTAATCAATTCAAATATTTAAGACATATGACCAGCCTCTCTCCTTGGCAACATTATGTGAGCCATACATCCCAGTCATACTGTACTGTAATTAAGGTAATTAAATAAGCCTAATATGCTAAGGTTAAGAGAGCTACCTGTATTCCCAATGCCAGAATCAATGGCCCTGTGACAATATGGTTAACTTACAAATAAATTCCTTCATCTGTGGGTCAAGTGTGGTGATCATGGTGTCCATTGACGTCTTCGCTCTTTCAGCCACGCGGTGACTAACATTGGAAACTGTTCCTCTGATCCAGCCGAACCATCCTCGTCCAGGGGGACCCTCAACTCCAGGGGATCCAAGGTCAACAGAGGCACATGTGTCTACGCTACCACCACTGTAAGGTGTATGAGCATGGCCATACCCAACACTGGTATTCATACTGGAATAGCCTACACTACAACTACTGGCATCCATGTTCACAAACTCTACACTCTTACTTCCAGGGCTCAAATTCATGCTAGCACTGACTTCTGGGTAAGGATAATAGTTTTGGCCTTGGGCAATCCCTGCTACTGGGTCCACGTACAGATTGCTGTGGGACTTGCTACAGTGACTAGAGACAACTTGCTCCTGCTGAACTATGAGGCATGGTGGGGTTGGGGGTGGTGGGGGATTGTGTATGGGGTTGCCAGGCACATACATGGGGTAACTGTGGTGGCGTGAGTGACCTTTTGTTAGTGATATTGAATTTCGATGGCTAGAAAGAAGAAAAAGAGGAATGGTAAGTCAGCTTAAACTTGAAACAATACCTGAGGATAAAATTTCATACATTACACTTTTAACTACTGGGAAAGAAAAAAAAAGAAAAAGAAAAAAGTGGGTCAAATTAAACTTGAAACAGTGCCTGAGGTTTAAGGCTTTGTACACTATATTTTCAACTGCTGTATTACAAGAAATTATCTTATGTTGGCTTTTTTCTGTATATGAGGGGTCGTGCAACGTAAGGTGTTTTCACTATCTATCTATCGCCAGATGCCATTATCCCAAAAGGGGTGGCCATTTGACTTTGAGTTATTTGTTTTACGGGGAGGGGCACTAACCCTCCACCAACCCACTTGTTGACACATAGGGAGCATGTATGGTCTGCTTATATGGTTACCACTGAGCATTGTAAATGGTTTCTTGACTTACAGGAAACCATTTGGCTTGTCACTCAATGTAAAGCCATCTGTAATGGAAAGAAAAGCAATAAGATGTGACAGGAAAGATGGGAGAAATAGGAAGAGAGGAAGGCAGGCACAAAAAAAGAATGATAAAGGCTAAGGAAGAAGTAGGTAGCACTACATCAAGTGAGTGGATGATGGTCGTCACCACCTACCACAAACGCCAAATCACAGAACACCAGAAAACGGGTTCAAAGTTCAGCAATATTCTCGAAACCTTAACTATTTAAATTCTGATGGTAGAACATTTTCTTTTTTTAGGAATGGTTTTGAGTGTAGATTGTGATTCTTATAATATTATGGCCATATCTATTAAATTAATATTAATATTGTTATTATTTTTTTTTTTTGCTGAACTTTCAACCCATTTTCTGGCAAAACTTTACTGCTTAAGCAAAATACAACATTGATTAGAAGAAGTTAAGTACCACTGAACAATATGAATGTGCTATGGCCTCCCAAAAAGGTCATATGGGTAGGCCTTTAAAAAACAATCCAACTCCTAACTTGCAACTCCCTCTCCTCTCATGTCTGTTTGTCTGTCTGTCTGTTGGGCTCCCTATGTCTGTTTCTTCCTCTCTATGTCTGTATGCATGTACTGCTCTTGTTATCAATGAAGGTGAATAATGTAATAGCAGAAAAATAATACAAAAATAGCTTTATTATTAATCAGAGTAATGATGGAAAAAAAAATTCTTAGAACACTCACCAAACACCAGACTGGTATCTAGCGGTCCCAGTTGAGGTAATTCAAACACTGTTGTCCACTGTGAGACCATAGTCGTCCAGGAGGCATAGGTGGAGAGGAGGGAGGCTTGACACTAGTGCCTGATGAAACCAGTGTGACAAACAGCTTGCACATGTCCAGAGTGTCGTTGTCAGGGCCAACTCCTGGCCTACATGTTGATGCCTCCCTCGTGCCTGCCTCAGCTCCTCTTGACAGTCAAGGAGACTGTTAAGCCAAGTTTGGGCATGTGATTCAAGAAAGCTCAGGAAATTTTAGAGGATGTTGCCCTTCTATGGTGTCAGAAGGAGCTCAGTGGGGTACTTGGGTATAAGCGCCACACTGGACAAATCAAAACCTCTCCCACGCATACTTCACCTTTCCCTTCGTCATTCATACCTTGGTGATACTGGGTGGAGTGTCATCAAGGTTGTGGTCATTCTTGATGTAATAGCCCTCCTGAAAAGTGATGTCAGGTACAAGCTGGCAGGCCTGGGAGAGGCCAACTGCCTGACATTTTGTGATGTGGTCCATCGGGGTTTTGACGTCCAAAGAGTCCTCCCGTTTCATGGCCACAACAGGAAACTGCTTTTGATGGAGAAAGCCATAACATCGATGTTCACCTTGATGCCAGAGATGTACGTAGCATAGCAGACCCTCTTCTCAATCAGGCCAAACATAGTCACATGGCAGGAACGAGTAGTTAGACATCATAAAGACCAACTCAACTCTGAACAGATGCCTGGTGAGCACTTGCTGCAGGGCCATAAGAACCGGAGTAATGTTTTTATTCTGGCTCCCACAGTTGTCGCAGAACACACGAGGAGTGGTGAAGTCCTGCTGCTGGTGGCTGATCTTTACATGAAGCCACTTGAGCACAGAGCTGGCCACCTCGCCTGAGCCACGCCCTCTTGTCAACTCGTCCCACAAAAACATAGTGGCTTCCTCCTTGTTGAAGTAGACAGACTCACAACTTCTGCTTATAGTAGGCCACACCAGCTTGCAGCTGTGGGCAAGGAAGCATTAGTTGCATGTCTATGGCCACTATCTTGACACTGGCTGAGTTGCTGGAGGGTGCCGTTGCTCAGCCTGATGCAGAAGGTCTTGAGGCACTTGAGCATCAACCTTATGTACAGTCAACTGGTCATGAATGTTGGTAATATCAAGGCCAGCATCCTTCTAGCACTTGATCTCCTGATTAAGCTCCTCACATGTTGCACAAACATCTGTCTTTGGTGGGTGGAAGATGATGATATAATCTCATGTGAACACCGTTCTATAAAAGCGCTCTGACACCTTGTACTGATCATTCCTGTTCTGGTTAATCCATGTCAGATAGTTGACACAGAGCTCGGTGATGCTGCTATAAGTTTCCAGTTAATGTCGGTGAGGGGTTGTGGCACAGATGTAGCGACTTACAGTGGCAGATAAACCCTGGATATGGTTGCGCACAAGCTCCAAGGTACGCCCAGTGATGGAATGTGGAGAGAGACTGTGTTCACATTTGTTGGACACTGGGGTCCCATTCGGTGACTTATGGCCTTTTGCAGGAGAATGGCCATTTTCTTCTTGCCCAACCCATGGATGGATGCAAAGGCAGAGCAGCACACTTTGATCTCCCTGTGCTCTACTTTTGTGTAATATACAATGTGGAATGGCCTGAGGCTCATCTCCGCATGTGTGCACTTCCTCTTGACTGCTCATCACATATCAGGCTTACAAGGTAAGCATTCTGGGCATAGTAATTGCCAACTGCCCAGAAACTGGTATGGTAAAATTTTTGTCTATTGCTTCTCTGGCTCAAAGTAACCATCACGGCATGGGGGACCAACTTTGCGTGCTTCCACAACTTTCTTTTGTCGTAACTAACATATTCCTGCCTCGTATTACTCTTCTGCTCGGCCACAATCTTCCCCCACTTTTCTAGCTGCCTTACATGAACACGGCCCTTTTTTTCTACGTGGGTTGCAGGAACACGTATTTGATGACGACCTGTTGCACTGTCATCACCACCACCAACACCTGCACCACCAGACAGCAGCAGCAGCACCAGCAGCTCCACCTTCCCCCCACATCACTACATTCACCACCTACAACACTCACATTACTATCATCATCACCTCGAACTCTATCACAATTAGGGTCACTACTCGTTTGACGATGAGATTACATCAGGTCATACCTTATCGCATACCGATTTTATCGTAAATCGGGAGATTGAAACACATTATAAATGGGGGATTACGTCAACTCAACTTCTCAAAGTCACCTAACCATGACTGAACCATAAATGACAACCCACTTTCATTCCTTCCTGTGTTGGTCCAAGTCGTCCCCCCCCCGAGGATGAGGGACAGCCTGTGCTTACAGGCACTAGTGGTCAGCCTCTGAGTCAGACAGGAACAGGTTAGGGGGAGGGGAATCCGGTCCATACCTGCACCAACCTTAGCACTGGGGCCCATACCTGCACCAACCATAGCACTGGGGCTTACACTGGCACTGACCTTACCACTGGGCACACAAATCCACAGTATTGTACAGTACTTCACCAAAAGAAAAACTATCACACCAGTACAGGCAGAGTTACTCATGTACAGTAAATCGTTGCAACAAAACAATACAGTACAGTAATCACACTTGCGTAAAGTTGGCCTGGTGCTATACGGTCTACTGTAGAATGATGTTTGGCTGAGAGGTGACAATAACAGGGGGACACACATGAACAAGTTGAAAAGACAGGGCTTTGAAGGGGTGGCGGGCCCTGAACCATAACAATGCGCTGCACACCGGGGCGGCCATGTTGCCTGAGACAAGCGACGGTCACCTTGTGTGTGCCTGGCACTTTCCGATAGCAAAATTGTCTATCTATCTATCTATCTATAGCCCGACGCCCCAATCCCGCAAAGGGTGGCCGCAGACAAAACGCCTCCAAGTCACTCTGTCACCCACCATTTGACTCCCCTCCCCCCAACTCACCCCCCCCACACACCTCCACCCCATCCCCGGTCCACCCCTCCCTCTCTCTCCCTCCACCCCACCCACATACACCCTCTTAGTCAGTCTTTCATTCTCCATTCTCTCCACATGTCCAAAATTGTTATAGCGGGAAATTTATCATAAATCGGATTTTGGGATGGAACTTTTCTATTATCGTTGCAGCGACTCATCGTAAACCAAATCAATGTAAAACGAGTAGTGACTGTACTAGAACCACTTCCACTATCATCATCACTAAGGATATATTCAGGGTCATCAATACTATCATGACTACTGCAGCTGTATTCCTCAGAAGTATCAAAGCGTCATTCACCATTATTGCTATAGAATGACCGCCAAAAAACACCATTTTCACTGATTCCTTAGTGTCCAGGATCACTTTCATCCCTATTACCAGCACAACAGTACATTATTACCCAGTAATCAAACATGAAAGTCCGTAATAGTTGCAAAAGATGGCCGTAAAACAGCGAGAACTCCTTTTTGATGCTATGAACAGAGCACAACAGTAGGGACTGATAAATGGTGCGACAAAAACTACCACTAAACACACCACCACATACGGCCAGCCAATCAGTAAGCAAGGCTCGCAGTCCAGCTACATTCTCACTGGCCACAACCAACACATGCACACACAGCCAAGACACATTCCTCTGCTCCCATACCACCACCATTGCAGTGTGTACGAGGCAACCTTATGTTTCGTGGCCACTCCTGGGCAAATGGCGAGTAGCTAACACAATGATGTACAATACTTTTTTTGAAGGACTTTCAACCACACTTCCAGTGGTGGAAGGTGTTCTCATCCAAGGCTACATGATAAACTATGGGTGAAAATAGTGTTATCCAACAAAAATACATTTCCCGATTGGTGGTCTGTGAACCCATTTCGTCGCATGACCCCTCATATGTAGTCCTAGTCATCTGCACCCCCCTACTTACATAATTCATTTAGTTCAGTCAGCTGTTAGTTCTCTTGCTTCCTCGTGTCTGTACCATCATGAGCAAAATCTGTCTACAATACCCTGCCAGCACAATGTCCTGCCTTCCATATCTCTCCTTCCTCCCTGAGCATCACAGAGCATCCTTCCTTATTCTACACACTATTGTGTGCTATATACAGCTACCACATTATTTTTCATGCAACACCTTCCATCACCACAGTCAGCAGAGAAATATCTGCAAACTTTTGCTCATGATTGTACAGTTCCTCACTCTACTAAAGTAAGCCAATGTTTATACAGATTTTTGTGAAACTGACCTGACTGGTGGCTGAGGCTGGCTGGTGACTGGCGAGGGTGCAGGTGGCTGTGAGATGAAGGATGCCTGTGGTGTGGGTGTAGGGCTAGGTGCAGCCCTAGATACAGCTGGAGGTGGTGGATGGCCTGGAGGAGGGGAAGTAGAAGGAGTCGCAGGTGGCAGAGGTGAGGGACCCTGGTTGGGAGGTGGCCCCATGCTAACTGGTGTAGCAGAGAGGGCATTATAGGGCACACCTGGCCTCATACTTGAGCCAGGAGGGAGGGGAGAGGAGACTGGGGGAGGGATGGGAGTGCTGCCTGTGGAAGAAATCAAAGTACTGCTTGGGGGACGGACAGGGGTGCTGCCTGGTGGTGGAACAGGAGTACTACCTGGGTGAGGGATTGGCGTACCACTTGGGGGACAAGTTGGAGTGGTGCCTGGGGGTAGAAATGGGCCACTGGTAGGAGGGGGGACAGGAGGACCTACAAGGGATGGACCTGTGGTGGAAGGCAGGGGGGAGGTGAGGAAAGAGGGGAGGGCTGCCGGGGGAGCCACATTTGTAAGCACTGAGCTTGAGCTGGGAGTGTAGGAAGCATCTGAAAAATAAGTGAAAAATAAGTGAGAACTTACTTAAACTTAGTCTTTATAAAATGTTCTTATTGTCATCTTCTTTGAAGCTAAAGGGGTAGGAAGAGGAAACATAACAGAAAAAGCAAAGAGTGTGATACCTACAGAAACATTTTAAATTTTCTTGATGCAGTTTTCTTGTAAAAAGTAAGTGAACAAAGAATGATTATGAAATGCATATATATTTTGTCCTTATAAGATGTTTTTCAGCCAGTGTTCTTTTATATGAACACCTAACACTGTGCTGGTGGGGTAGGATGAATTTTAAAATAAAGCAGACTTAGTCCTTCATCTTACGTTATTATGACTTTTTTCTAAATAGATTCAGACATCTCCAGTGCAAAAATATTTATACTGCAGTCTATAGTACCTCAATATGAAGGTATGGGACAAAAGTTTGCCAACTATTCCAATGCATCTACTTCACCCTTCATTCAAAGCATGTCCACCACTTTCCTCCTTGACACCATCACATAAAAAAGAAGCATCTATGGGTAGAGGAACACACCAAGCCTCTCTCAGCTTGGGAATAATAGCCAAAAGAAAAAAGTGGGAAGCCGAAGACGTAAAATATTAGGTAAACTTTTGCCTTTAACCAGTATAACCTGTATTTCTCTCTCAATCATTTCATGTCATTATGGTATTGTATTTCATATCACCTAAAGCAAAAACAGACCATGTAATAACTGATTCACTTTCAAAACACTGTTTCAAACAATTAAAGTACATGCTGTTATCCATAATACAAAAACACCTGAAGGTATGGTCTCAAAACTGCCAGAATATTAAAATTATGAGGCTCCTATGATTTACTCTCAACTGAATGAAATTACACGAATGGTTCACCACGAACAGGCTCAAAATAGCCCCAGCCAAATCTACAGTGACTCTTCTCACAAACTGGACAGCAGAACACAGTCACATCCCACACCTCACCATAAACAACACTCCCCTACCACACACACACACAAAATCCTTGGTGTAACACACAATACATCAATGTCATTTAAACAACACATCACAAACATTAAAAATAAAATAACACCAAGACTCAATACCTTGAGGTCACTTGCCCATACAACATTCAGACACAACAAAGAAACCACCACCACAGTATACAAATAATACATACGTTCAGTGATGAATTATGAATTATGCAAGCCCTGCCTCGGCTTCTAACCTCACCAAAACACACTACAACACTCTACAGATCATACAGAACAAGGCCCTAAGAATAATCACTGGCTACACAGCTACTTCACCCACAGACCACCTACATCAAGAAACCAAAGTCCTCAAAGTCAAGGATCACCTGGACATGAGAGGCACCCAGTTTCTTGCTGCAGCCTCCACAAACCCACAACATCCACTACAGGACATGGCAGCACATCCACCCACACCATGGAACATCAAAACAACACTCAGCACATGATACCATACACAAATACTGTCATCTCTCCCCCCTCGCCCACCTCAGACCAGCTTCCAGAAGCATATCCACACTCAGATCACTCGCCGCTCCATTCAGTCACTTAAAGACAACACACAGCTGCATGCACAGCCTCCTGACATCCACTCTTCTGAATCCTATCTCCCTCATGAGGACAGGGTCCACATGGCCAGGCTGAGATGTGGGCACCATCCAGCCTTCTTAAGCTACCAGAAGAGACTGGATGACTTCGTCGCTGATGCCTGTCCAGGATGCAACACAGCACCCCATACTATTAAGCACATTATGGAAGACTGCATTACACACAATCACCTACGCCAACAACACAACGTACAGTCTTTGAGAGCTCTGTGGGAAAGCCCAGTCTCGGCCACGGCCTTCCTAAGGGACTCGGGGCTGTTTGGCCAGACTGCCTAGGGAACTACTACTACAGTACTTGGTGTCTGCCGGAGAAGAATTTTGGTGCTGTCTTGACCATGAGAGGGGTAATGGTGAAAGTATTAACAATCTCAAGCTTCTACAACAAACTCAGCTGAATAAAATCACCTGGTGTTAGCCAAACAATACTGGAATTGTCCCAATTGTGGGTGTTAATATGCAATCCATAAAGTATTTGCCTACTGAAATGGGAAAGGACCAACATTACACTACTTTATCTGAACAACAACTACAAGACTACTGAAACAGCATGAACAAAAATGTCATACCATGCAAATTAACTTCTTAAATCAGATTTTTAAAAACTTTTGCCATCTCTAACTTATTCAATTTCGGAATGGCCTTTTGTACTGAAGGCGCTAATGAAGTCCATATCTAATTCTTCAGTTCAAAAGTTTCTCTTTAGCTGAATAAAAGCATCTGAAAGCAGCAGGAATAAAATATAATACTGGGTAAGTCTTCATTATTAGTTGCCTTTTTCTATGGTCCTTTTTTTTTCTGCAATGTCAAATGTAGGTTACACAAAAAATACTTTTCATACGGCAGCTTCATTGCTATCCAGATCGGTGACCTGCCAGTTTCTCCCAGTTTACAAAATCAACCGTATGGAAAAACCTGTGATATCTTGGAACACAATGACTTATAATGAGGACTACCTGTACAGTCAAATACAAAGACCATTCACTTCTCACAATCACCTAAAGATGGATACTATACATCTCACCCCACTACATCAAAGTCAAATGATTATGAATCCACCAACTAAAGAGGCACAAGAGATGAACAAACTTTTATATTTGACTGTGCATCATCTGACTGAAATGGTTAACTACAAAATACAATACTGTAACTATAAGGGGATGATTTACCCAGCCTGTGCTCTATGTGTGTCGGAAGTAATGGTGATGAACAGAGGCCCACTCGGTCTAGCACATCCTGGGCTTGATGTATTATGTCCTCACGTTTCATGGTTCTGCACTATACTGTATAGATTTTTATCTTCTCTGTAGTCTCTTTTCTTACTAATATTCCAAGCACTTTTTACACGGAAGAACCAGAATGTATTGCATCCTAGGATCAATGCATTCTGCTCTCATAAATCATGGTTCAACATTCTTTTTCTTCATCACCAAAAATGCATTTTATCTAACATTTCATTACCAACTTTCCATACTATCTCATTTTTTCAATACCAACCATGCATTTAATCTTATTTTCTTTCACAATCAACAACAACAATCCACATGCCAAGCACCAGTAATAAACTAAGCAGGTGTAAATGCTCACATAACTCTGTGGCACACTTGATACTGGCAGCCTCTCCCAATGCATGAAGGCTGGGAAGCCATAGTAGCGTAAGTATAGCCTGGCACACTTATGAGAAACATTAGTTCACTAGAATATTCTTCTGCTCTGCTACTTTAATTTATAATATTAAGAGCTAGCAATAAGGTGAAACACAGTCAGTCCTCAGTTAAAGGCTAGGATGCATATATCCAATATTCTGCTAAACAAAACAATTATAAATTAAACATTTTCAATCCATGAAAAAAAAAAAAAAAAAAAGGAATCATATTTTTAATTTATTACTGTGTAAATAGCTTTAAGTGAAAAATAAATAAGCTTATCTACATGAATGCTGTAATGAAACAAAAATGAAACAACTTTAAATGAGGACTACCTGCTTTTTTTGTAACTGTATTCTCCTCAGCTTCAGGCTGAGTAGCTGAACTTCAGTATTTTTTGGAGAAATTAATACGGTATTCTGAACAGTGGCAGTATTGTAACCAATGAGGTCTTGCCTAAGTGACATATTTGCTGCAGCCATAAAGTTTAAATTGGGAAAAGTTGTAAAATACCATCTCAGCACTTCTGCAGGACTTCAGTTTGGGTTACCTTTCCAAGAAGGGTAATCATGTCGTACCCCACCTGCTCGTGGTTACCTCACAGACACCGTTTCTTAATCTCTGTTCTTTGTATTTTTCGTTCCCCCCCCCCCCAAATTAGGGGGACAGAAATGGGGGCGGTGCTACCCAGGTTTATCCCAGGTAGTATTGTATATACTTTTTGCTGCTGCTGTTGTCAGTTTGTTATAGTTTTGTTTGTTTGTTTTTTTGCCAGCCGTGAGCAAACAACACCAGAGCCCTAGCTGCAGTGGGTCTGTAGCAAAAGGCGCACAAGCAATTAAGTGTGCCTGCTGCAGCGAGTGGGTTCATTTGGCATGTGAATACATTTTTTTCTATTTTCTTTTTTTTTTTAATGCAAGTAAGAAGCAACCAAAGGCTAGGAGCTCGCAAACAATTCCTTCCAAAAACAACACAAAAGTGAGCCAAATTCAAGATCTGTTCATTTCGAGATGCCTGGACACACTGCGTATGAAAGACTGAAGATCATTGGAAGCAGGAAATACAGACAGAGGGAGACAGTTCCAGAGCTGACCTGACGTATAAATGAAAGACTGGGAGTAACGGTTACTCTTGCATTAGAACAATGGACAGAAAAGGGATGAGAGTTTGTTGCTAGACGGGTGCTATGCGCCCGCTGTAGAGGTGGAGGGATGCAAGCAGACAGTTCAGAGGAGCAGTGACCATGGAAGTAGCGATAGAAAAGAGATAAAGAGGCAACAGTGCAGCGAAGAGACAGAGGTTGAAGGGAGCCAGTAAGAGGAGGAGAGTTAATGAGACGAAAAGCCTTTGACTCCATCCTATTGAGAAGAGCTGTATGTGGGGAGTCTCCCCACACATGAGAGTTGTACTGCACACAGGAGAGAATAAAACCCATGTGTAAAGTCAACAGCTGTGCAGGGGTAAAGAAGGTATGCACACCTAATCTGTTGGAAGCTGATTTTACAAGAGATGCAATATGATCTCTCAAGATAAATCCTGAGTGAATGAAACTCCCAGCATGATCAAGGATGATGCAAGATTGAGCTGGATATTATTAAACATTAGCGGGTACACCTGTGGCGGATCCTGTTGGGTTGATGGGTGTAAAAAAGGAGTCTTTGATGCATTAAAAACAACAAGATTATTTTTAGCCCAGTCAGAGATACAAACCAAGTCAGACATTGGGTGTGCCATAGCTTCATCCCTTGTTTGTTGCAGTAACTGCTGGGATGGACGCTACAGGAACCGAATGGAAAGGTGAAGGATGGAATCATCAGTGTACGAGTGGACAAGGTTATATGTACAGCTTAAAGAAGATCACTGATGAATAAAAGGAAGACAGTTGATGATAGGACACAGCCCTGAGGAACACCACTGTTGATAAATCTAGGAGAAGAACTATGACAGTCTACAACAGCGGCTAATAGAACGACCAGAAAGGAAGCTGTACATGAAGAAACAGATAGATGGATAGAAACTGTAAGAGGGCAGTTTGGAAATTAAAGGTTTATGCCAGACTCAACTGAAAGCCTTTGAGATGTCAAGTGAGATGGCAAAGCTTTCGCCAAAGTCCCAAAAGGAGGACGACCAGGAGTCTGAAAGGTAGGTGAGAAGATCGCCAGTGGAGCGTCCCGCATGGAACCCATACTGATGATCAGAAAAAAGGTTGTGATAGGAAAGATGCTTTAAAATTTTTCTGTTAGGAATTGATTCGAAACTTTTGAGACACAGGATGTTAACCCGTTAACTGCTTCATACAGCCTGGGCTGTTCTGAGTGCGACTGCTCAATACAGCCCTGGCTGCTCAAGTGAATTTCGAATATAGTGCCATGGTGACCAAGGCCGACGCATGCAAGCATGCTTAAGCCTTCAGAACCGAAACCGAAACCGAAAAAGAAAACAAAAACCATACATTCCAATAGGGAATCAGACACTTTGATGTTCATCCACAGCTTTACCATGGTAAATATTGAGCTAATATTTCATTACTATATACTTTGGCATGTGTTCTCTCAATTCCTTTGGGAAATTTCATTTTACCTATAAGTCTGCGTACCACGGACATCTCCAAAAAAACGCCATGCGCAGTAAACGGGTTAAGGCAATTGGATGATAGTTAGGGGGTTGGGAATGGTCACCCTTCTTTGGGACTGGCTGAATGAGAGCAAGCTTCCAGCAAAGAAGGAAATGTACAATTGAAAGACAAAGGCGAAAGAGTTTACCTAGGCAGGGTGTAAGCACAGAAGCACAGTTCTTGAGGACAACAGGAGAGACCCCATCAGGCCCATATGCCTTGTTAGTATTGAGGTCAGTGATGGCAGAAAATACATCAGCCATGAGGAAGTCAGAGGGAGGAAATGATAGAGGAACAGCACTAGAATCATCTAAGGTGGAATTGGAGGAGAAAGTCTGAGCGAAGAGATCTGCTTTATCAGTAGAAAAAATTGCTACAGAGCCATCAGAGTAGAAAAGAGGAGGGAAAGATGATGAGGTAAAGTTGTTAGAAAGGTTTTTGGCGAGATGCCAGAAGAAGCAGGAAGAATTCAAGTTGGAGAGTTGAGAGCACTTAGCACAGATGAAATTTTTAGTAGAGCGAAGAACAGACTTAGCACGATTCTGGGCAGAAATGTAAAAAAGATGTGATTCGGAGATGGGTTGGTTCTGGTACCTTTTATAGGCCTTCTCCTTGTTGCGCACAGCATTAGAACAAGCATGATTAAACCAAGGCTTTCTTGCATTAGTCAAAGGATATGAGAAAGGAATGTATGCTTCCATGCCCAAGAGAATAACCTCCATAATGTACAAGGAACACTTAGATGACTCCCAGCCACGGAAGCAATAATCATTCCAGGGAAAATCAAAGAAGTACTGCCTGAGGGCCTCCCAATCCACAGGTCCAAAGTGCCACAGTCGACGTTTCTTTGGGGGGTCCGCAGGCCGTACCGGAGTGATAGGACAGGTTAAGGTAATAAGGTTGTGATCAGAGGAGCCCAACAGAGAGGAAAGATTAACAGCGTAACCAGAAGGATTAGTTGTAAGGAAGAGGTCAAGTATGTTGGAGCGGTCAGCGATACGGGTAGGGTGCTGTACAAGCTGCTCTAGGTCATTAGGCTTGTTCACCAGGTGGATCAGTGAAAGGAGAGGAGAGCCAAAGGTGGTGGTGAACATTGAAATATCCTTGAATGGAGATTTCAGAGAAAGGAGAAATGGATAGAATGTGTTCCATCATAGAAGTAAGATAGTCAAAGAATTCTTGATGGTCAGTAGAATTACGGGATAAGTAAACAGTGTAGATATATTTAGTCACAGAATGACAGGAAAGCCGAAGCCAGAGAGTAGAGAATTCAGAAGAATCAAGTTCAGGAACAAAAGAGCAAGATAAGTCATTGCGTACATATACACAACAGCCACCTTTGGTTTTGAAATGAGTATAGAGAAAGTAGGAGGATACAGAAAAGGGTTTGCTGTCAGCTGCCTCAAACAGCTGAGTCTCGGTAAGGAAGAGAAGGTGAGGTTTAGAGGACGAGAGGTGATGTCCAACAGAAAGAAAGTTAGAGGAAAGGCTGTGAATGTTGCAGAAATGAAGAAGAAGTGAGTCAGACAGTGATTCCAGGCAGCTCTTAGAGTCGTCACCAGGAGAGGGGCGGATGGTGGGGACATTTATGGTCCCCCCCCCCAGGGACTCCGAGGCATCATTAAAATGCGCCATATTAATTTTTTAATTTTGAAATGGAAGTGTAGCATGTACTGTGCATGTAGTTTGATGCTGACAGTTAGAGAAACATGTATTAGAGTGCATGCTGGCCTACTCTCTGTGTTACTGAAACACTGAAAAAGTTCAGCAAAGGGGGATAGTCAGGTACTAGTCTCGAGGGATGATGAAACGGGAGCTGTGTAGCCAATGTGTTGCATCAGCATTTGAGGTCTTCGCTGGAAAAGGATGTAGAGTCACTAAGAAGGAGTCGGAAGATGAGGTTGTCAGGCCGATCTTTCAGGCTATCAAAGATGTTTTCAAACAGACCGGAGGCAACAGAGACCAAGGTCTCATCACCCATGGCTGTGACCCAAGACCAAGGCAAGTCATTTGCGGACGCTGTTCAAGGGTCTCTCGTGGGGGGAGGGAAGGATCTGCCTGGGGGCATGGTTGAGATCAGTGCTCATGGGGGAAAAAAAAAAAAAAAAAAACTTGGTCAATACGTACTTATAGTAAAACTAAAGAGCAGTGCTGACACTCTGACAAGTCAAATGGGACCTGAGACATCAGAGGTATACTTGGCTTGGTACCGGTTGATAGCTGCCTTAAGACCAAGGCTGGTGGCCTAGTAATGAAGTTTCCATCAGCCAAGGCCAAAAGTGAAGTGGCTGGGATACTGAATGATCATTTTGGCTGTGATGGCAATTTTTGCATATCAGAGCCAAAGAAAATGCTACCAAAAATGACCATGATGGGCCTTTCCTCTTCCTTGGATGACTCTGGCAACATCTCAAGCATTCTGAATAAAGACAATAAAATTAAGATGCTCGTTGATTGAAGTTGTACCCTCAACCTTCTCTTCACAAGAACAAGGAATGTCACTAAAACCGCTGTCTTGAAGATGCCGCCAGAGGTGAGATCCCCCACTGTAGAAGAGCAACAATATCTGTGTGGATCTTACAAGATGCTGCACTTTTGACAGATTCTGGGTTACACAATGTCATCACTGTCAGGGTTTTGGTCATACATCTGAGAGGTGTTCTAGAAAAAATGATGAACCTAAATGTGCTCTTTGTGGTGGAGCCCATAAATCTAAGAATTGTAATATAAATTCTCCCAAATACATCACCCGCTCTTCCTAAAGGCATCAAGACACTATTTCTAATTCACAGTCGGCTGCCCATTTTGCATCACGTAGAGTCTGTCCAATTATGATTCCTCATAGGAATAGATTGACTGAAAATACTAATTTCAACCATTCAAAAAACTGACTACATCCCTCTTGAACCAGTTAAGGATGAGTCTTTTATATATTCATTCCATCAGGAATAAGACAGACTATATTAATGAAGCTCTAAATCAGCTTGAGCTTGACATTTTGTTCTTGACTGAAACCTGGTTGTATGAGTCTGATATTAATATTATACTGTATATTTGTAGTGTTTTGCCTAAGGCACATTCTAAGTATTCCGAGGTCTGCTGCTGACTATCCGGGTATCCGGGAGGATGTGTAGCACTCATCTACTCGGAAGCTCTTGCAAACGTTTTTCTCATAGACTCAGACCTGACCCAACTTCATTTGAATTTATGGTAGTATTAATAAATTTCCATCAGAATACCATTAGAATTGCAATTGTCTATCAACCAGGTCATCCAGGCACAGACTGAGGTTTTATGGAGGAGTTTGGGCAGTTTCTTGAAGTGTTTTCTCTTAAATCTGGAGGACTTCTTGTTTGCGGTGATTTCAATTATTTGGATGACAGTCTGGAGTCGAAACCATTTTCTTCAGAACTCCTTAAGTTGATCACCCAGAATAATTTTTTCAATCATGTGAGTGATCCAACTCATGCCTCGGGACATGTCCTTGACTTGACCTTGTCCCCTGTTGGTTGCAGGCACGTATCTGATGTGGAGGTTTACTCAGTTGACCCACTCATCTCTAATCATGTGCTGATCACTTTTAGTTTTGATATTCTGAAATCCCCTTCCTATTAAAAGGTCATCAGGTTCAGAAATTACAGGAACGCTGACCACCATTTGACGTGTCTTGAAACTGATCTGCGTTTAAAATACACTGATTATTCAAATCTTTCTTCTGATGATTTTGTTGATATATAAAACAATGAGCTTAGGTCAATTTTTGTCCTGAGGTAGTAAAAACAATCCTTGTACATGATAATCCTCCGTAGTATGGTTCATCCATAATTCTTTGCGTCGACAACATAGAAAGGCAGAACATGAGTGGCGCTTGCAATGGACCGAATTAACTGGTCTGAGTTATATTTTTGCAGTAGAGCAGTTGTTCACGCTGTAAAAGCCCAAAAGACAAGACATCAAAAAGCTGATTCAAGTGGTGGTGGGGAAAAAAAAAAAAAAAATGCTGTTGTGAACAATTTGGTTGGTTGGAAGAATGTACCTGTTAAACCAACTTCAGTACCTGAAGCCAAATTGGCTTCTGATTTTGCTTCGTTTTTTACGACTAAGATTTCTCACATAAAAATGATTTAGACAACAGTTCTTCTAGTGAAGTGTACTCAGATGACTTCCAATCACGGTGCACAGGGGGTCAATTGCTTTCAACATTTTATCCACTGGATGGAAACAAAGCCAAACATTACATCACAAAACTTAACAAAACATTTTGCCCACACAATCTGTGTAACTTGTCACAACTGCCTGTGTGTACAGGCTGGCAGCAGACTTTACCTGCAACATAATAAACAGATGCTTCTTAGAAAGTAATTTTGTGCAGTCTGAGAAGCTTGCTTTGCTTAGGCCCCTACCCAAGAAACCTGGCCATGATGTTGAGAGCATGACAAATTATCATCTCATCTCTAACCTGTCTTTCTTATCCATGATTACTGAGTGGGTCATACTTGATCAGCTCTTACCACTACTGGAACATAAGAGTTGTTCCTGTTGTTCAATCAGCATACAGAAAACACCATTCAACTGAAACTGCATTAACAAAGATTCACAGTGACTTGGTGACAAACACATGTAGTGGGATGTCCTCTCTCCTTGGATGTGTCTGCAGCTTTTGATACACTAGATCATAAACTATCATTAGATGATCTGTATTTTTACAGTGTTCGTGATAGTGCTTTTGCTCTTTAAGTTGTATCTGTCAGATAGATCTCAGAGAGTGGTTGTTAATTATGTTAGCTCTGATTCTGCTTCCCTTCTGTTCAGAGTCCCTCAAGGATCAGTTTTGGGT
This sequence comes from Coenobita brevimanus, assembly GCF_032717465.1. Lineage (NCBI taxonomy): Eukaryota > Metazoa > Arthropoda > Malacostraca > Decapoda > Coenobitidae > Coenobita > Coenobita brevimanus. The sequence goes on from NC_137015.1 coordinate 7,887,387, forward strand.
TCAAATCTATTTACAGTCTACATGAGTGGTTTATTATCTTTACTTGATGCTCATGACGTGTCCTATTATTTTTATGCTGATGACACTCAGCTCTATGTTAAGATGCCAGATATCAACAATATCAAGACTAATCTTGAATCTCTAATGTCTGATATTAAAGAGTTGGATGGCTAGGAGGAAACTTTAGTTGAATGATGGTAAAACTGAGATCATCATCATCATCACAGGAAACAGAAGGGGTAATGACACTGATAATGCCCTGGCTTTGAACACTGGTGTGTCACACCTTCATCCCATTAGTTCTGTTCAAAATCTGGGTGTTCATTTCAATTCAAAGTTAAATTACAAAGAACATATTACTCAAGATGTCTGAGGATGTAATCTGCACATCAGAAATCAGTACTCTGTGAGAAAATTCCTGAAGAGACATTGCCTCTAAATACTGATCCATGCAGTGGTCTTGTCTTGGATCGATTATTGTACAGTAATTCGCCGTGGATTGGTCTCCAAGATAATATACTAACAAAAATTCAGTCTGTGTTGAACAGGGCAGCACAGCTTATCTTTGGTCTCCTCCCAAGAACCTTGACCACCCCATTCCTAACTAAGCTGCAATGGTTACCAGTAAAGTATAGAAGTGAATTAAAACTATGTCTTATTACATCCAAGGTTCTTAAGTTTGGTGAACCTAAGTATCTTGCTGAACTGCAAAAACTCCCATCAGCACATCCAGGTGTGATTTTATGTAGTGAAGATGATTCCTTGCATCCTGACGAGCCTGGAGCCATTCACCAGTCATCTTTCTCTGATTGTTCTTTGGTTTATAGAGCCTCTAGATTAGACTGCCATCGTCCATGAGACAACTCTTTTCCGTTGAATCTTTTACGAGACAGCTGAAAGTTTTTCTTTTTTCAAAATGCTATGACCTGGAGAGATACTATGAAGGATGATTACAGGGTTTAACTACTGCCACTTTCATTACCTTTTTATTTTACTGATGAAGCTTGTATTGTATATGAGAGATGTCACAATCCTTGTAATTGTAAGAATAATGTATATGTGTGTCAAGCGGTAGTGAATTCCCAATGGAAGAACTGGCGCTTTTGAGAAACAAAAAAACACATCATTATTATTATTATATGAGAGACAGGGGTGTGAGCTGAAAGCTGGGCAGTGAAATGGCAGGGGACAGGGTGACATGGAAGCAATTTGTTTGTAGCCACCCCTTACGGAATTAAGGCATCTGATAGATTATTATTCATCTACCTATCCATCATCCAATCCTAGGTTGCCCCATAAAGAGCGTAGAAGCCCAGGACAAGGCAAGTTGGTCCTGACATTTAAAATGAGAGTGATCAACCTCACTCATCCCTGAGGGGCATTACGTGAGCAATAAACCCCATCCACCCCTTGGATAGAAACCTGCACAGGCTCAATCCGACTAGAGTGTCTTAATTAATCACTAAACCACCAGGTTCAATAATTTGGTTATACGGTTACTACCCAACGTAGTAAAAGGTTTCCTGGGGTACAGGAAACCATTTGGCTTGTCACTCAGTGTAGAGTCACCCATAAGCTGAAGGAAAAGGAAAGAATGCAGGAAAGAAAGACAGAAGAGGGAGTGTATAGTCACCTGTAGGCAGAAGGAAAAGGAAAGAATGAAGGAAAGACAGAAGAGGAAGGAAGGAAGAGAGGAGAGGAGAGGGCAGACACCCAAAGCAGCACTACATCGAGTGAGTAGAAGGTGAGTGCCCCCACCTAACCATAACTATTATTATTATCAGAAAGTATTAGGATTTAAGAATAAAATACTGAGAAAGATTCTTGGGGTAAAGTGGCAAGACAGAGTTACAAATGAGAGTAAGGGATATTACGAGAGTGGAACCAGTTGATGAATATGTGAGACTGTCTTGCTGGAAATGGCTGGGGCACATATATAGAAAAGAAGGCAGTTAAATACAGGATGTGCCAGAGTGGACTGCTAGAGGAAGAAGAGGAAGAGGTAGGCCGAGGGTAACCTGGTTGAGGACAATGAAAAGAGAAGCGGGAGAGGAGTGTTGGTGGGACGTGAAGGAGATGGCAAGAGACAAATATTGGTGGAGAGAGTTCATCGAGGCCCTATGCATCCCATGGGATGCCACAGGAAATGACTGACTGATTGATTGATGATGATGATGATGATGATGATCAATCCTTGTAATTCTCATCACTGTACAGGAACATGAAGCTAATCAGGCTTCTGTCCTCATTTACACCTTCAATCAAGCTTGGGCCCTCTAGGGGTGAGGGATGAGGCTCCCTCTTCAAGTTTCCCTCAAAAGAGCTTACTCCACAAAGGTCTTATGGTATTCCAAGTCAGGCTGAAACTGTTGTTATCATCAAAATAATCACAAGATCAATACATGTAAATAGCTAATATTTTTTCATTTGACCAATTTGTTGTATCCAGCTTTGTGGTAGGTTGTGATCATCCACTCACTTGATGCAGGGCAGTCTAATTCTTCCCTCCCCCTTCTCATTCTAACTCTGTGTCTGCCTTTGTCTCTCCTACTTCTCCCTTTCCTTCCTGTCACTTTTATTACTCTTTTTTCACTTCAGGTGGCTCTACACTGAGTGACAGGCCAAATGATTTCTTGTTACCCAGGAAACCATTTACAATGGTAGGCAGTAACCACTTAACCCGCCGCGTCCCGTTGACGTATATATACATCTACACGTTTGGTCACTGTCAGTCCCGTTGACGTATATAAATGTGAATCAAATGCAAGGTCCCTAATTTGCACAATTTTCAATTTTCGCACGTGATTTTTGGTACGTATACAAGGGACACCTTCCTCTACAAGATGCCAGGCAGGGACAATGCCTTACACCGCATAACCTCCCCCCCCCCCGCACACCATTGTCTCGGCAATTCACCTGTTACCAGTGACCTGGCCAGTAAAGACATGTTGTGCCACGGTATGAAATTCAGGGTCAGAGTGATTCCCCAATCGATGACAATGTGGAGGACAAAGTTTACATAGATTTAGAGGAAGAAACAGTCAGAAATGATGATCAGGTAATGTCGCCAAAAAGGTCAGGAGGCTGTAGCACGGGCCAAACAGGGTGGTACTACCGTGGGGAATGGGAATGCTGGTGATAGGGAGAGCTGGATCTCCTGTTTCACTAGCTATCTAACTATCCCCCTTTGCTGACCTTTTCAGTGTGACAGTAACATGGAGAGTAGACCGGCATACTCCCCCAAACATTTCCTCTAACTATCTTATGCACTACACCACGTGCACCTTACATTTCACACAACGTATCCCACTACGTTACAGGGGTTGGCGCCAGCAAGGGCATGAGGCCAGAAAACTTTGCCCTCACTACCTAGTGGCGGACTTCTGGGGGGGATGTGACAGGGGTTCCGCCAGCATAGATCATGGGTCCAGGACGAGATGGGGCTCAGGCCTGTGCTAGAGAGTACAGGGCATTGTGGTTCCCAGGGTGCCGCTTCCGCCCAATAGAAAGAGGCCCGAACCGGGAAGTAGCGCCCCAGGAGGCTGCCCTATCAGTGGGTGTATAATGACGGGATAGTTGCAGTGCCAAGGCAAGCTTGGAGGGTGTCCCTGCAGCTGTCCTGGCAGGGTGCCCCGAGGCCACTACCACAGCCACTGTTAAGCTGGTAGGCTAGGGGTCCCAGATCCATTGTCTGGACCTGGGACTGTGCAGTGAGTGGGGCCTGTGGTGTGTCTATCTCCCTTTATTAATCCTGACTATGACAGAATACAAGAATAAGTTTCAAAGAAAGCCTGAGGACAGTAAATCATCCAGGGGGATGAGGGTGGGTTCATGGAATGTGGGAAGTTTGAGGGGAAGAGTGGGGGAAGTCGTTGAGGCATTCAGTAGGAGGTGGGTGGATGTGGCGTGTTTGCAGGAAGTCCGGTACAGGGGTGGATCAGTCAGAAAGATTGTTGGGAGGGACTGTTGCTATAAGTTGTTTTGGCAGGGGGGGACAGACGAATATGGGGGTGTTGGTGTGATGGTTGCGGAGAAATGGGTGGATAATGTTATGAATGTTATAACAGTGAGTGACAGGATATTGGTAGTGAAAATTCATTTTGGTAGAAAGATAGCTGCAGTTACATCGGCATATGCTCCACAGGTAGGATTGGACGAAGCAGAGAAAGATAGATTTTGGGATGATTTCATACATGTAGTAGGTGGTATGCGGGATGATGAGATAGTGGTTTTGGAAGGGGACTTAAATGGTCATGTAGGTGAAGCAGCACAAGGTTATGAAGGAGTACATGAAGGATGTGTGTATGGTATAAGGAATGCAGAAGGGGAAAGGATACTCGAATTTGGGGAGGCAACGGACATGATTGTGTGCAACACATATTTTAGGAAAAAGAGAGAGTAGGTTAATTACATGAGCCTGGGGAAAATAGTAGTCAGATAGATTATTTTCTGGTTAGGAGGGCTGATAGGAGGTTAGTGAGGGATGTTAAAGTTATAAGAAGTGAGGAGTGTGTGTAGCAGCACAAACTATTGATTTGTGGTATGGTGCTTAACCCCTTAACCGCGGGGCGTCACTTTCATGACACTTGGGAGCAAGGGATCATACCGCGGGGCGTCGCTTTTGTGATTCTGTGTTATTTTGAATTCACCCGGGCTTCCAAGTGGGGGCTTGTATCATCTATCAGTACTGCCAATGTCCAACACTAGTCAGCACTCCTAATCTCATCTGAACTCCCATCCATTGTTGACAATTTAGCCATTTCTCCCCGTTCTTGACTCCCCTCCCTACCCCCCCTCCATTACCCTATCCTCTCGCCTGCCCGGCCGTGCTACGCTAAGTAAATCTTCCCTGGAATTTTTCACTGATTTCATCCATTGAAATAAGCCCTATGCCCTATTCTTATACCAAATAATATATACAAGAAAGAAATAAGGTAAGTGAGAGTGCCATACACCTGGAATTGGCTAATTATCACCTGACAACACCTCACGTGCACTCGTTCGCTAATTTTCGCTGTTTATTTCCCCTTGAGTTATGCCGTATAATCTATTTTTGTAATAAATACAGTGCTCGTCAGAAGTATTCAGCGTTGTCCGCCGGGCGCACAATACTTATGGCCCAAAAAGAATCACCCATTTTTGGGGGTAAGAATTGAGCCACAAGTTTGAGCTCCGAGCATGACGTCACGGTAGCCTGAGGCCTTCTGACGAGCTGGTTGGTTCCCGCCTCAGTCGCCCACGGGCTGCCTGAGAGAGAGGAACTCCGCCGAGTGTCCCTCTCAAATTGCGCCATTTTTTACCGAGTGTCCCGCAGTGTTTTGGCCTTCAAAACTTTGTTATGGCACCTACCCGTGAACTATCGAGTGAAATCATATCCCAGATCATTGCTCTAAAGGAGGCAGGCCACCAGACAAAGGAAATTAGTGAATTGGTTGGTGTGGCACGATCGACAGTGCGTCGTTGGTGTGCGCGGTTTCGGGAGGAAAACAGTGGTGAAGTTCCCACAAAGAAACCGAGGTCTGGTAGGCCTAGGAAAACTTCCCCAAGGTCTGTTAATGTTTTAAAACGTGCAGTGGAGTTTAATCCTTGTGTGAGTGCAAGGAAAATTAAGGAGAGCAACCCGGAAGTGTTTGGTGAGGTGTCAGTGAGAACAGTGTCTCGTAGGGTGCATGAGCTTGGTTACACAAGTCACAGGCCTGTGAAAAAGCCTCTTCTCTCTAGCAGCCAGAGAATTCGTAGGCTTGCCTTTGCTAATAAATATCTAAATTGGGGTGAGGAGCAATGGTTGTCAGTGTTGTGGTCTGATGAGGCAACGTTTAGTGTTACCTGTAACAGAGGAGCATGCAAAGGTAGTGACCCACTTGACCCACGGTATGTAGAAAGCACAGTTAAACATCCTGATTCACTCATGGTATGGGGTTGTTTTTCAGGGAAGGGTTTGGGGAAGCTTGTTGTACTTCCCAAGAACCTCAGAGTGAATCAGGATGTTTACCTGGAGCTTCTGTGTGATCATTTACCAGACTCCTTCGAGCTAACAGGTGCACGAGTGTTTCAGCAGGACGGTGCACCTGCTCACAAGGCCAAATCGGTCACCAATTGGCTTCGTGACTGCGAGGTATCATTCATGACAGACTGGCCAGGAAATAGCCCAGACCTCAACCCGATTGAAAACCTCTGGTACCTCGTAAAGAAGAGTCTCCAAGGGAAGGACGTAAGCTCTCTGCCTAAGCTGGAAGCCGCCATTCGTGACTCCTGGGACAAAATACCCCTCCAGCACCTCAGGAGCCTTGCCCTTTCACTTCCAAGACGTCTCAGGTCCGTGAAGAAACATAAAGGCTACCCTACGAAGCACTAAAGGTAAATAAAATGCATTATTTATATGTTTTTTCAATGTTGAAAGGTTTGTTTCTCAGGAGGGACGCAGGGCGCCCCATACTTCTGACGAGCACTGTATACATATAAGGAGGGAAGGGAGAAGCATAAGTGATATTTACATTCACCTGGAACTACCTAATTTATAATGTATTGTCTAGATTTCCTGCCAATCATTTCACTGCTATATATAGCTGTGTCAAGAGGCTAAGTTGGTAGTAATGAATTTCCCTAGGTAGGCCACCACCCCGGCCCACCCTAATCAGTTCACTCTCATCTTCCAACGTGGAGGTACGTCAGTTCGCTCTTGCTAGCTTCAGGGACTTTTCATCCCCATGCAAAGGGCCCTGTGACCTTTACCCCCTACTAAACCTCGTGTGGATAGAGGTAAAGGGCTGACAATTGATAAAAGAGTGACTACGATCTTTCTATTGAGTAAAACAGTGCAAGTGGAATTGTAAATAATGTGTAAATAATGTGTAAACAGCAAGTGAAAGTAATGAATGTAAATATATGTGAACAGTGGAAAATAGTTTTATAAGTTACTTCAAGTGACAGTGCATAACACAGTGTAAATAAAATAGAAATGTAAATAACATAAATAAAATAGAGAACGTAAATAGAAATGTAAATGAGTAGTATTATAAGAATACGAGTATATACCCTAGGAGTAATGAAAGTGAAAGTTTCACTCTAGCATGTCTGAATACTATGAGTTATGAGAGTGAAGGTGAAAGTGACATTCACTCTCAATGCTAGTATACAGGACGAGAAAGTGAATGCCACATATTTTACTGAAAGAAATTGAATCCCTACAGTGACAATAAACTAATACTACTGAAGGAAACTTATGGATAAAGACTGTAGATATATATAAGTGTTATATAGTAACAGAAACATAAAGTGTGAGGGGTTTTATGAATAATAAATGACAGAGTACCAAGAGCGAACTAGCGCAAGTGCGACGGTCAGACGCGCTCGTAATTTTCATTGCTTTCACAGTGGGGTTTTTTTTGGAGTATGGATCCCAAACTACTTGAAAATCATAGAGTAGTGTTTATAGTGTTAATATCTGGCTGTGGTAATCATATTATGGGTTGTCGGGAAGTGTAAAGTGGAGACTTCATTACCCAACTTCAGAGGTCTCCACAAGTCCTACGGTAACCGACGAAGGCTCAACAAACATTCCAGGAGAAAGCTGAAGGTATGTGCCATAAGCATATGTAATTTTAATATTCTAGGACTAATATCTGATTTTTGGCAAATATTTTTTGAGAGTCTGTCGGAGCCCGAATAACCCCACGGCACATGCAAAACATTGGTAAACATGCCCGCGGTGTAGGGGTTAAAGAACGAGTGATGAAAAAGAGGACTTATGTACCTAGGAGGAAAGTATGGAAGCTGAAAAACCAAGTAGTAAGGGATGTCTTCTATTGCGAGATGAGGAGAGTGGTGGCTGAACAGGGAGCCATAGACAGAGGCGTTAATGAACAGTACAGAGCCCTCAAGAACAATCTCCTGAGAGTTACTGATGTAACATGTGGCTGGACAAGAGGACCACCAAGACATAAAGTAACTTGGTGGTGGGATGAGGGTGTAGAAGCTGCAGTTAGGGAGAAAAGAAGGCTTTTTCGGGAATGGAAGAAGGGTGGTAGCAAGGAGGAATACTTGGCTGCCAAGCGTAGGGCTAGAAGAGAGGTATCCAGGGCGAAGTCTGAGTCACAGAGACTTTTACTTGATAACCTGAGTCATGGAGAAAGGAAAAATATGATATTTAAGGTGGCAAATCAGATGAAGAGGGATAATCGGGATATTATAGGTGAGCAGTGTGTGAATAATGATGAAGGAAGGGTAGTGGTGAATCCATCCATCCATCCATCCATCATCCAATCCTACATTGCCCCATGAGGAGCGTAGGAGCCCGGGGGTAAGCAGTTGGTCCCGGCATTTAAGATGAGAGTGACTAGCCTCACTCATCCCTGAGTGGCATTACATGAGCAATCAACCCCAACCATCCCTTGGATATAAACCTTTACCGGTTCAATCCGATCTGAGCGCAATAATTACTCACTAAACCACCAGGCGCCAAAATTTGGTTATATGGTTACCACCCAGAGAAGTAAATGGTTTCCTGGTGTACAGGAAGCCATTTGGCTTGTCACTCAGTGTAGAGTCACCCACAGGTAGAAGGAAGAGGAAAGAAAGAAGGAAAGAAAGACAGAAGAGGAAGTGTATAGTTCCTCGTAGGCAGAAGGACAAGGAAAGAATGAAGTAAAGGAAGACAGAAGAGGATGGAAGGAAAGAAGGATGGAGGAGAGGAAAAGGCAGACACCCGACAGCAGCATTACATCGAGTGAGTGGATGGTGAGCGCCCCCACCTACCAAAAGTAGGATATTAAAGATGCATGGAGAGACTATTATAGCCGGTTCCTGAATGAGGAGTTTGACTGGGGCAGGGAAGGTTTGGAGCCAGCAGATCCAGTGTTTGGCCCTTGGCCTTAGATTGATGCTGCTACTGTGAGTGAGGTAATAGGCAGGATGAAGGTGGGGAAGGCAGCAGGTGTGTCTGGGTTGACTGCTGAAATGTTGAAGGCCTCAGGATATACAGGGGTGAGGTTATATGATTATTTATGAGTGTGTTGTCCCGGAAGATTGGCTGAAAAGTGTAACTGTAAATGTGTATAAAGGGAAGGGTGATGCCCTGGAAAGAGGAAATTATAGAGGTATAAAGCTTTTAGATCAGATAATCAAGGTAATGGAGAGAGTTTTAGAAGGTATGATTAGAGAAAGAGTGAATATTGATGAGATGCAGTTTGGGTTTATGCCAGGTAGGGGGACCACTGATGCCATATTCATTGTTCGACAGCTTCAGGAAAAATATATTGGTAGGAGAGGGGATCTGTATTTTATTTTTATTGATTTGGAAAAGGCCTTAGACAGAGTCCCTAGAGAGGTGGTGAAGTGGGCAATGAGAAAGCTTGGCTTGGAGGAGTGGCTGGTTAGGGTGGTTATGGCTATGTATGTGGGTGCTCGCACCCAGGTTAGAGTGAATGGAGATTTGAGTGATGAGTTTTCCGTGAACGTTGGAGTGTATCAGGGGTCAGTTTTGAGTCCCATGTTGTTTATCATGGTACTTGAAGCCCTCTCACGGGACTTTAGAAACGGACTCCCACGGGAGATGTTGTGTGCTGATGATTTGGTGTTGATTGCAGAGAACGAAAGGGAGGCGGAGGAAAGGTTTAGGAAGTGGAGAGATGGTATGGGACACAAGGGCTTAAGGGTAAATGCAGACAAAACAAAAGTGATGATATCTAGGGTTGGTGGCGGTAGGCAAAGACGAGGGAGAGTGGCCATGTGTAGTTTGCCACGAGGGGGTGGGAAGTAATTCTATCTTGTGCGCTGTTTGTGATAAATGGGTGCATAAGAGATGTAGTGGTATCAGAGGTAGACTGCGAGATAATGCTGATTTTATGTGTACAGTGTGTCTGGGAGAGCAGGTGGAGATTGTCAGCATAAAAGGATTGAACTTGCTGGTGAATCTCTTGAGTGTGTGGAAGAGTTTTGTTATTTGGGGGACATGTTGTGTGCCAGAGGTGGGGCTGGAGCTAGCTCTGTGGCTAGGGTGAGAAGTGGTTGGAAGAAGTTCAGGGAGCTCTTGCCTCTTTTGACATTGAGAGGGCTCTCCCTACGTGCTAAGGGGTCTTTGTATGCAGCATGTGTTAGAAGTGTAATGCTGTATGGTAGTGAGACCTGGGCAGTAAAGGAGGGGGATATTCGCCGGCTCTGACATACAGAAATGACAATGATTAGGTGGATGTGTAATGCGTCCCTGCGTGCAAGGGGGGGCTGGGTTTACGATGGAAGACTTGAGAGGTAGGATGGGACTGAAGAGTATTGGCGTTGTGATGAGGAGAGGTAGATTGAGATGGTTTGGGCATGTGGAGAGGATGGGGGATGATAACAGGGTGAGGAAGGTGAGAAGTAATAATATTGGGGGTGGGGTTATGAGGGGTAGACTGAGAAAGACATGGCACGAGGTCATTAAGTATGACCTCAGGGTTAAGGGACTGAACAGGGAGGCTGCAATGGATCATGCAGCGTGGAAAGCCACCATTATGTGACCAAGGCCGATACATGCAAGCATGTTGGAGCCTTTAAAAATGAAATGAATGAAACGTTGATGTGTTTGGTGAGTGAAACAATGCTTATATTGCCTATATTACTGTGTGAAAACCAATATACTCTCGTACTACATATAAAATCGTACCACATAAATAAATAAATACTGTTTATGAGTGGTGTGGAATAGTTACCCTCCCACAGAACTCGTTTTCTTTGGAGCGAGCCTGACAGAAATCCCAGTAAGGTAAGGGGTACTCCTACCTGTATCGAGTATTTTAAACCTCAGGCAAGCGATTTCTCTATGAATTTTCAATGTTTCTCACCAAAAGAGGAGGTCTGTGCCAAAAAAAAAATTTTTTTTCCAAAATTGGTCAGGATCAAGGGGAGTCTGAGGTGGAAAATCGGTCGGGACGGGGCAGGTTAACCAACTGAAAGTAAAGCATTCGGGAGCTGAACACTAATCACTCACCAGAATATGCTGTTGGCTAAGTCTAAGATTTTGGCCATATCTTGATACCCTGAAGATTTCATGTTGATAGCTCAAGCCGTTCGTGAGATAAAATAGTGCTAAAGGTGGGGGATAAAAACTAGTTGACCACTGGTAGCCATTCTGGTGACCTTGATCCCGAGTGACAATTTTTGAATTCATCCAAGATTTTGGCATATCTTGATACCCTGAAGGTTTCATGCTGATAGCTCAAGCCGTTCATGAGATATAATGGTACCATACTAAAGGTGGTCGATAAAAAACAGATGACCTTTGGCAGTCATTTTGGTGACCCTGCCCTTCACCCTTACCGCCCATTTTACAACTCGTCCAAGACTTTGGCCATATCTTGATATACCTGTATAATGGGAACACACACACACACACACACACACACACACACATACAGGCAGTGAAAAAACATTATCGCTCTGCTTTGCTAAAACGCAAGCAATAATTACATGGCAAAATGCAGCCTGCTATGGTGCCTGTTAACCGAGTGGAAAGACGCATGTGCACGTCCGTTCAGAAACCAAGCCTCCTCACTATTCCCCGCAGCTGAGGTGAAGCCCTGTCATCTGCATGGGGACATCAGTTCACTGCACAAGATGGTCGGGCAGGGACAGCTGCTTGACTGTGGTTCATCGGTCTGCTAGGCCATACAGACATGAGTTGATCAACAACAACTGTATCTGGCTCATGGAAGACAGACTGCCTTGCACAGTCCTGGATCACCTTTGAGCAAGGTGTAACACCTATTAGCCCACCAAAAAGGAAGAAGGTTAATGGTTACTATCATCCTGGGAGGGGCTACCATGGCAGTGATGTGGTGCCAAGGCCCATTATCTGGCCTTGCATAATACTCACAGGCAGTGAACTCAACCACGTTTACCAAGTTATCAAAGTCCAGGCAGAGACTACTATTTATACATATCTCCTATACACAACTGATCCTCCTGTTAGCTATACCTCCTCTTTTCCTCCCTCTACCTCGCCAAATAGAAGATCCTGTTCTAACCCTGGTGGGGTGCAATCTGCCATAGGAAGGCAGTTGCTTTCCTGTGGATGATGGGCCTGCTTGGCCAGACAAACTGGGGTACAGCAGTAACAACAAAACCAGTATTCTGTACAAGTGGGTTTCGTTATACAAGGATCCGCTAAAGAAGAAATCGACAATACAAGAACGGGAAATTTTGACCCAATTTAGTGATGCAAACAAGGTTAGTTAGGCAAACCCTATTTTTACCATAAGTTATGTACTGTATTTCATCATATGAGTTTCACATAAAAAAAACAAAAAAAAATCCATTAAACGAGTTTCCACTATCCAAGCAGTCCTCCATTAACACATTCCACTCATATAACAGGGCCCAACTGTATTGTACTGTGAAATCAAGGCAATACATTCAATATTTCAGCAGTTTTATCCATTCCTTTAAGTTGCTGTGCTTCTCTCTCTCTTTAAATGCTGATTTTAAAATTTAATAATCATAAATATCTTCTATCCATCACCTCTTTTTCAAGATCCACAATCTCTCTTGGAAGTCATCATACAAAGTAGTGTAGCAAACTCCAGCGATTTTCATTCTAAAATTCGTATCCAGCAACTATTAATGCCAGCTTTAATTCGTTTTGTTTCGTTTTTTAAAGGCTCCAACACTCTTGCATGCGTCGGCCTTGGTCACCTAATGGCGGCTCTCCATGCTGAACTATCCATAGCTTTAATTACCTTATTTATTCATGATGAAATTAAAATTGCTAAATAACAACAAACCAGCTCCTCAATGCTAAAACACTTCTAAACTTCAATTCTGTAAAAGAAAATGCTTAGTTACAATTGAGGAGCTCCACGGAGTAACGCTGAACGCAACAAAATCAAAACCAAGAAAATGGAGGTCAGATTAATGAATTCTGGACATATGGCAACTTGGTGGTTCCTCCATGGACAGCCTGTTAACATTTTTATAACAATGCTCCCTGAAGGAACTCCCATAGTGCCCGGGGGTAAAAAAAAAATATCCCTTGTCTAACCTGCATTTTCTTGGTTAACTGATTATAGCAGGTTCGGCATTACTCCATGGATGGCCTCTACTTTAGGAAATACTGAAATGAAACCTTAAGACAAATTTTATTTTTGCTCAGGGACATGTAAGAATTATGTCTGGAGCAATTATGAGGGGACTGACTTGCACAAATGTTAACCGTTACTCTGAAAAGAATATAAATACCTGTAATGCATTAAACAGAGTTATGATATCTCACTGTAGATTTTAATATATGTTATTTTCTCCGTCAACCTGCTGCTTCCATGAGCCTAAGGGAAAGATTGGAAATGTGAGATTACCAGTACATCAGAGCTGCAAAATGGAACACCACTGGGTAAGGCAAGAAATGTGAATAGCTCAGAGGGAAACCATCATGAAATGACTTTGTGGCAACATTTGATCACGAGACATTGCACAATTACTGAACATCAACAAATGCACTGTTTACTAATTATTTGGCTTGTTTGCCAAAACTCTGCCACCCAGGGTTATCAAGTGCTTAACTCATATTTGACAATTATGCAGCTGATTCTGGCACTTTCAATTTTTTATCACAAAAGTAAATAAAATGACAACTTTTTGATCATATGTATGATTTGACAAAATGTGCCAAACCTGGCAGCATATGGCAATACTGGCTACAACACAGGAAGATTGAAAAACTCAAAAATCATAGACAATACTGTATGTCTATTATCCTTGGAAAAACTAATGTACAGTTTTAAGTTTTAAAGTTTTAAATTTCCATTCTATGCAACCTTGCTTATATACTATCAGTAGTTGCATGACATGACTATATGATGTCTTTCAAACAGTATGAAACTATTCTGTGGCAAATCAGACACTGATCATACATCTGGCACACATTACCTGAGCCAAGCCTGTCCAAAGTATTCTGAAAACTGTGCCATTATTCCCTTCAATGATTGTACTGTAGTATGTTACTACAGCACTGTAATAACTTGCCTATTCATTTCTCCTCATTAACCTTCTCAGTCAGATGATGACTTTTCTTGTTTGTTCTTGTTACTTCCAGAAAATCTTTACAGGCTAGGAAATGTTTCTCATGCTGAAGGAGCTAACAGAGATCATATCTAACAATTCATTATCAAAATCTCTTTAAATGTGAACAAAATCATCTAAAGCTACCAAAGAGTAAAATACAGTATAACAAACAGGATCAGATTCATGAGGTATCTCAAAGTCTTCATCTCTGAGAACCTCTTTTTCCCACAATGAAGAATCTGTAATGTATATACCTAACCATAACTAACATGATCATAGAGCATTTGTTCAAAGCTAAAATGTCCCTAACCCCTTTAGGCTCAGTTGATAGCTAAGTATATTCATATGAGAGGATCAATTTGACTAGTGACCATGGAGACTCATTCTTACCTCATAATTAAGGTTCATCAAATTTCATGTGACCATGACTTGGTAGTGTTCAAGTTGTGGGTGTGACTCGGTTCCATCAGGTGAAAGCACACAAACTATTGCTCAACTTATTACAGTACCTCTCTTTTTTCATATCCATAACTTTAATTTTCATTTCACCAAGACTCAATTTTCTTTCTTTATTCTCCAGAAATGAACAATTTGTACCCCTTCCTCAGTTCCTGTGTTGGCTACACACGAATTCTACCTTAAAATACTGTTAGCACACCAATCACATAAACTGAAGTTGTCTAAAGATGTGATTTAATATTCTTGGCCCGGCTGATATATGTCTTGGTCACGGAAGTGATAACAGTAGGTTGTGAAAATTACTGGCACAGTTGAAATTAAACTTCTTTCGATTAGTATTGCTACAAATATTGATAGAGTTAAAATACTTCAAAATGTACAGTATAGCTATTTTAAACACAATTTTTTTTTAAGCTGTAATGCATTCCAACAGATTGTAATAATATCATACCGTAAACCACCCTTATCTTAGCGGGGCCCCAACCCATCTCACAACTGCAGGCCTAAAATGTAATGCATAATGAAATAATGAGGATGATTTAATTGCCAGTGCATTCCTCCACAGAATATCTGGTGCCTTGAGTGCTAACTTACGATATTGTCTTCACAGCTGTAATGCATAATGATACAATGAAGAAAATCCTGTATCATAAGTTTGTACAGTATGTGAGGCACCAGAAATCCTGTGGAAGCATGCACTGGCACCCAAATCAAAGAAACACTGTTGTTTGTTATTTGGGATGAGGTCCTGAAAAGGGATCTCAGGGTTATGGGAGTTGACTGCAATGCTAAAGAGGAGCTTGAAAAGTAACTATCAGACGGGGGAGGGGGGAGGAGAAGGCTGATCCAGGTAAACATACTGCAGTTATTACAAAATGTATATATATCCCCATAAATTGCATCAATGTTCCTTTATCTATTGCAAGTAAAATTACTAACCCATTGCATCAACACAAACTTTAGTAAAATGTAATTCTCTGCCAGGATTATGCCATACCTGAAACAAGTAGGCTCGTCATCTTCTTATCCACAATTTCAAAGTCCCCATTGCTATCTTCCTGCATCATTGCCCACCATGCTGAAATGACAAAATCAATAAAGAATATA
Organism: Coenobita brevimanus; assembly: GCF_032717465.1. NCBI lineage: Eukaryota > Metazoa > Arthropoda > Malacostraca > Decapoda > Coenobitidae > Coenobita > Coenobita brevimanus. The sequence continues at coordinate 7,902,984 of NC_137015.1, forward strand.
AGGGATGACACAGAAATGATGCTTTCCTAATTAAATGACTCAACATCATCAACCTTGCTACCACTGGAGATATCTTTGGAAGGTCTATCTATCCATCTAGAGTCAGACACCTTAATCCCGTAGGGGGTGGCCCCAAACAAGTCTCTTCCACCTCGCCCTGCCCCCACCAATTCGTTGCCCTCCCCCCAACTTATATCCCCACTCTCATATACCTCTCCACTCTATCCCTCCATCTCATTCTCAATCTCCCCCTCCCTCTCCCCTCCTCCATCCAGCTCACATATACGCTCCTTGTCAGTCTCTCATTCTTCATCCCCTCCACGTGGCCAACCACCTCTGTATTTCTCCTAATGTTTTCTCTCACATCCACATCCACACCACAATGCTCCTTCACTTCCTCATTTGTCAGTAACTCCAAATGCTTCTCTTAAATAACTCATATCCACGACTCTCACTCTTGACTGGTGTCTGTCCAACAAAGTCCAAGCTTCACTTTCATATGTTACAGTGGGTAGCACAATGCTATCACGTAGCAACTTTTTTATTTTCATGCTCACTTTCCTATTCCTGATCATTGCTTTCAATGAACCTGCAACTTTTTTTACCTTGGAGAGAGATAGGGCAAAATCAACATTTTAAAAGTTTATGGTAATAACTACAGTTCATTTTAAATCCTCTTCAATATAAGATTGGTATCTGTTCATCTTCTTTAATATTAACCATTATATATCGGGAAATTTAATTTGCAATTTCCTTCTAACAAGTTCACTCTCTTAATGGAAGGGGTACAGTACTGGAAATAACTTAGAACATACCCGGTATCTGAAAACTACAGACTTTCATTGGCAAATGCACATCAAGAACACCTCTGTGGCTTTTCCCATGAAGCTGTTGTGAGGTGAAATATAGTTACTTTCAGAAAAAAATGGTGGTGGTGGTGCGGGGGGATCTCTGAGAACTAAGAGATATTGCGAAACACCCTTATTGCTTAGTGGCTTACCATAAGAAACTAGGATGACTAAGCTTCAGTATTTAGTCGAGTTGTAGAAAATAGGGGATGGGGGGGAGGGATCCGTGCATGTCTGAGGAAGTCCCACGAGGTGTAATATGTTAAGTGTGACAAGTGTGCTAAAATTAGGCTGAAATTATGGCCCAAGTACATCCAGGCAATGACAAGGCTAGCTCCTAAGCATGTGGCTTTCATTGTTAGACTATGACAGTTGGGTGTAATTTCGGATACTTAAACTTTCTGACTTTCACAATTAGTTAGGTGGGTTGCATTTGATTTGGGTTAATTTTTAAATCTTCTACAGGTTGTCCAGGTGAGGAGTAAATGACATGATGATTATATCCGAAGAAGGCAAAAATTAGGTCCAAAGGATTCCAATGTACTCTACAAAACATGGATCCGATTTCCAATTTTCACAACAGATGGGGTGAACTTTCAACTTCCCATTACATTATTTTCTCTTTTTCAAAATACAACTGATATTCAGAAAGTTAGTTCAGACTTCTGGAGTTTCAGGTGATTTGCATTCCATTACCGTACTTGCATCTGACAATATTCAGTCAGTCCTCATAATATGTCTAGGAGGTGTTTCAATATATCACAACTATAGAACACTATATCCATACTTTTTTTTTTTTTTTTTTTTAATGTGTCCGACTCTAGGCATAGGCTTCACAGCATGCTTTCGAGGCCCAGCAGTCCTCCTACATATAATACACTCCCACGTCACCACTTCGGCACTAACACCCACTGTCCATACAGAATACAGTACATGTTTGGGCTGTCTCATACAGGACTGGTGTATTGATATTAGCGGGGGTATGTTTATGACGTGTCGGTGGCTCTTCTGGCAGATCAGTAAAGTCTGCTTTAATGAAATTCAAATCCTTAAACTGTTCCCTGCCCCAGCAGGGATTTGAACCTGGGTCCGGTAGGACTGCAGGCCGCCTCTCTGCCAATGGAGCCACCGCCTCCCCCAATGGCACTGTCAACTTTAACTGCCTGACCAATATTTAAGGTAGTACCGTAGTGGTAGTAACAGATGAAGCGTCTTGTTCATCTGAAATGTGAACCCATGTGGACTGCAGGCTGAAGTTACCTTGCTCCTGCAGTCCATCATCCTCCTTTTGGGGGAATAGGCAGGGAAATGAATGTTTGCAAAACTGGGCAGTGAGGTCAGGTGGTTATATTAATGCCCCCACACAAAGGCATCCCTCCCTCTCCAGCACATTTTAGTTGTCAGTGGAAGAATTTACTATGGACCTATGAAAAAAAAAAAAAACAGAACGAGGACCAAATATACTTCACAACTTCTAATACAATTCCACTCAAACTTCACACCCTATCCTCTTTGTGAGGGTTTATGTCTGATGACAAGAGGTGGAAATCACCTGCTGCACTGTTACCAATTTGATCTCAGGGATGTTACTGTACTGTATTTTCATTTCATCCTTACTATCTCCTGGTGATTTTATTTAGCCTAGGGCAGGGTTTGTGATTATTGTATTCCATTTTGGATTAAAAAAAAAAAAAAAAAAAAAAAATTGAAGGGGGTTAGATATATCCCCTATCAATTACTTCAGTACAAGATGTCTGTCCTAGGTTGTGAAATGAAGGGAGAGTAAGAAATTGTTTTGGAAGGAGGTAAAGAAAAGTAAAACAGTGTGGAAGGGGAAATAGTAGGGGAGTGAAAGATGGGAATAATAGACTAATGGTGGAGATGAGAGAGAAAACGAGGAGATGGAAGGAGCACTTTGAGGATTTGTTGAATGTAGAGAGTGAGAGCAATGCGAGTATAATGGCTGGGGAATGGCTGAGAGAAGAGGAGATGAGAGGAGGGAGGAAGAGATCAGTAGGGTGGAAGTAGTTGAAGCAATGAAGAAGATCAAGATGGGAAAGGTCCCAGGAATTGATGGAGTGTGTGGTGAAATGCTGAAGTATGGGGGGTGAGATTGTTGTGGAGTAGGTATGGAAGTTGTGTAGATTGGCTTGGGAAGAGGGAAGGGTTCCAGAGGACTGGAAATCAGATATAATTGTTCCTTTATACAAAGGAAAAGGGGAGAGAGAAGTACGTGGTAACCATAGGGGTATTTACCTTCTTAGTGTGATTGGAAAAATATATGGTAGAATACTTATTGATAGGATTAGGCATATAACGGAGGAGCTAGTTGGAGAAGAACATGGGGGATTTAGGAAGGGAAAAGATATTAGTTCTAAGATATTCAGTGGAGAAGTAACTAGAGAAGGGAAAGAAAGTGTATGCTGCCTTCATGGACTTGGAGAAAGCATATGACAGAGTAGACAGGCAAGGTATGTGGAAGGTATTAAGAATATATGGAGTGGAGGGGAAATTGTTGAGTGCTGTGAAGAGTACCACATGTACGTGGGAGCTAGGGCTACGTGGTGAGTGGATGGTGAGCTGAGTGAGTTCTTTGATCTAAATGTGGGACTGAAACAGGGTTGTGTGATGTCTCCATGGCTGTTTAATATATTCATGGATGGGGCTATAAAGGAGGTGCAAGGTAGGGCAGTGGATGTGGGGGTGGCTCTGATGAATGAGGGTAAAGTGTAGAAGATTCCGATGTTGCTGTTTGCTGATGATACAGTATTGCTGAGTGAAGATGAAAGGGAGTTGCAAGGTTTGGTGAATGAATTTGGGACAGTGTGTAAGAAGAATCTGAAAGTTAAAGTAAACAAGAGTAAAGTTAGAGTGTTTGAGAGGAATGAAGTCACAGAATGCACAGTGAGGTTGGATGGTGAGGACATGGAGGATGTTAGTGTATTCAAGTACTTGGGTAGTGCGATGAGTAAGGATGGAAGTTTGGGGGATGAAGTGCTTGAAAGGGTACAGCCAGGAAGGAAGGTTGTTGGTTCACTGAAAGCGGTGATGAGAAATACGGAGGTGAGTATGGAAGTTAAGAAGTCACTGCATGATAGTACTGTGATCCCTACCCTGACGTATGGACGCGAGGCGTGGACCCTGCTAGAGGGGAACAAGTCAAGAGTGAGAGCAGTGAAAATGAGTTACATGAAAGGAGCAAGTGGAGTGACATGGAGGGACAGGCTGATGAATGAAGAAGTGAAAAACTTTATGGGGTGGATATGGATGTGATTGAGAAAATTAGGAGAAATACACTGTGGTGGTTTGGACATGTGGAGAGAATGGAGAATGAAAGACTAAGAGGGTGTATGTAGGTGAAATGGAGGGAGGGAGAGGGAGGGGGAGACTGAGGATGAGGTGGAGGGATGGAGTTCAGAGGTACGGCATATGAGGGAAGAAGGAGTGAGTGGGGGGGAGGGCAGTCAAATGGTGGGTGACAGAGCGACTTGGAGGCGTTTGTCTGCGGACACCCTTTCCAGGATTAAGGTGTCGGGTTATAAATAGATAGATAGCAACAAATCCAAACTAACAGTATTGCCTGGTAGCAACAAATCCAAACAACTGTAATAATATTGTCTAGTAGCAACAAAGTTTAACTGAAAATGGATGTCATTTATATTCAAGGAATCAAACACTATTATAATTACATCAACAGTTATTGTGGAATAACAGAGGACTGAAAAATATGATCTGTTGATGACTATCTATCTACTGGTACAGTAGGCTATCTATCTACTGCCAAATGCCCTAATCCCATAAGGGATGGCCACAAACAAATCGCCTCCATGTCACCCAGTCCCCCGTCACTTCACTGTCCTGCTCCCAGCTTACACCCCCCTCTCTCATATACCTCTCCATCCCTCCATTTCATCCTTAGCATCCCCCTCCCTCCACCTCACTCACATACATTCTCCTTGTTAATTTCTTGCCCTCCATCCTCTCCACATGACCAAACCACCTCAAAGTATTTCTCCTAATGCTTTCTATCATATTCACATCCACACCACAATGCCCATTCACCTCCTCATATGTCAGTCTGTCTCTCCATATAACTCAACATCTACCTATCTATCTATTGCCAGACGCCATAATCCCATAAGGGGTGGCCATTTGACTTTGAGTTATTTTACGGGGAGGGGCACTAAACCCTCCACCAACCCACTTGTTGACATATAGGGAGCCAACATGCTCCTCTCAAATACTGGTAACTCATTTCCACTGCCCTCACTCTTGACTTGTGTTCTTCCAACATGGTCCAAGCTTCACTTCCATACATCAGAGCTGGTATCACAATCCCATCATGCAGCGACTTTTTTACTTCCATGCTCGTTTCCCTGTTTCTTATCACTGCTTTCAAAGAACTAGCAACCTTTCTTCCTCACTGTACCCTTCCAAGCACTTCATCCTCCAAACTTCCATCCTTACTCATCATACTACCCAAGTACTTAAATGCACTTACATTTCCATTTCCTCCTCTTAAATGCACTTACATTTTCCATTTCCTCCTCATACAACCTCACTGTACATCCAGTGACTTCATTTCTCTCGAAATGAAGACAATGATAGTAAACTTCGGATGACATATGCTGGTGCTTTATTTCAGGCAGTAAAAGCACCTTACCAAATCAGTTTGGTAATTTTTTACAAGTGCACAGGGACGTCTTTTTTGGTGAAACCAAGGTATTTCTGATAGTTTTTGATGTGTTTTGAACGAATCTGACCTTCATTTCTGCCGCAAATCAGTATATTTCAAGATATCCTCCACACCCCCTTCCTCCCAAAAGAATGGGGGAGATGGGCGAACCCAGGGTTTTTGGGTGGGGGAAATCACATAATATATTGATCTGCGATAGAAATGAAGGTCAGAATAATTCACAGCACATCAAAAACCATCAGAAATACATTGGTTTCACCACCCAGGCCGCTGCGCACCGGGCCGTCTGGCCTACTCCCCACCGCCTTGCACCAACAATCGCCTGCCCGCTGTCACCAGCAAACCTTTATCTCCTAAGCTAAACTAAGCTAAGCCATAAAATTCTATTTTTCCATGCCAAGAACAATGGGGGACCTGTGGGAAAGCGGGGTTTTGGGTGGGGAAAACACGCAAAAACGATTATTTCTGACTGAAACTGTTATTAAATTCAAACCGAAAACACTAAAATCCTTCGGAAAAATGGAATTTTAAGCTTCTTAGGGAGTCCGTGTTTGCTAATTGGGGGGCTTGGCCCCCCAGACCCCCCAGCCCTGGCCATGCTTTCCAACTTAGGGGCTTGGCCCCCCAGACCCCCCCTGACATTAACCAAACCTCATCTAACCTAACCTAACCTAACCGGGTGTAAATATGAAATAATGCCTTTACTCACCAGTTTACAGCTCCTGAAGTACTTACGGTAATTTTGCAGGCTTCACAGATCGTGGCTGGAGACGAACTGACTTTCAAATCCTGCGGGCCCCTAGCGTATCTGAAATTCAAATCTGCACGCCGGTTGTATCAGTTTGAACTTCACGCATGAGCAGATAGCGCGTGACGTAACAGTCGACACATGCTTTAGCCCCACCCATAAGTCACGTAAACCGTGACGTGATGGTAGACACACGCGAGACAGGACCACAATGCATTAGGCACGAGCCGCGATGGGTCTCACGTATCGCCAGACTATGTAGAGAGTAATTTTTCGGAAAATTTTCAAAAATCTTTTTTCGCGTTAATATTCATTTGCGGAAGTTGTTTCTAGGGTTCAAAATGTTCGCAATGGTGAGATTTAGATATCTGTAAGAGTAAAATTGAGATTCCAAATCCCTGTGCACTTGTAAAATAATACCATCAGTTCTTCTTCTTGACAGTTTGTTATATTTTTCTGGTTATTTCAAGGGTGGTAAACATTTCATGTGAAATCTGTTTCCTTACTTTTAGCTATGTTCCACTGCAACAACTCATTGAAGTCATCAGTGTAATGGAGGAAGGGACTATTCCAACCTAATCCATCTATCTATTTCCAGACGCCTTAATCCCGTACCGGGTGGCCACAAACAAATCGCCTCCATGTCGCCCAGTCCCCTGCCATTTCACTGCCCTGCTCCCAACTCACACCCCTCTCTCATATACCTAATCTAATCTAATAATTTAAACTGTAGCCTACCTAATAATGTAATTTTATCTAATCTAACCTAGCATCCAGTTGGGAAGCAAAATTCACCTTTGAGTAGGCCTACGGTATAAACACTGAGTAAGATTTTTCCATTATGCCATTAACAAACAACCATAGGTACAGCTTAAGGAATGTAATGATAAAAAGTGGGAAATTTTTCAGCAAGAAAAGGTAATTTACCATCCCGGAAAGTCAGAAAAATACAAAAAACAATCTGGGGGAATATGAACTGAACTGGTAAGGTCCTTCTACTGCCTCAAGTGTGCATTTAGTGTAAACTTTAATGAGGACTGTGGAAGACCTTGACACAAACACTACCATCAACACCATCACAAATAAGTGTTCAATTTAGTTTCTAAGAAAGACACCACTAAACCTTATCTCTGCCAATAAACTGATGCATACCTGGTAGTACTAAATGATAAATGCAATGCTGTAAGGTAGAAAAGGATCTGTAAGCCACTATATTAGCTGACAACGTAGTATAATATCTCCAATCACTTTACGGAACCCTAAACCTTGTCGCGCCTAAATAGTTACTCCATTATCACAACACCTATATCTGACAGTCATTAGCATCTTACTTCCTTGTTGTCATCAAACTACAGACGAATATGCTACGGTGCTTAAATACACAACGTACCGGAGCTAGTACGTCCTTCACAGATGTTTCCTCCCTCTAGCTGACGTGACAATGTTATGGTCTGACCTCCCCCTGGTCCCCCACCACTACGATACCCCACCACCCCCTCTCATTACTCTTCTTCTTCTCTACTGAGTTTGGTTTCGGTGGTCTTGGCAGCGGCATTAACTGATACTGGAAGTCGATGGTCAGTATGTTTATACGAAATGTATCTGTGTATGCGTGTGTGTGTGTCTGTGTCGAAAACTCAAAACTCAGAAAATACTGATTGAGAAGGAAAAGTTATTTATGAAAGATGTGTTCACGTCACTCAACCAGCATTGTGAGTCATCCAGGATGGATACATAAGAGTCAAGTTTTCACCTAATAGTATTATTAGTCTACCTGGCTCACAGATGACGGGTACTCTTTTTTTTTTTTTTCACTTGCAACTTGCTCATTTGTCTGCTGCGCTTATAAAACATTATTTGATACTACATATGGTATAGGTACGCTTGGCAAAGCGTACATACATACATACATATATATATATATATATATATATATATATATATATATATATACTGTATATATATATAGTATATACTGTATACCCACCCCAGGAGGAGACCCCGGGGAGGGCGAGATACCCACCCCAGGAGGAGACCCCGGGGAGGGCGAGATACCCACCTAAAGGAGGAGGCCACAGGGAGGCACGCAAGGGCCCCGAGCCAAACAGGACCACGTCCCTTGCTACCATGTGCCCCTCTTTCCCTTAACAGAACCAGCAGGGAGTACATCACCCTGTCGCACTCCACTCCAACCAGGATGACACTCGGCAGCATCGGGGTGGAACTCATGCTTGCACAGTCCCCAGTAGGCCCTCGATGACATCCACTGGACTTCTCTCACCTACAGACCCCACAGGGTGCAGAGCAGCAGCAACATCCACTGGACTTGCCGTAAGGGGAACATCCACCAGATTTCCCTCATCTGCCACCCATCACCAGGAGCAGGGATACGGTAACCGGACTTATCGCAGAAGGAATGTCCACTGGACTTCCCTTAACTGTCATCCCAGGGAAGGAAGCAGAGCTGTGGCAACGTCCACCAGACTTGCCATAGAGAGAACATCCAATGGATTTCCCTCATCTGCATCCCTCCACTGCGAGCAAGACTGTGGTAATGTCCACCAGACTTGCCGCAGGAGGAACGTCCACCGGACTTCCCCCACCTGCCATCCCTGGGACAAGTAGAGCCACGGTAACATCCACTGGACTTGCCAGGCAGAAGGAACGTCGACTGGACTTCCCTCGTCCACTTCCCCAGAGGCTCCCATCAAGGACAGCACCCCTTGCTCACCTCACCCCCTCCAGAGGCTGAGCAGGACACCCCTCTCACTCCTCCTGCACTCCTAGGGGTGGAGACTGCTCCCCAGCAGAGTCCCTGGTGGAGTGCATCTGGAGTGGCCCCATTGTGAGCCTGGGAGTATGCTCACTACAACCGGCACCTCGACATCACCAGCTGCTGTCGAACTCCCCGAGTGAGAGTGGCCGCAGGCAGATCCTGACGGCTTCCCCATACTGGTGAGACCACAGCCCCCAGCCATTGAGGGACGCCCTGAGGATTCCAAGCCAGGACCAGCCCGGATCCCCCAGCGAGACTCCCATTTCCTCTAAGGGCAGGCGCGGAGCCGTGCGCCTGCTTGCCCTGTTCGGCCCCAGTCCCGAGGGCCACCACACTCCCCAGGGCCCCACCAAAATGGGGCCGCCCACAACGTCGCCAAGCAGCCCACACCGGACTATCCACCATGCAGCCAGGGACCTATGTCTCTAGCTCCACACCTGGCTGTTACCCAACCCTGCCTGACCTCTCCTAGTCTGTTCCCATCCTTGATGTGTTGATATTGATTTGTATTATGTTACATGTACTGTGTATCTTTTGTGTGGTAATATACGTGTAAGAGCGGTTAGCCTGTATTTGAGCCCTGTTCCTTTGCTGCATGCTCTAGACCCGGTCCTGAAAAAGAACTCAAGTCCGTGCCTGTGTTCTGAGGACAAGAAGTTGGACTCAGAACATGCTGCATAACAATATACAGTTTTGTTTCGTTTCGTTTTTAAAGGCTCCAACATGCTTGCATGTGTCGGCCTTGGTCACCTAATGGCGGCTCTCCACGCTGCACGATCCATTGCAGCCTCCCTGTTCAGTCCCTTAACCCTAAGGTCACACTTAATGACCTCGTCCCATGTCTTTCTCGGTCTACCCCTCACAACCCCACCCCCAATATTAACACTTCTCACCTTCCTCACCCAATTATCATCCCCCATCCTCTCCACATGTCCAAACCACCTCAATCTACCTCTCCTCATCACAATACCAATACTCTCCAGTCCCATCCTACCTCTCAACTCTTCCATTGTAAACCCAGCCCCTCCAGGCCTTGGACGCAGGGACGCACTGCACATCCACCTAATCATTGTCATTTCTGTACGTCTGAGCCGGCGAATGTCTTCCTCCTTCACTGCCCAGGTCTCACTGCCATACGGCATTACACTCCTAACACATGCTGCATACAAAGACCCCTTAGCACGTAGGGAGAGCCCTCTCAATGTCAGGAGAGGCAAGAGCTCCCTGAACTTCTTCCAACCACTTCTCACCCTAGCCACAGAGCTAGCTCCAGCCCCACCTCCAGCACACAACATGTCTCCCAAATAACAAAACTCTTCCACACACTCAAGAGATTCACCAGCAAGTTCAATCCTTTCACGTCTGACGATCTCCACCTGCTCACCCCGGCACGCCGTACACATAAAATCAGCATTATCTCGCAGTCTACCTCTGATACCACTACATCTCTTATGCACCCATTTATCACACACACTGCACAAGATGGAATTACTTCCCACGCCCTTGTGGCAAACTGCACATGGCCACTCTCCCTCGTCTTTGACAGTACCGCCACCAACCCTAGATATCATCACTTTTGTTTTATCTGCATTTACAGTATATATATATATATATATATATATACAGTATATATATACACAGTAAGACCTCTCTATAACGGACTAATTGGGGCCCATGCCATTCTGAAAAAAGCGAAAGTCCAATAAATGCGACATCCGAAATTCCCTCTGCTAATCCGGACATTTTCTGATACATCAAACGTTAGTCCGGATTGCACCAACGGTTTTTAAACTGTTTTCACTACCACTGCAGTACTGTACTGTGTTATACCTTCACCACATTAATCTATCTATCTATCTACCTACTGCCACAAGCCATAATCCCATAAGGGGTGGCCATTTAATTTTGAGTTATTCGTTTTATGGGGAGGGGCACTAACCCTCCACCAACCCACTTGCTGACATGTAGGGAGCACGTATGGTTTGGTTATATGGTTACCACCCAGTGCTGTAAATGGTTTCTTGGCTTACCGGAAACCATCTGGCTTGTCACTCAATGTAAAGCCACCTCTAAAGGAAAGAAAAGCAATAAGAAGTGACAGGAAAGATAGGAGAAATAGGAAGAGAGAAGGGCAGGCACAGAAAAAGAATGATAAATGCTAAGGAAAAAGTAGGCAGCACTACATCAAGTGAGTGGATGATGGTCACCACCACCTACCATCATATCTGAACAAAATGCTTGCATCCAGGTGGAAATTATGCCAAGCAAATAGTTCCATCTCGCAGGACCATTTTGTTTCATGTTTTTTCATGTCACTGCAGGATATGGCCCTGCAGTGGTGACTGCTTGTCTGTGGTCGATGGGTCTGATTGACCATGGTACAGTACTTGCTTGGCTGTGGTTTACAGGTCTGCTTGACCAAACAGAGTAGTGTAAGACACCAGGAATAAGTGTTGTTCGACGTACTGTAGAGGCCTTTCAAAATGGATTTCAAAGCTAGGCTATGTACAAAGGAAGGCCAAGGAGAAGTCTATTATCTACACAGATCCACCGGCCAGACATGCCTTTGGCTCTATTATGTCGGCTAATTCAGGGACCACTGTATATACTGTATATATATATATATATATATATATATATATATATATATATATATATATATATATATATATATATATATCATCATCCGGACCTCCCCTCCCACATTAGTCAAATGGTATAATAAATATAATAATACTGTGCTGTACACTGCTAAACATGTTTTTTATTTCCCTTATTGTGGTAAACATAGCCGAAGTGGTCAGGCAGTCCAGACTGCATCTGGCTTTATTGGACATTTTCTGATATACAGTATAAGAATTTAGTCCGGTAGCTCCTCGAGTCCGGTAAAAGTGAATTCTGGTCTACTGAAGTCCATTATATCAAGGTTTCACTGTATATATATATATACTGTATACATACACAGTATATATATTCACACACTACATGTAGATGAAAAGTTTTTACGCTCCAGCTGGGAATTGAACCCGAGACTTCTAGACAGTGGTCGGGCACTGTTACTGTTACAACTACACCATGGTGTGATAAAAGCAAAGCCACCTGTGGTAGTGGTAACAGTGCCTGACTTTCATCTAGAGGTCTCGGGTTCGATTCCCTGCTGGAGCTTAAAAAAATTTCCACACGTATGCACATACAGTATGTTTCTCCAATATATATATATATATATATATATATATGCATATACAGTACAGTATATGTATATATATATATATATATATATATATATATATATATATATATATATATATATATATATATATATATTGCCAGAAGCCTTAATCCCTTATACAGGGTGGCCACAATAAATCGCCTCCACGTCATCCTGTCCCCCGCCATTTCACTGCCCTGCTCCCAATTCACACCCCCCTTTCTCATATACCTCTCCACTCCATCCCTCCATCTCATTGTTGGCCTTCCACTCCCTCTCTCCCCCTCCACCTCACTCACATACACTCACTTCGTCAGTCTTTCACTCTCCGTCCTCTCCACATGGCCAAACCACCTCAATGTGTTTCTCCTAATGCTTCCCATCACATCCAAATCCACACCACAATGCTCCTTCACCTCCTCATTTGTCAGTCTGTTTCTCCATGTGACTCCACAGGCTCCTCTCAAATAACTCATTTCCACTGCTCTCACTCTTGACTTGTGTCCCTCCAACAATGTCCAAGCTTCACTTCCATGTGTCAGAGCTGGTATCACAATACTGTCATGTAATAACTTTTTCACTTCCATGCTCACTTCCCTGTTTCTTATCACTGTCTTCAAGGAACCAGCAACCTTTCTTCCTCGTTGTTAGCACTTCACCCTCCAAACTTCCATCCTTACTCATCACACTACCCAAGTTCTTAAACGTACTCACATTTTCCATTTCCTCATCATCCACTCCCACTGTACATTCACTGGCTTCACCTCTCTCAAAGACCATAACTTTACTCTTCCCTACATTCACCTTTAGATTCCGTTTCTTACACACTCTCCCAGTCTCATCCACCAAGCCTTGCAGCTCCCCTTCATCTTCACTAAACAATACAATATCATCTGCAAACAACAGTACGGGGTGTTTCCAAACACTGCCCTCCCTCATTAGGGTCACTCCAACATCCATTGCCCTACCTTGCATCTCTTTTATAACCCCATCCATATACAGATTGAATAACCATGAAGACATGACACATCCCTATTTCAACCCAACTTTCGAATAGAAAAACTCACTTAGTTCACTATCCACATGCACTACAGCCTTAGCACCCTTATACATACTCATCACAGTATTCAACAACTTCCCATCTACTCCATATATTCTTAATACTTTCCACGATCCTTGTCAATCCACCCTCTCATATGCTTTCTCCAAATCCATGAAGGCCGCACATAACTTCTTTCCCTTCTCTAGACACTTTTCCACTAAAGATCTAAGAATGAATATCTGATCTACACAACCTCTTTCCTTCCTAAAGCCTCCCTCTTCTTCTCCAAATATTTCCTCTGTTATTTCCCTAACTCTATCAATCAGTATCCTACCGTATACTTTTCCTATTACACTGAGAAGACAAATGCCCCTATCATTACCACACACTTCTTTTTCCCCTTTCCCTTTGTACAAGGGAATAATTATACCTGACTTACAATCATTCAGGACTTTACCTTCTTCCCAGGCCAATCTGCACATCTTCCACATCCATTCCACTACTATCTCTCCCCCATGCTTCATCATTTCACCACACACTCCATCAATTCCTGGGGCTTTCCCCATTTTGACTTTCTTCATTGCTTCCACAACCTCCATCCTACTGATTTCTTCCTGTCTTCTCACCTCCCTCCTTCTCCCAGCCATTCCCCAGCCACTTATATTTGCATTACCTGCATTCTCTATGTTCAACAATTCATGAAAGTGTTCTCTCCATCTGCTCACTTTTCCTCCCTTCTCAACTATAGTCGCGGCACGCAACTCTGAGGTTGTCGTTATTGTACCCTGGCAACCTATCATTCAAAAGTGCATCCAATTTCGTATCACATTATACACGAATCACATTGTTATGCACAAATATATTATACAAGAAGATTATTATACACGAATATATTATACATGAATCACATGTGTCTCATATTATACACAAAATCAGACACACTTTTGAATGATAGCTTGCCAGGACACGATAATAACAAACTCAGAGTCGGGCGCCGCGGCTATAGTAATTTACCATTTTTATCTTTCACTCCCCTACTAACTTCATATATATATATATATATATATATATATATATATATATATATATATATATATATATATATATACAGGTGTATATATATATATATACAGGTGTGTATATATATATATATACACACACACACACACACTCAACTATCCTGTTGGTGCTGCAATGCTCTACCAACAATCTGAGCACTCTATCATTACACATTCTAATGAACTTACTCAATATTCAATGTTTCACCTGGTTTGAACTACTATGGTATACCCTAAATTTAAGGTTGATTTCTATTAAGAGGACAAACTTACATTTATCAAACCATTCCCCATGAAAACCATTTCTGACAACAGGCAAAGGTTATTGGCTTATCCCTATTACCAAATGAATGGTTTGAAGGCTGCTAAAGACAATTAATTATGTTCAGTCACAAATGTCCATTTCACCATACAGTAATAACAACACAGTATATATATATCAATCAAGAAGGGGCAAATGCTGTGGAACACACAGCCTCACTAACCCTCCAACTCCACCCACGCAGGTCCCTTTGTGCAACCCTCCAGGCAGTGACTCTTTCCCCTCTAAGTATCTTCCGACAGAAGTGATCGATCTGCTCCAGTCATGAGTTATATGGCCATCCCTTTGGCCTCCTCCACCCCAGGTTAACTTGTTCAGAGATCACCCTGTGAGCAAGATCAGCCCCAGGAAAGCAGGCCACATCCCCAAACAGCTGGAATTGGCGTTGATGTATTATGTTGGAAATAGGCCTCAATTCAGTCTCATGGAATAGTCGCTTGTTATGCATCCAGTTGTACCAGCGATATCCCATGATCCTGTAAAGACACTTAGTAACAAAGAAGTCAATTCGCCACTTCAAGTCACTGTTTATGTCCATTTCTGACAGCAATAAAGTAAGACAGGGCACCAGCGCCCTGAAGATGCGAACTTTTGTCCTTCTACACAAATAACAACAGCGCCAAATACCTGAACTGAGTGAATCCATAACCCCATAGGCCAGACCAATGAGATGAGAAATCTCACTGTCTGATCTACTGTTGTTATAGACCACACTACCATGAGAAGCAAATCTTTCCATGACCTTTATATCCTTACCACATGCTTGGGCAGACTGAACTGCTTCACCCAACAAGCCACCAAATACCTTTAATCCCAGTGGTTATGCAACAAGCCACCAAATACCTTTAATCCCAGTGGTTATGCAGTCTCGTGAAATTCTTCGAGGGCACTCTGTAATATCACCAGACTCCACTTGGATAACCGCAGCATCAGCAAAGTCAAGGTCAGCAACCCTGAAACTGCCAACTGATACCCCATGGTGACTTCGACTCACAGCTGGTTCAGTACCCAATCCATACATGTGTTGAAAAGTGTGGGGGCAAGGACACATCCCTGTCTTACACCAGAACTTACAAGGAAGAAGTCGGATCCCCCCCCCCCCCGCCCACACTTGACTGCACTCTCAGCATTAGAGTACAAGCCAGAAATCAGTCATATTATCCCTGCAGGGATCCCACAGAGTTGCAGAAGTTCCCATAGTACCTCCCGATTTACGGAGTCAAACACCTTCTTGAGATCCATATAAGCTGCTAGCAGACCTTGTCGAAACTCAAGACGGCATTCCACAAGAACTCAAAGATCTAGGATACGATCAACAGTAGACTTCTTGGGCTTGAATCTGGATTGCTCAGGCCTCTGAAACTTTAGCAAATGGTCCTGGATACGCATCAGGAGAATGTGAGCAAGAACTCTGCCTGGCACACTGAACACTGTAATACTTAGGTAGTTACTACAGTCACTCTGATCTCCTTTTCCTTTCCAGATAGGGGTGACCATGTCCTTTGTCCAGTCTGGAGGAATGATACCAGTCTGCCAAATGGCTTCTATGACTGCATGTAACCCCCTGATCATGGCTCTGCCCCGGCTTTGATCAATCCTCCTAGGACATCACAAACACCAGCTGTTCTACCACTTTTCAACCCAGTCACTGCCTTCTTGATTTCATCTAGAGAAGGCACGGCTTCATCAATTGGTGGGACAGCAGTCAATGGTTGTACACCAGCCAATGGAAGTTCTCCACTGAGAGGTTCAGCCATATACAGCTGCTCAATGTACTCAGCCTAATAAGCTCTATACTCACACGCCCCCAGCACGAGCCGTCCATCTGCTGTCCGAACAGAGTTAACCTGAGATGTGCTTCTGGAGTGGAAGTCCTTCAGGGCTTGGTAGGTGGGTCAAAGGTCATTTGTGTGAAAACGGCCTTCTACCTCCTCAGTGATTTCCCTGTCATATCTCTCCTCATCCACTTCTCAAAAAATATAACTCACAAACAATTCACTATGCCCTAACTGTAATGTAGCCACTTACACAACACACTCACTTCATGCACTTCATTTTAACAACACAGAAAACAAATTATCCTTCCACGTAACTTCAACTAAAGTTCCCAGGGAGCACTCGGCTGAAGTGCCTGTTTCCTCCAGTCCTCCAGATTCACATCCAGGTGAGCCTAAGGCCATAACAACAACAACAATCTGTCTACTGCTTGATGCTGTTTACCATGAGGGGTGGGTATGACATAAGGATCTGCAGGCAATTTTAGCTCTATTCAGTAGCATGTCCTCCTCTCACCATACCAGCCTCCCTCCTATATTCTCTTATTTTATGGCTTGAACTAAATCATCTTTCCATCACAAGTGAAGTTTACAAATTCATGAAAATAAAAATATTATTATTTACTACAGTACAGTATTGTAATGTGAAACGAAAACATCATATTGCCAGTTGCTTTATTATAATGCTGTTTAAGTGTTCATATAAAGTACAGTGCATAAATAGTTAAGTTTTGCTCTGTATTGTGGACTATGCATTTATCAGTGATTATACACATATAATAACCTTTTCATGAATACTTCTTTCTTACACACACACACTACTCTAGAGCAATAATAATAATATTAATAAATAATAATAATAATAATAATAGTAATAACTCACTCGATATAGTGCTGCTCTCGGGTGTCTGCCCTCTCCCCTCTTCCTCCTTTCCTTCCTTCCTCTTCTGCCTTTCTTTCCTTCATTCTTTCCTCTTCTTTTGGCCTATGGGTGACTCTACACTGAGTAACAAGCCAAATGGTTTCCTGTATACTAGGAAACCAATTAATATGCTGCATGGTAACCATTTAACCAAATTATGGTGCCTGTTGGTTTAGTGGGTAATTAAGAAGCTCTAATCGGACTGAGCTTGAATAGGTTTATATCCAAGGGATGGTTGGGGTTTATTGCTCACATAATGCTACTTGGGGATGAGTGTGGCTGGTCACTCTCATCTTAAATATCAGGACCAACTTGCCTTGCCCCAGGCTCCTACACTCCTCATGGGGCAATGTAGGATTGGATGAATAATAATAATAATAATAATAATAATAATAATAATAATAATCTATCTATCTATCTATCTATTGCCAGATGCCTCAATCCCATTTGGGGTGGCCACAAACAAATCGCCTCCATGTCGCCCTGTCCCCCACCATTTCACTGCCCCGCTCCCATCTCACACACCCCTCTCTCATATACCTCTCCACCCCATCCCTCCATCTCATCCTCGGCCTCCCCCTCCCTCTTCCCCCCTCCACCTCACTCACATACACTCTCTTCGTCAGTCTTTCACCCTCCATCCTCTCCACATGGCCAAACCACCTCAGTCTATTCCTCCTAACGGTTCCTATCACATCCACATCCACACCACAACGCTCCTTTATATCCTCATTTGTCAGCCTGTCTCTCCATGTGACTCTACAGGCTCCTCTTAAATAACTCATTTCCACTGCTCTCACTCTTGACTTGTGTCCTTCCAACAACGTCCAAGCTTCACTTCCATACATTAGAGTTGGTATCACGATACTGTCATGTACAGTAGTAACTTTTTCACTTCCATGCTCACTTCCCTGTTTCTTTTCACTGCTTTCAAGGACAAAGAGACCAGAGTTACTCAACAACAACAACTCCATTTCTGGAGTGCCATCATGTTCTTTTGCTATTTGTCTGTTTCAGTGCCACCAAATCCATTACCTGACAAAATCAACTTCTGCACTGTAACAGTGATAATTTAGCAAATATAATACCCCAAACAAGATGAAAGCTTACAGTATATACATATATATATATATATATATATATATATATATATATATATATATAATACAGTATATATATAGTAAAACCTCACTATAACAGACTAATTGGTGCCCAAACCATTCCGAAAAAAGCGAAATTCTGATAAAAGCGACATCCGGACTTCCCCCTGCTAACCCAGACATTAGTCCGGATCGCACCAACAGGTTTTAAACTGTTTTCTTTACCACTGCAGGTCTGTACTGTATTATTCATTCACTACAATAATAAAATGGTATTATATACTGTATATAATTATACTGCACTGTACACTAATAAACATGTCTTTTATTTACCTTATTGTCAAGAACAGAGCTGAAAAGGTCAGGCAGTCTGGACCAATTCTGGCTTTATTGGACTTTTTCTGATATATGAGAATTTAGTCTGGTAGTTCCTTCATTCCAATAAATGCAAATTCTGGTCTACTGAAGTCCATTATATTGAGGTTTATACTCTCTCTCTCTCTCTATATATATATACACACAGGTATACTGTATAGTGGTTGGTGGGGTCGCTCATCATCCACTCACTTGATGAAGTGCTGTTCTCGGATCCCTGCCTTTTTCTCTTCTTTCTTTCCGTCCTTCCTCTTCTGTCTTCCGCTCCTTCATTCTTTCCTCTTCCTTCTGTCTACGGATGACTCTACACTCAGCAATAAGCTAAATTATTTTCTGTACACCAGGAAACCATTTCATACGCTGGGTGGTAACCATATAATCAAATTATGGTGTCTGGTGGTTTAGTGGGCAATTAAGGTACTCCAATAGGATTGAGCCAGTGCAGGTTCATATCCAATGGGTGGTTGGGGTTTATTGCTCACGTAATGCCACTCAGGGATGAGTGAGGTTGGTCACTCATCTCTTTAATGTCAAGACCAGCTTGTCTTGCCCCGGGCTCCTACACTCCTCATGAGGCAACACTGGATTAGATGATGAATGAATGTAAATATATACATACATACATACATACACACACACACACACACACACAAACACACACAAACACACACACATATATATTTATTTATATATATATTTATTTTTATATATATATATATATATATATATATATATATATATTAAATAGTATATTTATATATACAGGAGGGTTTGCAGGCTCCTTCTACAATGCAGAGAAATAAATTTTTGATGAAATTCATTGACTACATACTCACATAACCCATAAACCTTCTCCAGGTCAGCTGATGCAATGCTCAGTCAGGCCCACTGAATCCTGTGCCTGGTGTTGCTCAGCTGCTATTCAGTATTTACATTCATGAAAAGTGCAATTTCCCTTTCATCCACCTGTTTTCTTGGTTCTTTTTTGTGGCGCTTTCTCACCGCTTAGTGCTCAAGCTCTTTTGTCTTTGTCTTGTATTCACTAGTGCAATCTCCCTTCCATCCCTTGTTTTCTTGGCTCTTCTTTGTGGAGCTTTCTCGCTGCTTGGTGCTCATGATTTTTCCTCCTGTCTTAAGTCTTGTATTCCTGAAGTGCCTGAGAGTCTTTGAACCCATGATGAGCTTCTGTTCAGGTTTGGTTGGCCTGTTTCCAAGTAATACTCACTCCCTTAATAGGCAGTTCCTAAGAAGTTTTTCTTTTTTCTTTTTTCCCTACTTGTTCTCATCTTCTGGAAGTTCTTTCTCTTTCTTTGTTCTTTTTTGTCCCTTTTCTCCCTTTGGTGTGTGTGTGTGTGTGTGTGTGTGTGTGTGTGTGTGTGTGTGTGTGTGTGTGTGTGTGTGTGTGTGTGTGTGTGTGTGTGTGTGTGTGTGTGTGTGTGTGTGTGTGTGTGTGTGTGTGTGTGTGTGTGTGTGTGTGTGTGTGTGTGTGTGTGTGTGTGTGTGTGTGTGTGTGTGTGTGTGTGTGTGTGTGTGTGTGTGTGTGTGTGTGTGTGTGTGTGTGTGTGTGTGTGTGTGTGTGTGTGTGTGTGTGTGTGTGTGTGTGTGTGTGTGTGTGTGTGTGTGTGTGTGTGTGTGTGTGTGTGTGTGTGTGTGTGTGTGTGTGTGTGTCTGTGTGTGTGTGTGTGTGTGTGTGTTTCTTTTGCTACCCAACCTCCCCCATCGGACTCTGAGTATGCATGATGCTTGGTTTCCCCTTGAGAGGATGTGTCCCAAGTCCTGCTCCCTGTCATGTCCTGGCTTTGGCTGTGCATGTGTTGTCATCTCATTTGATCATACTACCTTGGTTCTTTCCCATTTCAGCCAGCACTTTTGGCAACCCTATGTCATTCCATATGGCTGAGGGTAAGATTTGGGAAGCCTCAACTCGGACGGTTTGGTGGGCCTTCTAACTTATATCCTTCCCTGTTTAAGGTATATGGTTCTCAGCAGTCCTTGCCGGATATGCCCAGGTACCTTCTTATGATCTCACACTGAGTCCCCTCTGAGTAGTTCTCTCCTCTGGATGTCATGTTGTCTTCTCATGTCCTTCCCCCTTGCCCATCATGTGGACTAACTTTTTAAGTTCTGCAGGTATCTAAGTTATATGTTTCTGAGCTTAAATGATCATGTACAGGTGTAACTGTGGGTTCCTCAATCTAAGTGAAACAAACAAAAAATTAGGCAATTCAATAATTTGGGCACATATGCCATCTTCAGGATGTTAACTATTATGACATACAGGTATATACAGTATTTTACTGCATAATATTCGTTTTTTTTCTATTCCTAAATATAAGGACTAAGTTGAGGAAATGTGGTCATATATATATATATATATATATATATATATACACATTAAAAAAAAATGTCTGTTCTCTTTTTCGTACACATATACTGTATATTACTTCAAATTCTTCTTCATACTTGACAAATTTAACCCTTCAGTTCATGAGATATTTCAAAGGTTTAGCAAAATTATTTAGTAGTATATATATAATAAAAAAAGCCATCATAATACAGAAGGCTCTCGATCTTCGATCGGTTTTGGGAAAAAAAAAAAAAAAAAAGATCGAAATGCGATTTATTGAAGTGCGAACTGATAAACTTATGGAAAAATAATAAATGGGACTGGCGTGTCGCCGACAAACCTACATCAACTTTTACGTATACATTTATACCCACTCAAAATCTTAACACAGCCATATATTTGCTTATACAGTATTTAGTACATATTTTACTTACTATTTGCAATAAAAGCA
The DNA here is from genome assembly GCF_032717465.1 of Coenobita brevimanus. NCBI lineage: Eukaryota > Metazoa > Arthropoda > Malacostraca > Decapoda > Coenobitidae > Coenobita > Coenobita brevimanus. The sequence continues at coordinate 7,924,652 of NC_137015.1, forward strand.
AGAAATACAGGCCGCACACACTTTAATATAGAAAGAATGAAGCTCATGTGGTGAGTGTTGGGTTCCGAGTCAATTCACCGTCAAAACACGGACGATTCCCCATCAGGACAATTTGCAATCTGGACGATTCCCAGTCATTCTATAAATATACATATTAATAATTAATCAATACTTTAATAACTATATTTCAGGGGGATCCATCAGAGTCTATGTTCGATAGAGTAGGCTTTGGATATTACAGTATTTATTAGTTGCACTTTTAGTCAATAATTAAACTGTTCCTTCCTCAATGTAGTTGCCTTTGAATTATATTCTGGCATCACTCATAGCTGTCCTCATTAATGACGGCGAACTGTCTTGTTATTGTTATTATGGCGAGCTGACTTGACAGCGAATTGTCCCGACCGGTTCTGAGGCGGTGGTTGAGTCACTGTTGCCAGCCACCACTGCCACCCTCACTGCCATCACTCGCACTCACCCCAACCCCGCTTGAGTGAACACCTGCTTCCTTATCCTTGTCCCAATCACCATGGCCACTGCTGTTGATGTTTTCACTGCCTCCATCATCACTAAAAAGATTTCAAACATTTGAATGAGGGCAAGCTTCACCAAGTGGCCGGTAGGTGGCATGGCAGATGAACAGATGGGCTTTGACTTGCGCTCGCAATCCGGCTTGAGTGATCAAAGCACGACTTTTAAAATCGAAGCACGAATTTTGCACGAGCAGGCGAGTCTGATTGAAGTACGAAATATCAAAGTAAGATTAATCGAAGATTAAGAGCCTACTGTATTGTGATTAATACCATCACCAATGTGATGGGTCTCTCCTAAGATGAAGAGAAGTTTCTTGTGGAAACACAAATGTGATGAGGATTTCATAAAAATGGAGTTAAGTCACCATTAACTGAGAACAGAGACATGGAATCATAAGACCACAAGTTATTACTACCTTTAATTTCAGTGGACGGTAAAACTTGTAATCATGAAAAGTTGGTGGAAATGACATTTCATAACAGTGAGATTATACTGTTAAGTGTTTCTTACATAAAATACAAAAAGGGCCAATTCATGAAAGCTTTAAATTAATTATTCCTGGACAGTTTAGTATAAAAAGCTGCATCTTTAATGGTGTTATCTAGAACTGATATGTTAATATTTGATATATATGCATAATGAGATACAGACAGTGTGTATACTACCTATGTTAAGACTAAAGCTTCTCCACCACTATTTCGGGTGACAAGGCCACCACCGTTTCTTGCTGCTTCCAGGCACTTCTTCTTTACTTCGAGAAGTCTGTAAAGTCAACAAAATTATTGGTATGTGTGCATAAAATATTTCAACATTCAATCTACTTTGCAATACAGTAAAACATAAAACAGACAACAATAAATGGAAAATTTGTAACTGCTCTGAAATGTTATAATATTATTCATCAAAAAGTTTGTGAACTCCCTAAAAATTCAACATCCAAGTCCAACTGACAGTGCCTGTACTGTAGTGTATATCTAGCATAACTTAACATACCCAGTCCATGTTTCAACATTAAAATTTTATGTAGATGATGGTGGGGCTATGAAAGTATGGAAGGCAGTTAACTTACTTGACTACATCTTGCCACATTCCAAGCTGCTTCTTAGAGGACTGCAGTTGATCCTTGGCAGATTTTTGTTCTTCTCTTAAAATACGGCCCATTTTCTCTTGTTCACTGATATAAGTCATCAGTTGTTCTCTGCAAAGGATGATAACATTAATGACTGGTATATACTGCAATGCATGTCAGAAGAAAACTGAGTTTTCTGAATCAGAACAGATGTGCTGATCACCTTATGCATCCTTGAAACCTCTGACCTTGAGACTGTATGACTTCCACTCCATGCCTGAGAGTATTAAGTCATGTCACAACTCTTTTATGAACATTCACAGGTCCTTAATCCTTACCTCAGAGATTTTTTTTTATCTTGTGGGTCATTTGAAAGGTACAACTTGATTTCATCACTAGCTTGCTGTTGCTTATATGATAATATCTCTTTCTCGGCTTCTAAGAGATGGTAGTTTCTCTCAGACTTAACTATTTCGTCACGAAGGCTCTGAAAAATGAAGATCATGAAATTAATGCCAGTGATTGGTGATAATTTTGTTGGTGGTAGCACAAGTGAAAAAGAAAAAAAAAACACAAAGCTACAGAAGTTCATCCATCCATCCATTATTGCCTTGTCAAGAGCACTGGTCCAGGACAATGCAATTCAGTCTTATATAATGAAGTTGAGTAACCAGTTGTTCATCCATAAGTGGCAGCACATGCACAAGAAACACCAACTAGGCTACCCCTCAGAATTAGATCCTTACAGGGCACGTTCAGTTGCACCACCGTAACTCTACCACCAGACAGCTAAAAAGTGTATGAGGGCAATGGGTTAATACACTACATGGGAATGCAGCACAAAGGCCCACCTTTGACCTCCCCATATGGATCAGAAAACTGTCCTACAAAGGGGAACGTAATTAACTGTAACACCTGAGAGCTATGGTATATGAATTAAAAACATAAACCAGAAAAAATAAACACAGCAATTATTGTACAAGAAGTGGTTCAGGGTAGGAAAGTGAGTAGAAATTAACCCGTGGATTGCGAACAACAGCTCAGGCTGGGTAGCGTCATGTTGCGAGCCACAGCTCAGACTGTGCTGGCCATGCATTACCGTTAACTACTTGATCCCAGACCTGGAGTGGTGGCGTCTTCGTCATGGGTCTACCCCCCAGAGGCTGTTGAAGAGAAGAGGAGGACAGCATGGGGGCTAAACCATCACAAACCCCCCCCAGCCCCTCAAGGGGCTCGAGTACCTGGGAGTGGCTTAGGTTGCCCGGGCAAGTACCACATCTCCCAACACAACACGCACAACAACACCGTGTTTTCTACACCGAGAAATGTCTCTCAAGCCGTCATTTCTCGACGACTTCTTCTAGCCGGAGACACTGACCAGGACCCACCAACAAATACATATGTTCAACATGCTCAAAACCTATCAGGTCGAGCCGACAGACAAAGGGTTCAGTTCAGTGAAATTCCTGCAAGAACTGGACCCATTACACCTGCACAACACTTTCATCCAGAAAACATTACACAAACACCTGGACCTGCTCCTTATGCTCCTTCCCCCCACCCACCAACCCCCCTACCAATCCTACTCCTACTTCCTTCACACCTCCACAGCCACACCCACCGATCCTTCCCACGCCATCCAGTCCCCCAACTTCTCCCATTCCAACCCATCCTAATCCACCTTAACCCTTACCTCCATCACAACCTCCTCCTACCCCTTCCCCTCCACTCACACCACTTCCCCCCAGTGCTGCAGCAGCCAACACACATCGCACACACAACATACACATCCTTCAGTTAAACACAGATGGCATAAACACCAAAAAACAAGAACTCACACAATTCATCAAACAACAGAACATACACATTGCCATCTTACAAAAAAAAAAACTACACAGAGCACAGAAAACACCGACATTTCATAACTTCATCACCATTCGACAAGACCAGGCCGATGGCGGTGGCGGTGGACTCATCATCCTGGTACACAAATCCATCAACTTTGCAGATACCAGTGCATGCACAAAGTCACTTCTCCCCCCACGTGACACCACAAGAGAAATACAATCAGTTAAAATACGCACTGGTAGCAAATCACACATAACAATCGCTAACACATACATTCCCCCCAATCGTTCCCCACAGTACCACACAATTACTCTACACAGATACACCATATCACCAACATACCCAACATCATCCTGGGTGGTGATTTCAACGCCAAGTCGTCGGCCTGGCACGTCAACAACCCTGACACAGACAGAGGGCTGGTACTACAATCCCAGACAGATCATCTTTTCATGCTGAACAATCTAGACCAACATACCCATAACCCACACCAAGCCCTCTTCCTCCCATCATCTCCAGACATCACCTTCTGCTTCCCAAACCTCGCCCCCACTACATCATGGAGGGTGGTCAAAACCCTAGGTTCTGATCACCTCCCAATCATCATCACTACCAAAACCAGAATCACTCCAGCTGGCCACAAACACACATACACTAATTATAAGAAAGCCAACTGGGAGGCCTTTGTAACTGAAACAGAACAACATTTCAAAACACTAAACACTACACTCATCACAAACATCAACACCGCTGTGCACACCTTCAATACAATTATACAAAATGCAGAGAAAAGACACATCCCTAGAGGCAAGAGAAAGAGACACAACCCCAATTTCACACCAGAAATTCAAGGCCTCATCAGACAACGGGACACACTGCGACACTCCCCAACACCCCATACACAAGACACTGTACAACAAATACAAGAACTCAACACTCAAATAAACAATAAAATATCAGAACAGCAAACACTAAACTGGAAAAATTACCTCCAAACACTTGACCACAAAACAAACATCAGCAAACTCAACAAAACACTAAACAGTATCACACTTTCCAACAGCAACACCACACAATCACATGCTGCCATCACAACAACAGACACCATACCCTCAAACAAACAACAAGCAAACACTCCCATCAATCACTTTTCACAAGTCAGCCATCTAAACCCCCATCCCGAAGATCGACGTATCATCAGATGTAAGAGACAGTTACCCACAGACCCAGACTACGCACCTTTCACTTACAACCAGACGAAGCACATCATTAACAACCTCAAGCACTCATCTGCCTGTGGACCAGAGAACATAAGCAACATTCACCTTAAATACCTTGGACCACAAGGCATACAAGCACTCACCAACATACCAAACTACAGCTACTCACACAACATAATACCCAACATCTGGAAGCAAGGAATTATCATCACTATCCCTAAACCCAACAAAGACCCCAGGTTACCCTCTTCACACCACCCTATCACACTCCTCTGCACCCCCTCTAAAGTCACTGAACGACTGGTACTACAAGTAGTCACACATCACATTCCCCTTGTCCAGTCACAACATGGCTCTAGGCCGCTACACTCCGCAAACACCCTTCGTACAGACCTTCCACAGAGAGTTTTCGATGGCACGAATTCAGCTAGGCCACCACACAGAACACTCCTAATCACACCAAGCATTAGCAAAGCTTTTGATGCCATCCCCTGCCACAACCTCACAAACAAAATACTCAACACAAACATGCACAATAACACAAAAAGATGGCTGGGAAACTACTTAGCAGGCAGATGTGAACACGTAACATTTGCCGGTCAGTCTTCTAACATCAGAAACTTCACAAACGGCGTCCCCCAAGGATCCGTTTTGTCCCCTACACTCTTTAACCTACACATGCACGACATACCCACACCCCACACACCGCAGATACACATAGCTTCCTATGCAGATGATACAACACTTACATGTATGCACCAAAACGCAAACACAGCTGCAAACATCATTCAACCTTACCTCAACACACTACACGAAAGGTTCACCACAAACAGGCTAAAAATAGACCCAGCCAAATCTACAATGACCCTTCTCACAAACTGGACAGCAGAACACAGGCACATCCCACACCTCACCATGAACAACACTTCCCTACCACACACACACACACACACACACAAAATCCTTGGTATAACATACAATATATCAATGTCATTTAAACAACACATCACAAACATTAAAAATAAAATAACATCAAGACTCAATGCTTTGAGGTCACTTGCCCATACAACATTCGGACACAACAAAGAAACCACCACCACAGTATACAAACAATACATAAGTTCAGTGATATGCAAGCCCTGCCTGGGCTTCTAACCTCACCAAAACAAACTGCAACACTCTACAGACCATACAGAACAAGGCCCTAAAAATATTCACAGGCTACACAGCTACTACACCCACAGACCACCTACATCAAAAAACCAAAGTCCTCAAAGTCAAGGACACCTAGACATAAGAGGCACCCAGTTTCTTGCTGCAGCCTCCACAAACCCACAACACCCACTATATTACATGGCAGCACATCCACCCACACCAAGGAACATCAAAACAACACCCAGCACACGATACCATACACAAATAGTCATCTCTTCCCCCTTGCTCACCTCAGACCAGCTTCCAGAAGCACATCCACACTCAGATCACTCGCCGCTCCAATCAGTCACTTAAAGAAAACACACAGCTGCATGCACAGCCTCCTGACATCCACCCTTCTGAATCCTATATCCCTCGTGAGGACAGGGTCCACCTGGCCAGGCTGAGATGTGGGCACCATCCAGCCCTCTTGAGCTACCAGAAGAGGCTGGATGACTCCGTCGCTGATGCCTGTCCAGGATGCAATACAGCACCCCATACTATTAAGCACATTATGGAAGACTGCACTGCACACAATCACCTACGCCAACAACACAATATACACTCTTTGAGAGCTCTGTGGGAAAGCCCGGTCTCGGCCATGGCCTTTCTAAGGGACTCGGGGCTGTTCGGCCAGACTGCCTAGGGAACAACTACTACTACTACTTGATCCCTATGCAAACTTATGCATGGTGCTACGCAAAGACTGAAAGAGAGAGAGATTTTTTTTCTTTTCACCAGATGATGTCCTGGATGTTTATCTTCAAGTTTATAATAAACAAGATTTTTTTTTTTTAAACTACTCCCCTACATAAACTTACGTATGGCCCTACACGAAGATGGAGAAAGAGAGAGATTATTATTACTTTTTTTTTCACCAGATGATGCCCTTGATATTTATCAAGTTTATAAAAAAAAAAAAAAAAACTTATTTCCCCCTAATTTTCTGCGCACCACAGGGTGGGATACAAAAAAGTATTTGAGCAATCCACAGGTTAAGGAAATCCTTACATGACTATGATCGTACCAACTTTGGTATGTGAAATTGATGTTTTGCTATCATCTCCATGCAAGTTACTTTGAGGTACACAGTATTACTGTCGTAACTCCAGTATAGTGACATCCTTTTAATCTTATTCTTGTTATCTCAAGCCAAGCTGCTTTAGCTGTGGGGAGACTTTTTGTAGTGAAAGGGTTAAGAATGCTCTCCATTAACCTCTTCACAACCAGGTGTTCCTCCCAAAGTTGCATAAATTGTCTGGAGGTGCTGTAGCTACAATGAAATGAGTAACATACCATCAGAGTGAAGAGGTTAATAAAGAGATGTGAAGCAAAATACCACAACTTTTCCCATACAACTAGTAATGTCATTTGGGTGAAACTGGGAAATCAGTTTAAAAGGTGGTACTGGAATTTTTGCAGATTATTTTTCTATAATCTATTGTGGACTTAAGAAAAAAAAAATGCAGAATGACAAAACAAAGCACTCAAAGAGTGAAAACCTCCACCTAGGCAGCACAATCCCATCTTTACAGTTTGACTTTTTTACTTTTTCTCACCAAAAATTTAATCACTTATTCCTCTGATGGTCCTCAATCATTACTCCAAATCTGGTGCAATTCCATATACCATAGTTGTTCCATAGTGGTGCTAACAGAAAGACAAACAAACTTAGCTGAAAACATAACTTCCTCAAGGAAGGTAAGAAAGAATATTTAAACAAGGACTTATTGTGCTTACTTCATAATTATAATCTGATAATAACAATTATGGTACCTTAACTTCCTGCTCGAGTTTCGCCATGTTTGAGTCCAGCCCAGCTGCCACAGAATCATATGAATGCTTTTTCTCATTGTAGTCAACCGTCAGATCCTGCATTCGTTGGCGCATTGGTCGCAGCTCTGATGGTAAATTATTGTTAGCCTATTGTCATCATCATCATCCAACCCTACTTCCCCTTCTATTTTATCAGTCATCCAATCCTTTACTGCCCTGTCAGAGGCATGGAAGTGTGGGACTGGACTACTTAGTCCTAATATTTATGGCATAAATGAGCATTTATCTTCCATGATTGGTCTTATCATTTCGTTTTTAAAGGCTCCAACATGCTTGCATGCGTCAGCCATGGTCACCTAATGGCGGCACTCCATGCTGCTCAATCTCTGGCAGCTGCCTTATTGTTCCTTATCCCTGAGGTCACACTCAATGACCTCGTCCCAAGTCTTTTTCAGTCTACCTCTCACAACCCTACCCCTAACGTTTACACTTCTCATTTTCTGCACCCAATAATCATCTCCCATCCTTTCCACATGCCCAAACCAACTCAATCTACTTCTCCTCATCACAACACCAATACTAAAGTGAACAAGAAACATCAGCAATCCATACCCTTATGGGCCACATCTGCTTTGAGTGCTTTAACCTACTAGGCCACCAGACATTCCATTTGGTTATATGATCACCACCCAATATACTAAGCCACTAAGCCATCAGGCATTTAATTTGGCTACATGATCACCGTTTCATTTAGTTTTGTTTTGTTTTTAAAGGCTGCAACATGCTTGCATGCATTGGCCTTGGTCACCTAATGGTGGCTCTCCATGCTGCTTGATCTCTGGCAGCTTCCTTATTTCCAGTCCCTTATCCCTGAGGCCATGTTCAATGATTTCATCCCAGGTCTTTTCCGGTCTACCTCTCGCAACCCTCCCCCTGACATTAACACTTCTCACTTTCTGCACCCAAATATCATCCCCCATCCTCTCCACATGGCCAAACTATCCCAATCTACCTCTCCTGATAACAACACCAATACACTCCAGTCCCATCCTACCTCTCAACTTTTCCATCATAAACCTGGCCCCCACAGGCCTCATACTCAGGGATGCACTGCACATCCACCTAATTATTGTCATTTCTGTACATTTGTGCCTGCAAATATCCTATTCCTTTACTGCCCTGGTCTCACTACCATACAGCATTATACCCCTAATACATGTTGCATACAAAGATCCCTTAGCACAGAGGGAGAGCCCTCTCAATGTAAGGAGTGGCAACAGCTCCCCGAACTTCTTCTAACCACTCCTCACTCTAACAACATAGCTAGCTCCAGCCCCATTTCCAGCATATAACATGTTTCCCAAATAACAAAACTCCTCCACACACTCAAGAGACTCACCAGCAAGATCAATCCTTTCACGCCTCATGATCTCCACATGCCCTCCCCGACACATAGCACACATGAAATCAGCTTTATCTTGCAGCCTGCCTTCAATACCATTACATCTCTCATGTACCCACTTATCACAAACACTGCACAAGACAGAATTACTTCCCACGCCCTTGGGGCAAATTGCACATGACCACTCTCTCTCTTCTTTGACTGTTCTGCCATCAGCCCTGGATACAATTACTCTTGTTTTATCTGCATTTACTCTGAAACCCTTGTGCCCCCATACTATCTCTCCACTTCCTAAGTCTTTCCTCCGCCTCCCTTTCATTTTCTGCAATCAGCACCAAATCATCAACATAGAACATCTCCCACTGGAGTCTATTTCTGAAGGTACATGAAAGGGCTCCAAACAACATGATGAACAAAAAGGGAACATTTCCCTAGGGACTCTGTCAAAGGCCTTCTCCAAAACAACAAAAACAAAGTACAGCTTCCTTTTCTTTCCTATATATTTTTCTTGAAGCTGTCGAACAATGAATATAGCATTAGTGGTCCCAATGCCTGGCATGAACTCAAACTGTATCCTAGAACTCTTTCCATTACCTTCATTATCTGGTCCAAAAGCTTTATGCCTCTACAATTTCCTCTTTCCAGGGCATCACCCTTCCCTTTGTACACATTAACAATTACTGTACAATTACACACTCGTACATAAACGTATTTATCAAGTCAGAGACTAACCCCACTCTTATATCTCCTGAAGCTTTCAACATCTCAGCAGTCGACCCAGACACACCTACTGCCTTCCCCACCTGCATCCTAACGACAGTAACACCTCGATATAACAGACCTCAATAGACCGGAATTCGCTTTTATCAGAATAAAGGAGCAACCGGACTAAATTCTTATACAATACAGTATATCAGAAAAAGTCCGATAAAGTCTGAAGCAGTCCGTACTGCCTGACATAGCTATGTTCACCAAAATAAGGCAAATAAAAGATATGTTTATCAGTGTACAGTACAGTATTATTATATATATTATACCATTTGATTAGAGTAGTGAATGTAAAATACAGTACAGTACTGCAATGATGTTGAAAGCAGTTTAAAAACTGTTGGTGTGATCCAGACTCGTGTCTGATATATCGGAAAAAGTCCGGGTTGGCAGGGGGATGGCCGGATGTTACTTTTATCGGAATGGCTTGGGCCCCAATTAATCTGTTATAGTGAGGTTTTACTGTACTGCCCTGCTCACAGTAGCAATGTCAATCAAAGGCCAAGGGCCAAACACTGGATCTGCTGGCCTCAAACTTACCCTGTTCCAATCAAACTCTTCATTCAACAGTCAGTTATAATGCTCTCTCCAGGAGTTTTTAATATTCCCACTGTTCACCACTATCTTTTCTTCATCATTCCTCACACTGCTCACCTATGATATTCCTGTTTTCCCTCTTCATCTGATTTGCCACCTTAAATATCACATTCTTTCTTTCCACATTATTCAGGTTATCAAGTAAAGGTCTCTGAGATTCAGACTTTGCCCTGTAAGCCTCTTTACTAGCCCTACACTTGGCAGCCTCTTTGTCACCACCCTTTTTCCATTCCTGGGAATGCCTTCTTTTCTCCGTAACTGCAGGTTCTTCACCCTCATCCCACCACCAAGTTACTTTATGTCTTGGGGGGGGCCCCTTGTCCTTCCACACACTGAATCAGTAACTCAGGAGGTTGTTCTTTAGAGCTCCGTACTCTTCATTAACACTTCTGTCAACGGCTCCCTGTTTAGCCACCAATCTATTCATCTCGCTATAGACGGCATCTCTTACTGCTTGGTTTTTCAACTCCCATACTTTCCTCCTAGGAGCATAGCTCCTCTTTTTCATCACCAGTTCCTTAAGCACCATGTCACATATCAATAACTTGTGTTGCTACACACAGTCCTCGCTCCCTATAACTTTAACGTCCCTCACTAACCTCAGCTCTCCTGACCAGGAAATAGTCCATTTGCCTGCTATTTCTCCCAGACTCATATGCAATCAACTTACTCTCCCAAAAATGTGTGTTGCACACAATCATGTTCATTGCCTCTCCAACCTCAAGCATCCTTTCCCCTTCTTTATTTCTTGTACCATATGCACATCCCATATGTACTCCTTCATTTCCTTGAGCTGCTTCACCTACATGACCATTCAAGTCTCCTCCCAAAACTACAATCTCATTATCCCCCTTATTACTTACTACACGTATAAGTCATCCCAGAATCCATCCTTCTCTACATCATCCAAGCCTGCCTGTGAAGCATATGCCAATTTAAATGAAAACAATATCCCACTGAACAAAATATTCACTACTATTATCCTTTCACTTACTCACATTACATTCATTACATATTCCATCCATTTCTCCTTTACCAACACACCCACAGAACCATATCCATCTGTACTACGTTACCAAAATAACTTGTGATGACAATACCTCCCAGAAATCATTAAGGCTGATCCTCCCCTATATCTGACTTCTTGCACACATCCAATATCCACCCACTTCCTACTCAGTGTCTCAGCTACTTCCCTTGCTCTACCCGTCAAACTTCCCACATTCCATGATGTCATTATACATCCATTCACCTATCATTAAAGGGTACCCAATTTTGGCTACACTGTACATTACATACCACATACAACACAGTAAGTTAGAGCAGGGGTACCAAGAAAGACTCAGCTACCGTTGTCCGTGAAGTGGAAGAGAATATAAAAAGGTGTAAATAACAGGTAATGTTAAATTGAAATAATGTTAACATGAAACTCTCAAGAGAGGGGTGCCTGTAATGAAGTGGTGGGATACAGTTCCTGAAAAAAACTTTTCTAAAGTATTCAAGTGTACACACACACACACACACACACACACACACACACACACACACACACACACACACACACACACACACACACACACACACACACACACACACACACACACTACACACACACACACACACACACACACACACACACACACACACACACACACACACACAAAAAAAAAAAACACTAGAGAGAGACAGCAAACGAGTCGGACATATATCACTGAGCTCCGCACTAGGAATACCTAAGTTATATCTTTCTGTGGGTCAAGTTTGTTTAGGCTAAATTAAGTGATGATCCAGCATAGTAAAACAAGTAGCTGATGGCAAATATGTGTTGCCTAAAATAAGTAAACATCTATAATTCAGTGTCCAGGAATGTGCTGAGTTTCCTTACGTCAGCTAGATAACACCAAGGCATGCAGACGACAGTGATGCAACAACTGTAAATAGAGATTAACTTTTCTTTAAGATGGATTCATTATTTGGAAAGGGGCCTTTAGAAGGTGCTAAGAGATGAGACTAAGGCAAAGAACAGGACAATGACTTCCACCTTGACCTGGTTGAAAAGGAAATTTACAATCAGTTACTCGAAAAAGTCAATAGACTAGAGAGAACTTTTCAAACAGAAATCGATGAAATTAAAATGGAGCTACACAAACAGAGGGAAAAAATGAAGAATTAATAAAGGAACTAAACAGAAAAGCTACAACAACAGATGAACTAACAGGATGTTGACTTCTACCCAGACCTGGTTGAAAAGGAAACTTACAATTAGTTTAAAGCCCCGGGCTCCTACGCTCTTCGTGGGGGCAATGTAGGATTGGATGATGAATGATGATGATACAAAGTCAATAGACTAGAGAGAACTTTTCAAATGGAACTGATGAAATTAAGAAGGAGCTATGCAAACAGAAGGAAAAAAAATGAAGAATTAATAAAGGAACTAAACAGAAAAGCCACAACAATAGATAAACTATCAGCTGAGGCAAATTCACTGAGAATGAAGGCTAGTGAAATGGGATGTACAGTTGTCAACCATGAGCATGAGAGTATTATGGATGATTTAAAAAATGATACGGAGAAAATCAGGCATGCATGCAGTCTGATAAATCAAAGTACCATAATAATACTGAAGAGAAAATAACACAGGTATATGAAATGGTGAGAAACTGCAATGATGAGGTACAAACTACATACGCTGCAAAGGTGAAAGTAAAGAATGATTTAGAAACAAAGGTAGAAGAAAAAAGCATGGGAAAGGAGGTGAAAAAATCATAAAAAACAACCCAAAACTAGTCAGGGAAGCAGTAAAGATTAACAAATCTATAGTAATCAGTGGCACTGGTGAAGAATAAAAAAAAAATCTAAAGAGACAAAAAGGAGATGGAAATAATGAACATATTGAAGCAAGTATTAGAGAATATCTCTGATAAAGATATAGATGAACATAAAAGGCTTGGGAAATATGAGATAAAAAAGTCAAGGCCTCTGAAAGTAACCTTTCAGAGTATAAACACCGAAGAGGAAATATTAAAAAAATGCCTGCAAACTCTTGCAAAAAGAGAAATTTAATAAAGTATGGATAAAGAGATGCCTAACTAAAGACGAATGGGGACTACTAAAGGAGAAGAGGGAGGACGCAAAAACAAAGAACAAGGAAAGATCAGAAGAAAAGAGTAAATAAAAAAAATAATACAGTAATTGGATTGCAGGTATGAAAGTGGTACATAACCACCAGGGAATAAAATGAAGGAAGATAGTAGACTCAAGCTATGGCAAATATGTAAACAAGATGATTAATTTGATGTACTCAAAGTAGATGGAATTGCATCTAAATTACTGGAGATGAAAGCCTATACCAAAGAAAAGGACCACATATTATCTGCCTAACTGAAACAAAATTAACTCCAAAGACATCAAATGATACCCTAAACTTAGAGGAATACAATATACGGTGAGGAGACAGAAATTTAAGAAGAGGAGGACGAATTATAATATTAACAAAGAAAAATCTACAAGTCAAAGAAATAGAACTAGATATACCCTCATAAGTAGAACTGATTGCACAAGTAATACAAATCTGAAGGGAAAGTAACTGTGGCAAATTTATACATGCACTCAAAATATACACTTGGGAAAGAGGCGAATAGGAAGACCTGACAGAAAGTACAATTCAGAGTTTATGAGCATTACTACATAGAATGGAAGACAAATCTGAAAGGATTATATAAACTGGAGATTTCAATACAAATATAAATTGGGATACTCTAGATGTCCGAAGCCATGAAAGATGTTGGGATCAAAAGCTCCTGGATCTTGTGCAGAAGTTTTTCCTAACACAACATGTAAAGGAAAACACCAGAAAATGAGGACCTGATGATCCATCAGTACTACATCTTATCTTTACTAGGCTAGAGAATTATATTGACAATATAATGTATCACCCTCCATTCAGCAAAAGTGACCATGCAGTATTAAACTGCAACATCAGGACTACATATGACACAGTAAATAGTAATGAGAGTTACAACAAGGGCCCAAACTACAAAAAGGGCAACTACCATGACCTAAGTAAGTACTTCTTAGAAACAGATTGGGAAAAGAAGCTTAGAGGACAAGATTTAAATGTTATATATAGAAAATTCTGGGAATTTTATGAAATACAAGTCCAAAATTACATCCTTCAACACAAATAAACAAATGAAAATAAAGAAATGTTTTAATACAGAATGTAAGAAAAGAAAAAGAAAAAAGAGATTTGCTGTGGAATAGATACATAAGACTCAACAGTGAGAGGGCATGTAACAAATATAAATTGGCAAGGAACAATTATACAAGGATATGGAAAGAAGCTCATAGACAGTTTGAGGAAGACACTAAAATTAAAAGTAGTGATCAACAAAAGCCGTTTTACAGCTACATCCGAAGCAAAACCAAAGTTAAAGATAAAATACAGTCCATTACAGATGAGGGGATCATCTATACACAAGAAAGTAATACAGCAGAATCTCTCTCATTCGGACTATATGGGGGGAAGGGTTGTCCGAATTAGCAGATTGTCATGATCATCAGGGTAATCTCCAGTTCATACCAGAAACTATCTACATATGGTATGTTTGTTAATTATTAACATATGTGGCATTTTTAGAGTTTTTCTGTTATTTTCACCACAGTCACTGTTTGTAACATCAAAATTTAAAGCAAACTGTCTAATTTTATCTTTGTTTTTCTTGATGTCCGACACAGTTTGTTTGGCGATACCAAACTCGTTCACGAGTTTTCCTGGAGGAACACCAGCCTCTAGTTTATCCAGTATTTTCACTCTATCTGCAATACTTAGTGTTACATGCTTCATTTTAACACCTTTATTCAATGCAGAAGCTACACTTGCATTAAGGGGCATGGTAAGGAGGATTAACTTTTGAAATACAGCATAAAAATATAAATGGTTGGTGAACTAGTTGATGGAACGAATGCTAGCGTGTGTTTAAACAGGCGCCCATGTTGCGACCTAGAGTGATCCGAGACTAAACGAATGACGATCGCTTTCCGCGCCGATACTGAAAATGACTTTAGAATTACTTTCAACATATTTTTGGAGCTTATTATTTTTAAATTTTGTCTGAATTAACAGAAATCCGGATCAAAGGGGTCCGGACCAAAGAGGTTCTACTATATTTGTAAAGCACTAAATAAAAATTTCCGATCAGTTTTTACAGAAGAAAATAATTTTGAGAGAGATGACATGGAACATGCATGCCCACACGTATTACCAGATATACCGATATCGAAAAAAGAAGTACAGGAAGAGTTACGTAAATTAGACAAGGGAAAAGCAAATGGTCCTGACAAATTTTCAGGCTGGGTGATACATGCATGTGCAGAAGAGTTAAGCGGACCATTATATTTAATATTCAAGGAATCCTTAGGTCAAGTTAAACTACTTAATTTCCGGAAGAAAGCAAACATTGTTCCCCTATTCATGGAAAGGAACAGACAGAATCCACTCAACTATCAATCAATATTACTGAGCAGTGTTGTAAGATATTAGAAAAGCTGATAAAAAAAGTTTGGATAAACCATCTAGAACACAGTATGTAAACAAAGGCCATTTGGTTTTAGAAAGAGTAAATCACGAGTTACAAATCTTTTAAGCTACTATGATAGAGTTGCAGAAACATTAAAGAAAAGAGAAGGATGGGTGGACAGTATCTATTTAGATTTAAAGAAAGCATCTGACACAGCACAGCACCAAAGACTTTTATGGAAACTGTATCATCAAGGAGGAATCCAAGGTAATCTGTTCTGTTGCACGCAAGATTTTCTCAGAAAAAGGGAAATGAGAATAGTACTAAGGGGTAATTACTCATCATGGAGGGAAGTGACTAGCAGAGTTCCACAAGGATCAGAGCTGGTACCAATTATATTTTTAGTATATATAAATGACACAGACAGAAACACTGAAAATGGAAGCTATTTGAATATGTTTGCTGATGATACAAAAATACGAAAGAGAATTACTAACACAGATTCTTGCAGAGAGCTATAAAAAATTTAAATAAACTTCATGAATGGAGCAATAAATGGCAAATGGAATTTAATGTGGACAAGTGTCAGGTAATTAAGTTTGGCAAAAGTAAAAAAGGACCAGACTGGGATTATACGTTGGGAAGTTCAACCCTACATATATCAAAAAGGGAAAAGGCCCGAGGAGTTATTATCAATAACAGACTATCTTCGGCTGACCACATCAGTGAAAAGGTACGTAACATGTATACACTGCTTGCTGATATGAGAATAGCATTCACATATATAAATGAAGACATGCTGAGAAAGATAATAACATCATTCATCAGACCAACCCTGGAGCATGCATCAGTAGTTTGGCATCCTCATCTCAAAAAACACACATAAGATTGGAAAAGTATAAGGGGCCACTACAAGATGGGTAACAAGCTTAAGGGATCTAAGCTACGAAGAAAGACTAGAAAAACTGAATCTATGAACACTACAGGAGAGAAGGAAAAGATAAGACATGATTATGTTATATAAATGCATCTCAGGGAAAGAGAAAATAGAAATAAATGAGTATATAACCTATGGGGAAGCATCAGCAAGAGGACACTGCAAAAAACTACACAAAAAGAGAGGTGATGAGGACATAAGGAAATTCAGTTTCCCAAACAGGACAACTGATCAGTGGAATGTGCTACCTAATGAAATTGTGTGCCAAAACACTTCATAAAATTAAGGATATGCATGATAAAATGGTTTAATACACAGGACGGAAGGAGCTTGACTCATTCCTGTAAAGATACAATTAGGTAAGAACAATTAGGCAAGCAAACACACACACACACACACACACACACACACACACACACACACACACACACACACACACACACACACACACACACACACACTCTCTCTCTCTCTCTCTCCTAAATATATAAATATATATATATATATATATATATATATATATATATATATATATAGAGGGGTATGAGTGAGAGATGTTTGCATATAATTATGGTAGATCTAACTTCAGTTTCATGAATACCTGTGTGGCAAAACAACAACAACAATAACTCAGCATCATCTTCATCATAATCTTTTCAACCTTAACTCCCATATAAGAGATAAGACACAGCATAATTGAAACACAAAGAAAGAAAGCACAAAGTACGTACTGTACAGTACAGTGTGCACAGTGAACTGGGCCACACAGTTATTCATAAGTCACTCAAACCTTTGAAATATTACCTTTATTTCATTAACAAAAACATTCCGTACATATTATAATGAATTTTCAGCATTTCTAAATTTCAAAATCTGTTTTGATATTTTGTCCATCACAAAATCACTGGGACAATTCTGGGGTGTTATCACTGTTCATCTATTACTTCTGGATCTCCTTCACACTTAGAGCAAGTAATCTACTAACTCTACTTCACACTTAGGGCATGGCCAACCATTTTCCTCCCTGATGTATCATTTCAAAGAAATCATCTATGAGCACAGAAACACATCAAGCCTTCCTCAGATCAGGAATATTAGCTACTAAGGAGTGTAAGAAATGGCAGAGGTGAAATATCAGTACACATACTGTCCCTCATTTACGTAGCCATGGATGAAAATAAACATTCACTAAGCATACACTTCTCACCTTTGATGATTGGGGCCAAACGTGCTTTTCTCTCTGCAATTTTGTGATTTAATTCCATCACCATCCCTGACATCTCTTCCAGTGTCTGGCCTTTCCGTTCATCAACTTCAGCCTTCATGGAGGACACTTTTTCCATTGTTTCTTGAGCTTCACGGAAACCTGCCACTCCCATTTGGACCTCCATGGCATTCTACAATGATAAATTTTGACTCCTTCAGTCAAATGATATATACTTTCTACTTCATTATTACTACCTTCTGACTTGGCAGAGTAGTGCAGAGTTTTGCTGATGTCTGTGAGCATCATGCCTTGAGAGTAAATGTAGAAAGGAGTAAAGTGATGGTTACTGAGAGAGAAGGTGACTCTCAGTATGATGTTACAGCAAATGAAGAGAGGCTGGAATAGGTAGCAAAATTCAAAATACCTGGGTACAGTTATAGAAAAGAGAGGAAAATGTGCAAAAAAAGGGTACAAGAGAGTGGCACATGGAAGGAAAGTAGCTGGTGCTATGAAGGGACTAATAGGAGACAGAGGCTCGAGTGTTGTGCCAACTTCAACATATGGATGTGAGACTATGGTGCAGAATGAAAATAAAAATTCAAGAGTAAGGGCAGTGGAAATGGGACTGCTGAGGTATGTACAGTATGTGGAGTACGGGGAGTGGATAGGATATGAATTAAAGTGATTCATGAAAGCTGCGGAGTAAGAAAGGCTGTGGACATCAGAATCAAAGACAATGTACTGAGATGGTATGGTCAAGCGGAGAGAATGGACATCATTAGAGTGGTGAAAAAGGTGTATCTGAGCAAATCTGAAGAAGGGAGGAGGTGAGGCAGAC
Organism: Coenobita brevimanus; assembly: GCF_032717465.1. Lineage (NCBI taxonomy): Eukaryota > Metazoa > Arthropoda > Malacostraca > Decapoda > Coenobitidae > Coenobita > Coenobita brevimanus. The sequence goes on from NC_137015.1 coordinate 7,943,561, forward strand.
CAAAGAGAAGGTGGAGGGATATGGTGAATGAGTGTGTGAGGAAGAGAGGTATGGAGGTTGGTTAGGCTATGGGAGTGACAAGAGACAGCTGGTTAGATGAATGTTGTGAGAAGTGCATGTTCAGGGATTTGGCACCCATTATTAATGTGACAACATTCGGATTGCCTCTATCAGATACATTTATGTAAAACTACAGACTGTGGTGAAAGTTTTTGGCATATCAAATAGAGCCAGGATTCCAGGGGCTTGAATGATAAGTGAATGGAAGCATGGCCCATTGAACTGGGCGCTGCTACTCCTCACCCTTCCCTAGGGTGGGAAAGGAGGTCTGGATGATGATGATGATAATGATGACTACTTTCAGACAATTTTATTTGGTTTAGAGAGAGTAATCAGGCTATGTAGACATTATTGGAGATTGACTCTAGTTATTAGTATAGATGGTTTATCCAAGCTTAATAGTCTTCTAGAGGTAACACAAATATACCTGTACAAGAAAATGGTTTAAGCAATTATTGTTGAATTCTAAAAGTACTGTATGCAAAACAACTACCTACAGTTCAGATGCAACAAGAGCAACAATATGACCATCTGCTACGAAATTTATCAACAGCTTTAAATACATAACTTTTAAATAAAGTATGTTAATTTCTTCCTGAAAATATTACAATAATCTGGCAGTCCTTCTTCACCCGTTGAATATGATTTTCACTATATCAATCCACCCTCTCGATGTAGTGCTGCTCTTCGGTGTCTGCCTTTCCCCTCCTCCATCCTTCTTTCCTTCCATCCTCTTCTGTTTTTCTTTCCTTCATTCTTTCCTCGTCCTTCTGCCAATGGGTGACTTTACATTCCCTCTTCTGTCTTTCTTTCCTTCATTCTTTCCTCTTCCTTCTGCCTATGGGTGACTACACTGAGTGACAAGCCAAATGGTTTCCTGTACACCACGAAACCATTTACTACGCTGGGTGGTAACCATATAACCATATCTTGGCACCTGGTCGTTTAGTGGGTAATTATGGAGTTCCAATCGGATTCAGCCGGCGAAGGTTTATATCAAAGGGATGGTTGGGGTTTATTGCTCACATAATGCCACTCAGGGATGAGTGAGGCTGGTCACTCTCATCTTAAATGTCAGGAACAACCTGCCTAGCCCCGGGCTCCTACGCTCCTCATGGGGCAACATAGGATTGACTGTTGAATGACTGAATCAATAAAATCAGCTGGTGGTTATAGACCTTGCTTCCTCCTGGGAACTCCTCCCAGGGGATGGCTCTGGAGACTAAGTCTCCACGCTGCTCTGTTCTTACATATCCATTTTGCTCTCTCAGACATTATTCTTCCACTCCAAGCTTTCTTACTTGCAAACTGTCCAGCTCTCTTTTCGCATGCTTTTATGATCGCCAGCCTTTAGAAGGGGAAGCGATAACATTTCTGCCTGCCTGTGTGTGTGTGTGTGTGTGCGTGTGTATTCTCATTCTATCTCATGAACAGCTTGAGCTATCAGCATGAAACCTTCAGGGTATAAAGATACAGTCATAATCTTGGTCAAGTTCATAATGGGCACTTGGGGTCAAGATCAAGGTCACCAAAATGGCTGCCAAGGGGCACAAAGGGCAAATAGGTTTTATCACCATTATATCTCATGAACGGCAGCAGCTATCAACATGAAACCTCCAGGGTATCAAGATACGGCCAAAATCTTGGACTTGGCCAACAGCACATTCTGGTAGGTGATTAGCATTCAGCTCCTGAATGCTTTTCTTTCATTTTTTTTTTTTTTATGTCTAACAGTACAGACATAATGATTTGTTCTCTCAGACTTAGAAATCCTTCCTGTGTGCCAAACACCTTCACATGTCACCATCTTCGCACTAATACCCACTACACAATGAACACATGCCATGGCTGTCTTATGCAGGACTGGTGTGACTGAACAAGAATAATAATTTTCATGATATGTCAGTGGGATTTGTGGAAGATAAAAGTACATTGTAAAGAATTCCAAACAATCAAACCTACCAGCTGCTCCAAGATCTGTGCATCTTTAGCTTGCAGTATCTCTTGTGTTCTGCTCAGGATTCCATACTCAGCCCTTAGCTCACTCAACTCAGCTCGTTTCATCTTGTATACTGAACTCTTGCCTCTGAGCTTGTTGACGTATCTCTTGAACTCTTCCCCTCGCAAGATCTGTTCACCTGAAAACTGCTTCAACTGTTCTTGCTTCTCCTGTAAACAAAATACAAGAAATCTGGTTTTTAAAGAAGTACACTCTGCATATTGCCTCAACTAAAACACAATAAAAACCAAAGCTTCACACACTTTTACCCCTGTACATTGATTTTTCCCCACACAGATTTTGTTCACTTGATAACTGCCTCAACATTTCTTGTTTCTGCATACAAAATTCCATCTGCAATAAATTTGGTAAGGAAGTGTACATGACACACACTCAAACCTCAATTTGAGGGACCTCCATTTAAGGGATTTCGGATTTAAGGGACTCCATATGATACCTGACAAATGGACAAGACCATTAAAAAATGATACATAATGTCTAGGTTATAAACATTAATATGTTCCTTTATACAGTACCCATAAAATAATATTCATAATCATATTAATATGTAAGATAAGTGAAACAATCATTGCATTTCATAATAAGATTGTCTTTATATGTGGTAAAACAATGGACATTTTCAAGTAAGGGAAATTTTCAAGTAAGGGTCAAGTTGCCTCCCCATCTGATCCCTTAAATTGAGGTTTGAGTGTATATGAAGCCTCTGCTATGGCATGAAATGTAGCATGAATCACTGCTAACACATGAAATACAAACCACAACTCAACACAAACTTAACTCTGCACATTTCTCTTCCCCTTGCAAACCTGCTCTGGTGAAAAACTGCTTTTACTGGTCCTGCTTCTTCTGTAAACAATATACACAGAAGTCCTTGCTATATGTTGGGGACATGTTTTAAAACAGTGTAATTCAACTGTTTCATACGGCTGGTAAAATACTAAGAACTGAAGAAGTTGCCATAAAAACCTTACTGACAATAATGCAGCTCTAGCAAGACATTTATCCGCATTTTAATGTGGACTTATTGATTCATTTTTCATTCATTCATCATCCAATCCTATGCTGCCCCACGAGAAGCTTAAGAGCCCGGGGGTAGGCAAGTTGGTCCTGACATTTAAGATGAGAGTGACCAGCCTCACTCATCCTTGAGTGGAATTACATGAGCAATAAACCCCAACCACTCCTTGGACATAAACCTTCAATGGCTCAGTCCGACTGGTGCGCCGTAATTACCCACTAAACCACCAGGCACCAAAATCTGGTTACAGTATATGGTTACCACCCAGCACAGTAAATGGTTTCCTGGTGTACAGGAAACCATTTACTATGCTGGGTTGTCACTCAGTGTACAGTCATCCACAGGCAGAAGGAAGAGGAAAGAATGAAGGAAAGAAAGACAGAAGAAGATGTGTAAAGTCACCCTTGGGCAGAAGGATGAGGAAAGAATGAAGGAAAGAAAGACAGAAGAGGATGGAAGAAAAGAAGGATGGAGGAGTGGAAAGGGCAGACACCCAAGAGCAGCACTACACAGAGTGAGTGGATGGTAGGCGCCCCCACGTACCACAACTTATTAAAAAAAAAAAAAAAAAAAAAAAAAAAAAAAAAGACAACTTGTGATGAAGAATTCATATACAAAAAGTCCTTGTTGTATGTCTCCTTTTTTATTCAATTCTTTTTTGCTATTAAATGCTTAACCTTGTTTCATTTCATTTATAATGGTTCCAATATGCTTGCATACATCTATAGCAGTCTCTCCATTCAGTTCTTTATCCATGAGGTCACACTCTATGACATCTTCCCAGGTCTTTTTCAGTCTGCTTCTTGCAACTCCACCATCAATATTTACCCTTCTTACCCTTGCAATAAGCTGTCAGCATCCTCTCCACTTGCCCAAACCATCTCAATCTACTCATTTTCATCAAAACACTAATACTGTACATTCAAGGACATCCTTCCCAACTCTCCATAGTCCTAATCCCTACAGGTCTGTCATTCTAGGAAGGACTACACATCCACCTAATCATTATCATCTTTGTTTGAGCCTACAAATATCATCTTCCTTTACTGCCCAGGTCTCACTAAAGTACAACACATACTGCATGTAAAAGGACCTCATAGCAGGAGGGGAGAGCCCTCTCAATGTTAGACGTAAAAGCTCCCTGAACTTCTTCCAGGAACTCATTACTCATGCCACAGACCTAGCTCCATTCCCAGATCCAGCACATATCATGTCTCCCAAGTACCAAAATTCCTTTACGCACTCTGAAGACTCTCCAGCAAGGTCAGTCCCTTCCCATTTCTCTATATCTGGATGCTCCCCCTTTACCACCACACACTTGAAATCAGCATTATTTCGCAATCTACCTCTCATACCACTGACCCTCTAATGAACTCACTTAATCACAAATATTGCCCAAGACGGAATAACTTCCTACATCTTTGTGGCAAACTGCACATGGCTACATTTCTTCTGCTTTGACAGTACCACCACCAGCCCTGGATGTCATCAGTTTTATTATATCTGCATTTATTCTCAAACCTTTGTACCCCATTCCATCTCTTCACATTCTAAATCTTTTCTCCGATACCCAAAGAGATCAACACTACGCCATCAGCACACAACACTTCCCATGGAAGTCCGGGTCTGAGGTCAGGCAAGAAATCTTCAAGCATGATGATAAACGAAAGAGGTTTAAAACTGATCCCAGAGACACACAAAAGTTCATGGATAATTCATCACTCAAACCTCAGTTCACTCACACCTGGGTGCTGACACCCTTGTCCTTTGGATAACCACTCTAACCAACCATTTCTCAATCCCAATCTTTCTCATTGCCCACTTAACCACCTCCCTGGGCACTCTGTCAAAGGCCTTCTCCAAATCAACAAAGTGCAACTTGCGCTTATTTCATACAGCCATGAGCCGCTTTGCATCCACAATACATTCTAAAAAATAGGATGTTAAAGGATCTGGACATTAAGCAACCACCATAACTTGTGGACTGTATACCGTATACAGTACTGTATATGGTTGGGCAGCCGGCCAGCCTCTCTGGCCACATTCTGGTAATAGACCCTAATCCACCAGCTAAGCAAAATGGCTGTCTGCTTCCTCACCGAATGGTCAAAGTCGCCTGGCTGGCCTCCTGAGCCGCGGGCTGGTAAACGAACCTAACCCACCAGCTGGGCGAAAATGGCCATCTGCCTCCCTACCGAATACTTGAAGTCACCCGGCCGACCTCTCGACCCACACGCTGGTAAATGAACCTAACCCACTAGCTGAGCAAAAATGGCCATCTGCCTTCCAATTGAATGGCCAAAGTCACCCGGCCAGCCGCTCAAGCCCTGCGCTGGTAGAAGAACTAACCCACCAGCTGAGAAAAAATGGCCTATATACTGTATACACGTACTGTATATGGTATATATTGTACTGCTTATTACCGGTACTTTTAAAGTACAGTACAGAATAAAATGCCTAAATTAAGACAATAATACAATATGTAATGTTATGTAAACCTGATGCAAGGATACGTAAGAACACTCGAAATTGGCAGTAAACATGCAACTAGATGCAGCTGCCTGTGGCTGGTGTTGATAACACTGTTACATGGTAAACTTTATACTGCTTGTTGGTAAACTTTTTATTGCTTTTTAGTATATTTTTTCCTGTTATTATGCAAGCTGGGGAAAAAATAAAGAAGATATGAACAGCATTACAGTGTATCTCTATTGGTTACGCATGAATAGTAAAACCTCACTTTAATGGACTAAATGGGGTCCAAGCCATTCCGAAAAAGCAGAATTCCGATAAAAGCGACATCTGGACTTCCTCCTGCTAACCTGGACTTTTTCTGACATATCAGACATTAGTCAAGATTGCACCAACGGTTTTTAAATATTTTTCACTACCACTGCAGTACTGTACTGTACTATACATTCACTATAATAATCGAATGGTATACTATAAATACTGTAATAATAACGTCCTGTACACTGATAAACAAGTCTTTTCTTACCTTACTGTAGTGAACATAGCTGAAGTGGTCAGGCAGTCTGGCCTGCCTTTGTCTTTGGACTTATTCTGATATAAAAGAATTTACTCCGGTTGGCTCCTCAATTCCAACAAAAACGAATTCCAGTCTATTGAAGTCTGTTATATTGAGGTTTTACTGTACAGCGTTGACACATCGAGGTTTTACTGTACTGCACATTGTATGGCCGGTAGCACTACTGCTTTGTTTTCAGATGCCAGCTGGCTATCACCAAGGAACACTGCTTTGTGCCTGCATACACTTGCTACATCCCATTCTTAGGATTTTTTTTTTTTTTTATGGGTCTCTGGACGTTAAAAGCCAAGACGTTGTGCGTTACGACATTACGCAGCACATGACTGTACTGTATACTGTAAATATACAGTAGATCCCCACTAAAACGGACTAACGGGGGAAGCCTGACTCAATAAAGCCTACAGTCTGTTATATCCGATGATCCCCTGAGGTAGCATTTCAAGCACAGGTTTGAAAATAAATGAGTACAACAGCATATTCTAGCACTAACTGTAATCATGATGACATGAGGGCAATTTCAGACCAGGCTGGAGTAAAATGGACGGGAAACACATGTATTGTGACCCACTGTGCCCCATTTAATGGACATTGTTATTGCCCATGGAAGTTCAGTGGCCTTCACAGTGGCCACTGAGTTTGACATCTGCTATAATGGGGTCCACTGGCAAGGGTCTACTGGTATATTTTTCCTGAAACTGTCAGACAATGAACAGTGCATCAGTGGTCCCTCTGCCTGGCACAGACCCAAACTGCATCTAGTCAATATTACTCTTTCTCCTACCATCCCTTCCAGGACTCTCACTATTACCTTCATTATTTGGTCCAAAAGCTTTATGCCTCTAAAATTGTCACTTTCCAGGGCATCACCTTTTCCTTATATTCATTAACCATCATGTTATTTAACAAGTCATCTGGAACAACACACTCATATGTACCCATATTTTGAGGCGCTACATAAGATGCACCCTAATTTTGGAAGAGCCAGTCTAAGGAAAAAAAAAAAAAAAAAGTTTTTGACTCCTAATCAACACCCACTACAACTTTAGCTTGATATAGTCATATTCATACAAATGCACACTCACCTTTCTATATCTCAGTTCAGTACTATTCACTGGTCAGTAGCATCACTATTATATACTGAATATAAGACCTAAAATAGTGAAAATCTGTACCACAGCCACATTTAAATAATACAAACTACTTTTGGCTATCCTTCTTCTTCTTTACAGAGTTTGAACCAGGTGGGTTTGTGTATTTTACAAGCACTTTGTGAAAACAGTCATTTTGTGAAATGAGTGTAAACTGGAGATTATATATATATATATATATATATATATATATATATATATAGTAGCCCTTCTGATTTTGTAGTTATCTTGGAATTAGTTTAGCACTAACTTCTCAAGACAAATTTTTTCCTGATTGCTCTGGTACATTAAAAATGGACAACAATGTCTTGATTCCAATACCTGAATCACAGAACATTAAAACTAAAGTGTTTTTACTTGGTTTGTTTAGCTCTTCTATACAATTTCATATTTTTTCCTTAAACATGCTGTTGCTGTACCTCCTATATGGCACATAAATTTCACACTATCAGCAATGTCTCTGCAATGGTTAGGCTCAGCACTGTCACGTCATATAATTTCACACTATCAGTAATGTCCCAGCAATGGTTAGGCTCAGCACTGTCACGTCACGTCAAAGTAAGCTTCCCGAGAAACTGTGCCAGGATGGAACTGATTCATGCCGGGTACATGACAGAGGCGAACAGTTTTGTGTGATCGTGTCCATTCAATCACAAGAAAGAATTATTGACATTACAGTGACAAGAAGTGATGCAATGGTAGCATGATGAATAGTGTGATTCAGCCTTTACAGGTGCAAGTATTAACACTCAGGCTCCTGTGACTAACTCTCAGCAAAACAGAATCATCTACCATTAGCTGGAATAGAAAACTAGAGTTGTCCTGACCATGACAGGGATAGTAAGACACATTGTACAATACAGCACTCAACTGACCCTCATATCTTCCTGCAGTGTATTTAGCTCCCCTCTTAAGTCATTCAGGCGCTCAGCTGTCTGTTCCTTCTTCCGGGCTATGATTGCAGCATTCTGGCGGAAAAAAGATAGCTTCCCAACCTGAAGAAGAGGAAATAGTATTAATGCTGGATGCCACCACTTACTGTGTAATTAACATACAGCAACTACAGTCAATGCTGGATAGTATACAGACAGTCTTCATTATATGTCGTGTTTTTCAAAATATCACAACTTATTCCATTTAACTGGTACAGTAGAGTACCTCATTCTATGTTGTGTTTTTCAAAATATCACAACTTATTTCATTTAACTGGTACAGTAGAGTACTAGTACTGTAACTGGATGAGCTGGCAAAGTAGCTTGACAAGTAAGAACAGAACTTCAACAGGTTATTTATCTGCAACTTACTGTAAACTTAATAGATTAAAAAAAAAAAAAATGTACAAAGTGGTATATAATGAAGACTTACTGAAAAGTATCTATAAAAACTACTAATGCTGCATTCATGAAACTAGATCTGATAATGTAAAATAGTTATCTCTGAAAACTTACTACTAACTGCAGAATTACCAGGGCTCACCAAAGTCAAGCTTAAAGGCTGAAAATTTAAATTTACAGACATCCATATCTAATTATAAGAAATGGCATTACCATAAATAAACAATAAATATGGTACTGACCAACATCACTATCCCAAACTGAGGTCTAATTTATTGAATGTTAATGCTAGAGATAATTAAGCATCTCACAAGTAAGTGTATTTACAACCATAGGTCGCTGGTTTCCTATAATATACCCTCACCTTGCTCTCAGGGCTCTCATCTTCTTCAACTTCCTTCATGCGAGCCTCATTTAGATTATTGATCTCTGCTGTCAGGGCACGGATCTGCATGAGAGAGAATATTCATTCATTCATTCATTGCCAGATGCCATGTATCCCAGACAGGGTGGCCAAGGGCTTAGAGTTAATTGTTTTACAGGGAGGGGCACTAATCCTCCATCAACCCCACTTGCCGTAGGGATGCCAACAGCATCTGGTGTTCCCAGGCGGTCACCCATCCAAGTACTAACCAGACCCAACGTTGCTTAACTTCGCTGATCGAACGGGAAGCGGTGTACTCAACGTGGTAGAGAGAATATACTGGTACAAAAATCCCACAGAACATGTATCTTTCCTGAGCCAATTTAATACTCTAGGATTTATGCAGTCTGATATTTTCTATATTAAAAACATCATTAATTCCTTGAATCCCATGACACATTTCCTATATTATTCCTGTTATATCTATCCATCTATTTATAGCCAGTTGCCTTAATTCCACAGGGGGAGGAAGTGAACAAATTTTCTCCATGTCGCCCTGTCTTTTAGCTTCAGGCTGTCATCCCTCTAACTCACACCACCCTCATTCTCATACCTCTCCACTGCATCACTCTATCTTATCCTTGATCGCCCCCTCTCCCTCCACATCACTCATATGGATGTGCTGGAATGTGTTAGAAGTGCCCTTAAAAGGTCTGGCCATGCAGACGGAATGGAGAATGAGAGAATGACTTACAACTATATTCTGGGAATTTTATTCAACTTAGAGAGAGACTATTAAAACTGGAGGGGTTATATAAAGCCTTCATCATCCCTTTTACTACTAAGACGTTCCTCCTAAGCTGAATGAAATTTTCTAGTTGTATCAAGAATCTAATACAAAAGATACACTCTGAATGAAAGAGGCAAATTTCTTGTTTATGTGACATATGGTAAGGGCATACAAAGTAGGATGTTATATGAGCTCACTGAGGTAACCAAGTCATCCAGTTCATATAGACAGGTGTACTACTCCATCAGATGCTGAGGAGAGATGCCTTCATGCAGGAGCACTGATATAACCTTACAAAAAATCCCTCAACTTCCTTCCTATCCCCCAAATGGAGGACAGTGGATTACAGAAAAACAGCAACTTCTGCCAGCAATCCACTGCATTCAGGTCCTGATAAGCCTGGGGCAAAAGTAACAAAACAAACAACAATATTACGAGATGGCATTGGACAACAACATAAAAAATGCATCATACTGTCTAGAGATTGGATCAGAGCAAAAGAACTGAAAGAAACCCAAGTGAAATAACCTGCTGGATCAAAACTGAATTGGGAGGACAGTATGTCATCAAGCCAAAGTGGCTACAAGTTATATAAAAGAAATACTGTATTACCTGTTTGTTGACTGAATCAATTTCCTGTTGCCCCATGGCTGGTTGGGCGGCAACACGTTGCAGGGTTGATAAGCGCCTTTGTTTGGCTGACAATTCTTTGGGCAGCTTCTCTTTTGCTATGTATGTGTTGACATTCACATCTTCCTCAAGTCTCTGCAGTAAGCCTATTGGGTATACATACAACAGTAAGTACAGCAATCCCTCGATTATGTCATAACTGAGTCAAAGGCATGACCGGATATGGAAAGTGAATGGATATGGAGCAATATCCTCTACAGTACCCATATCCTACCTAAACCCAAACCCAACCTATACCACATGTACAGTATCCCTCCTAACTCTGGCAGTGTTCTACAGTCTTTCGGCTGTTTTAAGACATCAAAACACATACTACAATATGAAATATACTGTAATCCTCAACACTAAAAAAAACAATGAAAAACACACACACACACACACACACACACACACACACACACACAAGCAAAACCCTACCAATATGTACAGTGCCCCTCCTAATTTTGGCAGTGTTCTGAGGTTTTTCAGTTGTTTTCAAGACATCAAAGCACACATTGCAATATGTAATATAACTCTTAAAAAAAAAAAATCCATTCATAAAAAAAAAAAAAAAAAAAAAAAATATGCACAGTACCCCTCCTAATTTTGGCAGTGTTCTGCAGTGTTTAGACATCACAACACACATTGCAATATGCAACATAATCCTAAACACCAAGAAAACAATGCATAAACAACAACAAACAATACAGTGTGCAAAGCCCTACCAATATGTACAGTACCCCTCCTAATTTTGGCAGTGTTCTGAGGTTTTTTGGCTGTTTATAGACATCAAGCACACATTGCAATATGCATTATAATCCTAAACACACACACACACACACACACACGAACCGCCGGAGAGAGAGGTCGTCCCAGGCATCGCTCCTAACCTTGAGTAGTTCCAGGAATTTTGTCTGTCCTGTCTCCTAGGGTCTTTCTTTAAATTTAAAATAATGAAAGTTGGTAGACTACCAAAAATGTAAAGATTTGTTGGCAATAGTATACATGAATGTTTGTGGCTTATTCGGTAACAGCTGTTTAGGTACTTTACCGGTACGTTAAAGATGGCCGAAAATGTAAACAATGAGGGAATGGAATTTCAAGGATTTGATGCTAATACTAATGTCATGGACCTGGTGAAAACATTAATTATGAGGATTAGTGAACTCGAAAAAAAAGTAGAGAATCTAGTGATAAAGGATGTGTCAGGAAATACGGAAACCACCATACAGAGTCTAATCCAGTCCAACGAAACAGCCAATGAAGAGATTAAGAATTTGAAGAGGGACAATGTTGAACTGAGGAGGAAACTTGAAGAGAGTACTAATAAAACGGAGAAGGTGAGTAATGTACTAGAAGAACACAAGGCAAAGTGGGCACACGTAGAAGAAGAACAGAAAGAAGTGGTCAGCTTAACCTGCGGCGTCCCAGGGACGTACTTCCACGTCCTCACATTTTGTCACAGCTAATCCCGGGGACGTACTTCAACGTCCTGCAATTGCAAGGTTCATAATTTCCACAATTTTCAAAATTCGCGCAAGATTTTCGTTTCGCCCGGGTACCCAAGCCTCTCCTACCTGCCGCCAGGCGGGCAGCGTCCTAGACCCCGTGTGACCCGCGCTCGCCCTTGTCTCGGTCACTCACCTGCTAGCAGTGACCCAGGTCAGACATGGCGCGGAAAGGTCTCTCAGACGAGGAAATCGCATCCGTCCTGGAAGCCTTCACTGGAGACAGTGATTCTCCACTCGATGATGATGTGGTGGATCGCGATTACGTCCAGCCAGAGGAAGAAATAAGTAGCAGTGATAAGGAGGTCCCTTCGCCCCGAAAAACGCGATATGTGACATACCGTAAGGCAAGGGAAGGCCAGCCTGCTCCCCAACCACGTGCAAAGCTATCTCTCCATCCTGAATCTGATAAGGACGAGGATGAGGACGATGAGGATGACGGAGGCCTAGGACATGATATCGCCGCGTGGTTGGGAAAAGAGAAAATATCACCACGAGGATCAGAAGGTGGGGCGAGACGACACATAAGGTATGGTGAAAGTACTTTGTCTGGGGAAGTGGCAAGTGGTGTGGTGGGATTGCTGGGAGAAAGGGAAAGTGTTGTGGCGGCAGCGCAGGGTGAAAGTGAGAGTGGTGTGGGGGTAGTGCGGGGTGATGGGGCAAGTGGTGTGAGGGAGGCAGCACGAGCACGTGGTGCTAGTAGGCCTAGGGGAGAGGAGGTTGAGTCACTCCCCAGCACTTCTTTCGCACCTGAATATTCCCAAACTTCCTCCCCACAGCCCCAGGATGTGGGGAAAGGAAAGAAAGGGAAGGAAAAGGGAGAGGGAAGAGAAGTGCGAGTGATGAGAGGCGCCGCTCTCCACCTCCCCAACCTCCCCCACCACCCTCACCTCCCCACCCTGACGAAGGGGACGATGGTGACGTGGTTAGTGTAAGTGGAAAGAATTGTTATCAAAAGTACACCCACTGTGTAAATCTGGTCAGTAAATATGTGATAGCAAGGAAATAAAGTGGAAACGGGTGTAATGTTAGCATGAATAAAACGTATAAGTTGAACATTACTGTAAGTTGTCATAATTGATGTCACGAGTACACCCACATTCTGGTCAGTAAGTATGTGATAGGAATTATATACAGTGGAAGATGTTGTAATGTTAGTAGTAAGGTATTTTATAAGTTGATTACTAGTGTAAGATGAAACAAATGATATCGCAATAACACTCCCTGTGTAAGTATGCGCAAATATGACGCTCAGTTCCATCGTAAGTTCAGAAATGATGTGATATCAATTATATCAAGTGTTTACATGTGCAATGTTAGTGGAGAATTATTATATAAGTACAAAAATAGGTTGTAAGTTGAAATAGTTGTCATAGCGACTTCACCGTGTGTGTTATTATGCGCTATTATTACGCTATATATTTACGTAAGGCCTGAAATAATCTCAAAACAGTTCTATAAAGTTGAAAAGTGTATAATAATATTAGAAAAGTATTATGTAAGTAGAAATAGCACAATACGAGTTGAAACAACAGTCACAGCGAGTTCACTCACTACGTAAATAAGCGCTAACATTACGCTAAATGTTATCAAAAGGCCTGTGAATACGTAAAAACAGTTCAATAAAATGTAAAATGGTATAATGTTATTGTAGAAGTATTATGTAAGTAAAAAAAATTATATGTATCATGATTTTAGAATGTTAGCGATTCATCGTGACCAAGTTGGCCGATTTTGCTCGTTTCGCACGATGGTACAATGCTTATTTCTGCTCTATTTTTGTATAAAATCCAATATACTCTTTTATCACATGTTTTTATGTTTGTAATTAATTCATTTCTACTTACTTTCATTGGTTTCCCAGACTTATAATACCATAGAAAACGTTTGAGGCTCAGACCGCCTAGGGAGAACACGGGGCCAGGTGGGACCAAGGCATACCTGGTAAAGCTAATTAGGGCCCCGGGGACCAATGTCTTTGCCACCGACCATTGTTTCTGACCAAAAGCGAAAGTTTAAGCAAAAAAAAAAAAGGTCGAAAAATGGTCGGGATTGGGGGGTACCAGTGGTCGAAAAGTGGTTGGGACGGGGCGGGTTAAGAGAGATCATCCAGGAAGAAAGGGAAATGAACAAGAAAGAAATGGAAGAAAATGTAGTGAAAATACTGAAGAAAAAAGAGAAAATAGTGAGAGAAACTGTAGAAAGGAACAGATGTGTGGTAGTATTTGGAAACAGGGAAGAGGAAGAAAAGGTTAGGTTCGCAAGACTCGAGAGAGACACGAACATGGTGAGAGGAATATTAGGCAAGATTGACCCCGAAGGAGACAAGTGGGTAAAAGAAATTGAGGAAGTAAGGAGGATAGGGCCGTATAAGAAAGGGGAAACAAGACCAATGAGAGTCAGGTTTACATCAGAAAGTGTAATAAATGAGATACTTAAAGTGACCTGGAAATTAAGCAAAGAGGCGGGGATGGAAAATATTATAATAAGAAAAGATCTGAATGAAGAAGAAAGAGAAGTTTTAAAATCATTAAAGGAAGAAGTAAAGGAAAAAAATGATAAGAGGACTGAGGAAGAACGTAATACTTTTTTTTGGAGAGTATTGGATATGAAAGTAAGGAAATGGTATTTAAGGAAATAGAAGTGAAGGAAACTAGGGGGGATGGTTGTGAAAGATCAGAAGTTGAGGAAGTGGTACGGACAGAGAGTAGGAGAGAAGAGAGTATTAATAATGTCAAAAATAATTTGAAGGTGATATATACTAATGTTGATGGTTTCATATCGACAAGGATCGAAATTAATGATTTCTTGAGAGAACATGAACCTGATGTCATGTGCTTTGTAGAGACCAAATTAAGAGAAGATATTGATGTTCATTTGGGAGATGGTAAATACAAACTGTGGAGAAAAGACAGAAAAGAAAAAAAGGGAGGAGGAGTGATGATAGCAGTGAAGAACAACATAAATGTAGATACTGTGGAAATGGGAGAAGGCAGGGCTGAAGTGATATATATGAAATTAGAAACTAGAGAGAATGTTAGGAGAGATATGGCGGTAGTGTATGTTCCCCCAAAGACGAGAGCATGGAAGGATGACGAATACTATGAGATGTTGTCAGATATGGCTAGCTACTTGCAAAAAATAATTGAGAAAAGCAATAATATAATTTTGGTGGGTGACTTTAATTGTAAAGAGGTGAACTGGGAGGAATGGTACTCGGGAGGCGGCGAGGATTCGTGGGGTACTATGTTATTAAATATAATAATGAATAATGTGATGACGCAGTGGGTCAAAGAAGAGACACGGTTTCGAGGTGAGGACACACCAGCAAGGTTAGATTTACTGTTCACCAAAGAACCCGATGTAATAGAATCATTGGAATATCTCTGTCCTTTGGGAAAAAGTGATCACGTGGTCATTGAGTTCCAGATGTTAATAGGAAACGTTGAGCCAAGAGACGAGCTTCATAGACAGGGAAGATACAACTTTGGCAAAGCAAATTTTACAGGATTGAGAAACTTTTTTGAAAATGCGGATTGGAGAAAATTCAGAGAAACAAGAGAGATACAGAGGAAGTGGGATATCTTTCTAGACCTCTATAATTTGGGAGTGGAAAAATTTGTACCAAGAGTAAGAGGGAAAGAAAACAGGAAAAAGGAGTGGTTTAATAGAAGGTGTATGATAGCCAAAAAAAAAGAGATAAGGCGTGGAACAATTGGAGAAAGAGAGGTAACGACAGAACAAAGGAAGAATATAAAAGAACAAGAAACGAATACACAAGAATATGTAGGGAAGAAGAAAGGAATTTTGAAAAAGGTATAATTGACAAATGCAAGGATGAACCCAAACTGTTTTATAGATTTGTTAATGGCAAACTGAAACAAAAGGAAGGAATCACCAAGCTGAAAGTAGATGGAGAGGTCTTTAAGGATGCGGCAATGCAAGCAGAAATAATGAACAAACGTTTCCAGTCAGTTTTCACTAAAGAAAAGGAGCTTGTGGAAGGGGAGGGAGTGATTAGAAATGTTCCGGTGATGAAAGATATAAAAGTGGAGGTGCAGGAAGTGTATAAATTACTGGAAACTCAAGATGTAAGGAAAGCCCCAGGACCTGATGGAATTTCTAATTGGGTACTGAAGGAATGCAGAGAACAACTGGCGGATAAAATTCACAGCTTAATTGTATGCTCACTGGAAGAGGGGAAAGTGCCAAAAGAATGGAAGAGGGCAAATGCGGTACCAATTTACAAGGGAGGAAATAGGGAAGAACCCCTGAATTATAGACCAGTGTCTCTAACCAGCATGGTCGCAAAATTGTGTGAGAGAATCCTGAAAGACAGATGGATAAAATATCTGGAAGAGATGAATATTTTGGCTGAATGTCAGTTTGGATTCAGAAGTGGAAGGTCATGTGTTTCAAACTTGTTGAGCTTTTACTCAAGAGCGATTGATGTGGTACAGGAGAGAGATGGTTGGGTGGATTGTGTGTACTTAGACTTAGAGAAGGCCTTTGACAAGGTACCTCATACGAGACTAATGTGGAAACTAGAATATATAGGAGGACTAAAGGGGAAACTTCTGGAATGGATGAGAGACTTTTTGAGAGACAGACAAATGAGGACAGTAATAAAGGAAAAGATGTCTGGATGGAGGGAAGTAACAAGTGGAGTCCCTCAAGGTTCAGTGTTGGCGCCAGTAATGTTCCTGATTTACGTAAATGATATGGTAGATGGAGTGAACAGTTATGCGAGTCTGTTTGCTGATGATGTAAAGATCTTGAGGAAGATAGAGGTTGAGGAGGATTGTAAAATACTGCAGGAGGATTTGGATAGGATACACAATTGGAGCCGGACGTGGGAAATGAAATTTAATGTAAAGAAATGTAAAATATTGGAAATGGGTAAAAGTACCAGGAGACCATCACTGAATTATTTTTTGGGTAATGAATTAATCACAAAAAGGAGAGAAGAGAAAGATTTGGGAGTGCTGGTCCAAGATAGTTTGTCACCAGAAAAGCACATTAACAAGATAGTTGGAGAGACTTATAAGCTCTTGACTAACATAAGAGTAGCATTTCATTATATGGATGAGGAAATGATGAAAAAATTGATAGTGGCCATGATCCGCCCCAGGTTAGAATATGCAGCGGTAGTGTGGTCCCCACACAAAAAGAAAGATATAAACAAGATTGAAAGAATACAAAGAACAGCAACCAAGATGGTCCCCAGTCTGACAGACCTGTCATACAGAGAGAGGCTGGAAAAACTGGATTTGCCTTTGTTAGAGGAAAGGAGAAAGAGGGGAGACATGATTGCGGTGTTCAGGACCATGGTGGGAGTAGATAAAATTGACAAAGAAGATCTGTTTGTATGGGATAAGAGAGCAACAAGAGGACATGGAATGAAATTGAAAAAGTCAAGCTGCTTGAAGGATATCAAGAAATATAGCTTTCCTTACAGAAGTATAGACTTATGGAATAGCCTGGACAAAGAGATCGTCCAGTCTAAAAACTTAAACGAGTTTAAAGTTAAATTCGACTTACTGAGAAACAGCGACGGAAACCCACGAGCATAGTACATTCCGTGTATATCACAATTAGGTATATTCTTAAATATTTAGAACGACTCAGACAAAGAGGTGGTGCATGAGAAAAACATTCATGTGTGTAAAGGTAGACGTGATAAATGTGGATATGGAGACAGGACAACACGAGCATTGCTCAATTCCTGTATACTACAAATAGGTAAATACAAATAGGTAAATACACACACACACACACACAAAACTACCAATATGCACAGTTCCCCTCCTAATTTTGGCAGTGTTCTGTGGTCTTTCAGGTCTTCTTAGACATCAAAACACACACTGAAATATGCGATATAATCCTAAACACTAAGAAAACAATGCATTAAAAAAAAAAAATGCAACACCCTACCAATATGTACAGTCTATCTATCTATATACTGTACCTAGACTGCTTCCCCCAAAGAAAGGGAGGTAGCTGAGACAGGAAGACACACTCCCGATTTACTCATCCACACACACACATTTACTTTTATCCCAGCCCCAAGGGGGTAATGGACAGATCCTCACCGCATGAGGGTCAAATGCGCAGTGCAATCAGCAAGATCCACAGCAGGGCCCGAAAGCAGAGCTGGTTTACCCCTGCCACATTATAATGGACCCATCCCCTTACCCGCACCTGACCTGATCATCTGATCAGACCAAATGCGGAAGAATATCCCCTCGGGGCCGTGTCGCCATTTATTCATTCATAATTTCTCTCCAGTCATATGCACAGTACCCCTCCTAAATTTGGCGGTGTTCTGCAGTCTTTCAGCAGTATTCAGACATCAAAACACACACGGGAATATCAAATGTAATGCTAGACACAAAGAAAACAATGCATAAACAACAAAAATCCACAAATATCCCACCTATAACATACAGTACCCTTCCTAATTTGAGCAGTGTCCTCCAGTCTTTCAGCTGTATTTAGACATCAAAACACACATGGGAATATTCAATGTAATGATAGACACTAAGAAAGCAATGCCTAAACAACAAAAATTCACAAAAAAAAATCAATGAAGAAGACAGTTGAAATATTTTCAACCCTCTCGGGAATTCAGAAAGTTTCTCAACAGTTTGAGTAATGGCTGACTCCGTTCATGAAGAAATAAATTTCTTTCTATGTCAATGTGCCCCACTGAAATTGGTTATATTGGTATTAATTGTATACCACCATCTTCATTGGGGTTTACACTCAACCCTCGGCTATCACACCCAGTTGGTCCCGCTATGGCTGCGCTATAGCTGAAACCGTAATAGCCGAATTGAAGAACTTATGGTAATAATTCTAATTGGTACCATGACCTCAATATTTACCCCTAAGATACCCTTTTTGTACCACATATTAACATATAATAGTCTAAAAATGAGCATGTTTTATGATGTGATCACAAGTCTTATAAATACCTCTCACAGTTGATTCACTGATGTTATATTTCTTCCCCAAACTTTGCTTGGTCTCACCATTGTCTATAAGTTTCACATTTCCAGTTTATCTGCTTAACGCAGGTTCTTCCTTACCCTGCCAGGTGTCGCAGCATTACATTGGGCAATGGTAGGGGGACGGGAAGTGGGTACGTTAGCCATGGTCATATCGCAAAAAAGGTTATAGTTCTTGCTATCACTGTTTATGGTCTGAGGGCGCGCACTTGAATGGTATGGTGGGTGTGAGACTCGGTCGGACGGCCAATCAGCGCTCAGCTGGCACTGACATCACACAACCAATCACAGAGTGAATCTTTCGTTGGCTGGGTGGAGCACCGGAGCCTGGCCTTTTTGAAATTTTCGAACATTTCCGGCGTGCGATAGTAGGCATTTAGTGTGTGATAAAGGTATTTGAGTAGTTTTTTATACAGTATAGGCGTGATAGTGAGATATGCTCAAGCAGAACCCGTGATAGCCAAGGGTTGAGTGTATACTATAAGCTAATAAAAAAACACAAAACTGATAAGTAAATGCACAAAATGCACTGGGACTAAACATGTTGGAGAGTAAAAAATACCTTCAAATAATTCTCAACATCCTGATGCAAAATTTGTCTGTACCATGCTAGCACTAAGCATATGTTTAGATGTAGAATTTCATGAGCTTCCTCATGTTTGCTTTGGAATTTCAATGTGACCAATAGTATACGAATAAATCGCAAAAAACAAAAAATCCCAAGCAGGGACGATAGGCGACACAAGGGCGGGAGGGAGAAGAGCCAGCCAGCTGTGAGCATGGGGAAGGATGGAGGAGGGACTGGGGGGGGGAGAAGCAAGGGATGCCACTGGACTTTCACTGTTCAGTGAGGAGCCAGACAGGTGCTTTTGCTCTGCTGGTGGATTAGGCTCTGTCTTATTATGAGGGCAGTACATTCCCACTGACCCGGCCGGCTGGGGAATTTTCACCATTCAGTAGAGACCAATACAGCCATTCTCATTCACCTTGTGGTTTACGTCTGTTTTCCTCGCGCACGGCCGGTACGTTTCTGTTCATCGGGGTGGCCAGGTGATTTCGACCATATGTTCAGGATCCGGGCAACCATTCTTGCTCACTTTGTGGGTTAAGGTTTATAACCTGCACATGGACAGAGAAGCTGGCGAGCCACTTAAATTTTTTTACTCTGTCGACCAGCTGGCCGCCGAAGCCGGATCTTTTATTAATGGTTATAGACAAATAAATCTGGTTATGGTTATACAGTAATATAAGCAAGGCCTAGTGGACACGGACTGTACAGATAATCGAGGGATAACTGTATATCAAGTCCTCATTATTAATGTCCTTGTCGAACCAGCAATGCACAGTGGGAAAAAAAAAAAAAAAAAGGAGGGAAATTCATTAAGTATGAAAACGTTCACCAGGTGGTGTAAACAAGTGTGTCAATTTCCTCCTAAAATAAAAATGTTGCTGGCAGGTGAAGGCTCCCATCATCCACTCACTCCATATAATGTTACTTTTCACTCTTTCTTTGAGTGACCCTACACTGAGTAAGAAGCCAAATGGTTTTCTGTAACCCTGGAAACCATTTGATAAGCTGGGTGATTACCATAAAACCAAAGGACAGCTTGTGGTCTAGTGGATTAGGATGCGTCAACCAGATGGACTCTGTAGGGATTTCCATTTGGGGAGTGGCTGGGTTTCTTCCTCACATAATACCACTAAGGGAGGAGTGAGGCAGTCACCCCTGCCTAAAATGTCAGGACTGAGTAGTCGAACCCCAAGCCTCTACACTCCTGCTTATATGGGTCAATCTGGAATCAGATGATGAAATAATGTGGGTGAACAGAACAAACCCAACTAAGTACTTGAGACAACTCCTGACTTTAAGAGACATACTGTTGTTGTTGCAACCCCATGTGTATGGAATGCATTACTTACAAAAATAGTATTTGCTTCAATTGAAAAATCACCAGAGATGAGAGCACTGCGAGGGCACAGTATATAAGGTACCTTATTTTAAAGTTATTTTAAGTTATCAAACTCGCAGTAAATTCAGGAAAAATTGTATATTAAAGTTCTAGTGCTACTGATACATCAAATTTGCCAGGCTCTCTAATTTACAGTATAGTACACTGTAAACTGGGAAATATGATAGTTTGGCGGTAGGTGGGGGCGCTCACCATCCACTCACTCAATGTAGTGTTGCTCTCGAGTGACTGTCCTTTCCTCTCTTCCTTCCTTCTTTCCTTCCATTCTCTTCTGTCTTTCTCTTCTTCATTCTTTCCTCTTCCTTCTGTCTATGGGTGACTCTACAGTGAGTGACAAGCCAAATGATTTCCTGTACACCAGGAAACCATTTACTATGCTGGGTGGTAACCAACTTAGGGCGCTTGGTGGTTTAGTGGCTGATTAGGGACTGTCATATAATGTCAATTAGGGATGTGTGAGGCTGATCACTCTCATCTTAAATGTCAGGACCTACTTGCCTAGTCCTTGACTCCTATGCTCCTCATGGGGCAACACAGGATCAGATGATGATGATGATGATTACAGTTTGAAACGCATCTGTGACTTTTAACGAGAACTGCCTGTAAATACAAAACTCTATATATTAACACACACACACACACACACACACACACACACACACATAATAAAAATATCAAGACTTCTTTCACACAACTGTTTTAGCAAAATGGGAAAAATGGGGAAATCAGCTTTACTGGCAACAATGAAACTTTAATTGGCAATCTTTCTGTAATTAACTATTTGGTGTGGACTTAAGGGGGAGGGGGGTGGCAATGTATAACAATAACTTACTGTCCTGTAGTATAATGCCAGATTAGGTGCAGTTGTCTGGTGTTATTCAACAACATTGTAAAGCACAGGGTTACAATACCACCAGAAAAGGATATTTAAAGCCTATATGGTACATATAAGGTATAAATTGTCTCACAGCTGTACAGCAGCTTTACTGATATTCAAATAACATTCAGTGATTAAGGACCATGGTATATGGCTATTACTTTCAGCCCTAACTTCCTGAAATTAAATTACGAAAACTGAAGGTGAGACAAGTTAATGATTCAGTGTCAAAACTGACTACTGAATAAAAACAGAAAAAATTATTGCCTGTATCTATCATCCAATCCTTTACTGCTATCAGAAGCATATGGTTCCAGGGCTACAATACTCAGTCCAGACATCTGAGGCAAGTGATCAGGTGCTTGCCTGTGAGTGGCAGTTACGTGAGCAATAAACCCAAACAACCTCTTGGATGTAAATACTTATCAACCACATCAGGTCGGGGAACCTTAACCCAACATATCACATATCCCTTTGGTTATGTGGTTACCTCCAAATAAGGTCCTGTATATGGTTTCTTGGATACCAGAAACCATTTGGTTTCTCACTCAGTGCAGAGTTGACTGCAGGCATTAATATATCAAGTGATTGCCTTTAACATGTAGAATAAGCACAATGTGTAGTAAATAAAAGACGAGTTTAACAGCATTACAGTGCTGGTTAACAAAAAATTTCAGAAAAATTACCAAATGCAAGAAAGATAACCAATAATGAAGGATACAGAAAAACTAAACCTTATCAAACAAACTGACCGAAATGACTGGTCAACTATCATATTACCTTCTGGTGTTGTGCCCATGCCAGCTTTGCGAATATCTTTCAGCTGTGTTTGCAGACGCACAATTCTCTGCTCAGCCAACTGAATGGCAGCTTTCAAATCTGACTCCTGTGTAGCCAGTTCTTTTTTTTTCTCTCTCTCTTGTCGCAGGGTTCGTGCAGCGGCCAGCATCACCTCGCTGTTTGGTGTCCCTTCTACCTGTGGAAGATACTATACATTCTTACAGAAAAAAAAGCACTGTCAATGACCATCAAGGTTATGATCTGGGACCAGTAAGAGCTAATCCCATATCACCTTTGAGGTGATCATCATCATCATCATCATCATCCGGACCTCCCTTCCCACCCCAGGGCAGGGTGAGGATTGAGGTGATCCTACCCACAAATTACTGTAGAAAATTTATGAGACCAAATGGATGAAATTGTAGTGCTGTCAAGTCTGCATAAAGTATTGTCTATCTGCAATAGATAACTTACTTGAATCTGAACAGAAACATAACCGAATGGGCAATATTAAGACAGCTTCATGGCTAACACCTATGCCAAGAGTGACAAATATTGCTCATAATGAAAAGGAGCCTGCCTGCCATCATTTGATGCAGTGACTGCATATCCTACAATGTTCCCATATAGCTAATAGTTGGGGGCCCTATGCAATGACAGCACATAAAGAGCCTGCCCTACCTACTACACACTTAATATAACAAAGTTAAATACTGCTCTGCACTCTAAATTTAGATATTTAAGAATGACAATGAGTGAGTTTCAGCAGAGCCTACAGGTAAGTGTCCACTAACCTTCTGCTTCATCCTGTCAATCCTGCGCAGCACAAGGTCCCGTTCCTCTTCCATGGCGGATATGTCTCGCCGCAGCTCCGCCGTGGAAAACCCACTTGTCCGCAGCGCTTCACACTCCCGGTGCACTTGCTTGAAACGCTCCAGTAGTTCCTCATACTGTTGATACAAATATCTATGCAGGCTGTTCTAGTTAATAAGCCAGGGATGAATGTCACAACTTTTTCTGTACAACTGGTACTTTATTCTGAAAGAAACTGGCAAATCAGCTGCACTAACAGGAATGGAACTTCAATAGGTGATTTTTCTTAAATTAACTGTGGTCTTAATAATCCATCCATCCATCCATCATCCAATCTTACGTTGCCCCATGAGAAGCATAGGTGCCCATGACTAGGCAAGTTGGTTCTGACATTTAAGATGATAGTGACCAACCTCACTCATCCCTGAGTGACACTGCGTGAGGAATAACCCCAATCACCCATTGGATATAAACCTTCACTGGCTCAATCCAACTGGAGTGCTGCAATTATCCACTAAACCACCAAGTGCCATAATTTGGTTATGTGGTCACCATCAAGCATAGTAAATGGTTTCCTGGTGTACAGGAAACCATTTGGCTTATCACTCAGTGTAGAGTCACCCACAGGCAGAAGGAACGGGAAAGAATGAAGGAAAGAAAGACAAAAGAGGGAGTGTAAAGTCACCTGTAGGCAGAAGGACGAGGAAAGAATGAAGTAAATAAAGACAGAAGAGGAGGGAAGGAAAAGAGGGAGGAGAGGAATAGGTAGACACCCGAGAGCAGCACTACATCAGGTGGGTGGATGGTGAGCACTCCTACCTACACATAATAATACTATTTAAAAAAAGCAATCAAAAATGAAGATTTACTGTATTATGGCTATTTACCATGTACAGTAACTGATTATGCTGTATTATATGCTGTGCATTGTAAAAAAAAAAAAACTTTGATACTGCAGGGCACTTGAAATGTACAGTGTAACACTTTGCACAGTTAAGAAATGAGTCACTAATGATGTTTTTTTTTTTACATTAATATAATTCAGTATTGACTAAGTATACAGATACAGTAGTAGTAGAACAATAGCAGCTGTAACCCCTGGTTCCAGTGGGCTGCAAGCTGAAACTGTCCCTCCTCCTGTAGTCCACCATCCTCCTTTAGGAGTATAGGATGAGAGATGAAAGTCATTTACATAACCAGGGAGCAGTCACTCCACTATATCAGTGCCACAGTGCAAAGGTACTCCTTGCCAGTACAGTGCCTATACAGATACAATAGTTTAGAGTAACACTCTTACTATTCATTATCTACTGTATGTTAGAACGTTTTTTCTTTTTTAATGCTAGGAACAAGGAACCAAAGGCCACAAGCCTGCAATAACTGTCCCTTCCAAGAGGAAAACAAAATACAAGAGAGAGCCAAATTCATGATACGATCATTTCGAGATGCCTGGACACACTGCGTTTGAAAGACTGGAGATCATAGCTAGTAGGAAATACAGGGAGAGAGAGACAGTTCCAGTTGGCCTGTTGCATGAATGAAGGACTGGGAGTAACAGTTAACTCTCGCATTAGAGAGCTGGACAAAAAAGGGATGAGAGTTTCCTGTCAGATGGGTGCTACACATCCATTGTAGTGGTGAAGGAAAGCAAGCAGACAGTTCAGAGGAGCAGTGACCATTGAAGTAGTGATAGAAATGAGAAAAAGATGCAACAGTGCGGCAAAGAGACAGAGATTGAAAGGGGCCAGTAAGAGGAGCAGAGTTACAGGGATGAAAAATCTTTGACTCCACCCTACTGAGAAGAGCTATATGTGGGAAGCCTCCCCACACATGAGAGTTGTACTCTACACAGGGGCAGATAAAACCCATGTATAGAGTCAACAATTGTGCATGGGTAAAGAAGGAACGGAGTCAGCTTAGCACACCTAATCTCTTGCAAGCAGATTTTACAAGAGATGTAATATGATCTTTCCAAGATAAGTCCCGAGTGAATGAAACCCCAAGCATGTTCAAGGATGATGCAGGATTAAGCTGAATATTATTAAACATCAGTGGGTACACCTGTGGAAGATTTTGTCAGGTTGATAGGAGTAAGAACTGAGTCTCTGATGCATTAAAAACAACAAGATTATTTTTACCCCATTCAGAGATATGAGCCAAGTCAGACATTAGGTGTGCCATAGCCTCATCCCTTGTTTGTTGAAGTAACTGCTGAGATGGACGTTGTGGGAACCAAATGGAAAGGTGGAGTCATCAGCATACGAGTGAATAGGGTTAGATGTACAGCTTAGAAGGTTATTGATGAATAAAAGGAAGAGAGTTGGTGATAGGACAGAGCCCAGAGGAAAACCACTGTTGACAGATCTAGGACAAGAACGATGGCCATCTACAACAGCGGCTATAGAACGACAAGAAAGGAAGCTAGAGATGAAGGCACAGATAGAAGAGTAGAAACCGTAAGAGGGTAGTTTGGAAATTAAAGATTTATGCCAGACTCGATCGAAAGCCTTTGAGATGTCAAGTGAAATGGCAAAGCTTTCGCCAAAGTCCCGAAAGGAGGATGACCAGAAGTCTGAAAGGTAGGTGAGATCGCCAGTGGAGCGTCCCTGACGGAACCCATACTGACAATCAGAAAGAATTTTGTGATAGGAAAGATGCTTAAAATTTTTCAATTAAGAACTGACTTGAAAAGTCTTGAGATACAGGATATTAAAGCAACTGGATGACAGTTATAGGGTTGGGAATGGTCACCCTTCTTTGGGGCTGGTTGAGTGAGAGCAATCTTCCAGCAAGAAGGAAAGGTACAAGTTAACAGACAAAGGCGAAAGAGTTTAACAAGGCAGGGAGTAAGCACAGAAGCACAGTTCTTGAGAACAACAGGAGAGACTCCATCAGGCCCATATGCCTTGTTAGTATTGAGGCCTGTGATGGCAGAAAATACATCAGCTGAAGACATTTTAATGTCAGCCATGAGGAAGTCAGAGGAGGGAAGCGATGCAAGAACAGCACCGGAATCGTGTTAGGTGGAGTTGGAGGCGAAAGTCTGAGCGAAGAGATCTGCTTTATCAGTAGTAGAAGTAGCTACAGAACCATCAGAGTAGAAAAGAGGAGGGAAGGATGATGAGCTAAAGTTGTCAGAAAGGTTTTTGGCAAGGTGCCACAAGGAGCAGGAAGAATTCAAGTTGGAGAGTTGAGGGCATGTTACAGATGAAATTATTTTTGGCAGAGCGAAGAACAGACTTAGCATGATTCCGTGCAGAAATGTAAAAAAGATGTGATTCAGGGGTGGGTTGGAGCTGGTACCTTTTATAGGCCCTCTCCTTGTTGCGGACAGAATTAGATCAAGCATGATTAAACCAAGGCTTTCTTGCATTAATCAAAGGATCTAAGAAAGAAATGTATGCTTCCATGCCCGAGAGAATAACCTCCATTATGCGCATGGCACACTCACATGGCTCCCGACCATGGAAGCAATGATCATTCCAGGGAAAATCAAAGAAGTACTGCCTGGGGGCCTCCCAATCTGCAGTTCCAAAGTGTCACAGATGACGTTTCTTTGGAGGGTCCACAGGCCATACCGGAATGATAGGAGAGGTTAAGGTGATAAGGTTGTGATCGGAGGAGCCCAACAGAAAGAAAAGATTAACGGTGTAAGCAGAAGGATTAGTTGTAGGTAAGAGCCAACGGCCATGCCACGTTGAGTACACCGCTTCCCGTTCGATCAGCGAAGTTAAGCAACGTTGGGTCTGGTTAGTACTTGGATGGGTGACCGCCTGGGAACAGCAGATGCTGTTGGCATCCCTACGTCAAGTGGGGTTGGTGGAGGATTAGTGCCCCTCCCTGTAAAACAATTAACTCTAAGCCCTTGGCCACCCTGTCTGGGATACATGGCGTCTGGCAATGAATGAATGAAGAGGTCAAGTATGTTGGGGCACTCTCCAACGCGGTCAGGGATACAGGTAGGGTTCTGTACAAGCTGCTCTAGGTCATTAAGGATAGAAAAGATGTAGGCTTGTTCACCAGGTATCACTGAAAGGAGAGGAGAGCCAAAGGTGGTGGTGAATATTGAAATCTCCTAGAATGGAGATTTCAGAGAAAGGAGAAATGGATAGAATGTGTTCCATCGCAAAAGTAAGATAGTCGAAGACGTTTTGATAATCTGTAGAATTAGGAGACAAGTAAACAGTGCAGATATATTTAGTCTGAAAATGACAGGAAAGCCGAAGCCAGAGTGTAGAGAATTCAGAAGAATTGAGTTCAGCAACACATGAGCAACATAAGTCGTTGCATATATACACACAACAGCCACCTTTGGCTTTGAAATGAGTATAGAGGAAGTAGGAGGATACAGAAAAGGGTTTGCTGTTAGTTGCCTCAGATAGCTGAGTGTCAGTTAGGAAAAGAAGGTGAGGTTTAGAGGAGGAGAGGTGGTGCTCAACAGAGCGAAAGTTAGAGGAAAGACCACGAATGTTGCAGAAATGAAGAAGTGAGTCAGACAGCAGTTCCACGCAGCTTGAGTCGTCACCAGGAGAGGGGCGGAAGGTGAGGGCATTTATGGTCCCCCCCCCCCCCGGACTCCAAGGCTATGTGTTGTGTAGCCATGATTTGTTACTGAATTTTGGAAAAGGAAGAGTAGTGTGTACCGTGAATGTGGTTTGGTGTTGACAGTTAGAGAAACTTGTACTGGAAAGCATGCTGGCCTACTCTCTGTGTTACTGAGACACTGAAAAAGTTCGGCAATGGAGGATGGTCAGGAACAAGGCCCGAGGGCTGATGAAATGGGAGCTCCAGCTATCCCTGACATCAGCTTTCCATCCACCTTGAGAGTACTGCCCTGCTCAACTGGTGCTACAGTGTGAAAGAAATTACTCAAGATAATAGTGGCAGGTGGAGGTGCTCACCATCCACTCACTCGATGTAGTGCAGCTCTCGGGTGTCTGCCCTTTCCTCTCCTCCATCCTTCTTTCCTTCCATCCTCTTCTGTCTTTCTTTTCTTCATTCTTTCCTCTTCCTTCTGCCTGTGGGTGACTCTTAACTGAGTGACAAGCCAAATGGTTTCCTGTTCACCAGGAAACCATTTACTACGCTGGGTGGTAACCATATAACCATATTTGGGCGCCTGGTGGTTTAGTGGGTAATTATTGAGCTCCAATTGGATTGAGCCGGTGAAGATTTATATCCAAGGGGTGGTTGGGGTTTATTGTTCACGTAATGCCACTCAAGGATGAGTGAGGCTGGTCACTCCCATCTTAAATGTCAAGACCAACTTGCTTACCCCCAGGCTCCTTCGCTCCTCATGGGGCAATGTAGGATTGAATGATCGATGGATGGATGGATGGATGGACAAAGACATAACAACCATTAAGGTCTGTTTCCAAGAGAAAGTATTCACGATGGCTGTAATGTATGTTGCAAAAGTTTGAGATATACCATATACAAATATAAAGTCAGATCTACATACTGGAGGACTATACAATACCAATACATTCTGAGCAATCAAATTTTTGGTCTGTGGTAACACCAGATAACTGTTGTTCCATAAACAGGTGTGTCCCAAGGGCTGCCAACCTATCACACATTCTGAGAGAGAAAGAGGCTGGATTATGAACATTTACAGACAGGGGTACTTTTCTCTCACAATTATTTTAACAGCTGAGGAGTATTTTTCTGTCAAAAATATAACTGCCACCCTATGAACTGCCCACTGTCAGTATTAAATATAAAACAAGAGCCTCATGGCCCTATCAAATCACAAAGAACTTGCCAAAACGAGTATCGTTTCTGAACAGCTACCACCCCCACCATCACAACTAATACCACCAGCAGCACTACCATCTTCATCACAGCTACTACCAGCACTGGCACCACCAGCACCACCACCACAGCTACCATCAACACCACCATCATCAAAACTGTCACCACCACCACTATCAATGCTACCACCACTACCATCCTCATCACAGCTACCACCACCACCACCACCACCAAAGCTACCACCATCATCATCATCACAGCTACTACCACCACCATCACAGCTACTACCACTTTCTGCTGAATAAAAGCATCTAATCGTGGCATCAACAATGTACAAGATATCGGAGTGTGGATGTACAACCCCTTGCCAACTCTGCAAAGACTAATGAAACTCCATGGAAATGCCCCACTGCCTCTTTTACATGCACATATTCTAAACACCAATGGGGACAAGGGACCAAAAAAACTCCTTCATCCATCCATCATCCAATCCTACATTGCCCAAGGAGAAGCTTGGGAGCCCAGGGCTAGGCAAGTTGGTTGAGTGACCAGCCTCACTCCTCCCTGAGTGGCATTACGTGAACAATAAACCCCAACCACCCCTTGGATATAAACCTTCACTGGCTCAATCCGACTGGAGCGCCGTAATTACCCACTAAACCACCAGGCACCAAAATTTGGTTCTATGGTTACCACCCAATGTAGTAAATGGTTTCCTGGCATACAGAAAACCATTTGGCTTGTCACTCAGTGTAGAGTCACCTACAAGCAGAAGGTAGAGGAAAGAATGAAGAAAAGGAAGACAAAAGAGGGAGTGTGAAGTCACCGTAGGCAGAAGAACAAGAAAAGAATGAAGGAAGGAAAGACAGAAGAGGATGGAAGGAAAGAAGGATGGAGGAGAGGAAAGTGCAGACACCCAAGAGCAGCACTACATCCAGTGAGTGGATGGTGAGCGCCCCCACCTAAAACTACATTCAAGGAAGAATGAAAAATACAGACACCAAAACACAATGCTAACAGGGGACTGAAGGTAATCCTTTGTTTGTGACAGTTATAATACAATGAGTACAGTAGCTAACATACCTTCATATGAATGTCAGCTACATCAGCATCCCCAAGTATCTCTGCTGGAATGTCTACTTTGACCAAATACTTAGCAAGATAAGCTCTCTTTTTCAGTTCATTCATTCTCTGTAGCAACCATGACAGGATTGGGTAGATGACATGCTTGTTGCCTGACACCAGACCTTGGCGGAAGGCGCTCCTGAAAGGTAGTTGTGATGTGAAAGTTACAGTTCGTTCAACTTAACTTGGTGAATTTTTTTTTTTCTTCTATAACTTATTTATCATAGTCCAACAGTAGAATAAGAAAGACTGAAATGTGCTCTGCATCCTTTATACAGCACTTCTTCATGGCTAGCATTATATTCTGGCATTACAGTAATCTCTTATTGAAGCTCAGTATTCAAGATGAGAGATGACCATATTTGGCCAGGCTAAAGTGGACAGTGTACAGTATCAGAGAGTACATTAGAATTATATGTCATGGCCAAATACCATTCAAGCTACAGTATGCCGCAAAAAATTGTACTACACTATCTTCTATACATATATACACTGTACAAAAATACTGAAGGAAAAGAAGAGCAAACCATTCATTATACTGTAACAGGATTCTGTTTAATTTCTATACTTACATGTTATCATCAGGTGGCTTGTACTTAAGTATCCTCAGCATCCCCAACATCCTCACCGCCATTTGCTCCGGCTCCTCCTCTCGAATGTCAAGCCGATTCTTTTCATCAATCTCAGCAAATACATCATTAAGAACCTGTCACAGAAATTTTCAAATTAAAGACAGAACTGCAATCAAGCATGGAAAATTTCATATACGTACCTGTATTCTAGTGAGAAAATTTCATCCATGAATTCCAGACACTCTAATTGTTACATCTGGATTGAAAAAAAAGTGTAGTGCCCTCTTTTGTTCACCATTCACTGTTAAAATACTGGCCATACCAAATGATGTACTGTACAATCCTATTATGTAAAAAGATATTTCTCTGTCAAAATAAACACTACCTCTGAATCAGAATGTAAGGTAAGTCTCCAGTGTTCAGGAATTGTGATTAACTACTGCACAAAAGCCATAGTAATGATTACCATTAACACTTCCAACATGGTTATTGTGTAAAATTCAGTAAATTATATACAAATACAGTAATTCAGTGAAGTTCAGGTAAGTACATGTGTCAAAGTTTGTACTGTAATTCTCACTGGTTCTGCAAACTCGTTTACAATACTTTAGACTAGTGATGACTGATGTTATACTATGCTCCCTTTTCACTGGATTAATCTGTACAAGGAAATTACTCATGTTTTTTAAAAAGTATTTTGTGGTCCTCTCCCCCGAAAAGTAAAAAATTTACCATCCACTGAAATATTCAACAAAGCAAGACAGCCATGAGATACAAAATGGTCACAGGCAGTGAATGTCCAATTATTCAATCCTAAACAATGACAAACAGTGCAATATAAGTTGATAGTGGATATCAACGTCATTATAGCACTTAAGTACCTGAAGCAATGACTCTCCACTGAGTGAGTCAAAAGAGATGAGGTTGTAGTTCCGATTGTATGGTTCTTTGTTCAGTTCACCAACAATGAATTTTATCTCCTCACTCATGGTGCAGGTTCACTAGGTCCTGTAAAAACAATAATGCCTGTACTTAGGTGAACATCAGAAGTACAGCACCTTTGCTCATAATGCTATGGATGCACCAGCTGGCTGTATGGAAAAATACATTTAAGATTAATCATATACTCGTTAAAGTCTGAGTTACCCAATTTGCCTATGCTATACCATCTTATTGCAGCAAAATGTTTCTGTGAATTTTCCATATATGACCTTAAGATTCCGTTGCCTGCACGAAGTCGTGCTTAGTCAATTCACAGACGGGTAAATATCAAGATACCTTATTCTCCTTTTCGAAGTTCTACGACAGGCTAACTTTTTCTTTCCTTGTAAGCTGGGCAGATGTGAATGCTCTTCAGGACTACAATTAAACGCTTTAATCTTGTACGACTACGGTAGCAATATGAACACCTGCATGAAGTGAAAGGAAAATACTGGTTTAACTGTCACGAGACTGCTCCTGCTCGTGTGGTCGTAAGCTGACAGTTTCCGTAGGACTGTGTTTATATCTTTCCCACGAAGCAATGTTAATTGGAATGGTGTTGTGGTAGCGGTTGCCATGGATACCACCTGTCCGAATGCTCTGTAGCCAACGTTATTAATCTTATCCATCGTGATCATGCAGAATATTATAGTATGTCTTACATTTCGTAATGTTACTCCAAGACCTAAACTAGAGAACTGTTAAAAAAATAACGAAGTACAATCAGATGCATTAATGACACTTTTCATTCTATGCAAGGTAGCCATAACTCCCATTTTCTTTAGCGTTACAAGCAATATGAGAGAGAAAACGTTATTCAAAGCAGTAACCTGAAGATGCTGTGCAATGTGGTAAAGTATCTCATGACTAGAAGTAAAAGATATCTACACTCAATGATATGTCTCCCCAGGGGGATTTATAGTACCTCTTCCTTAGCGATTTATTATGCGTCTTATTCTAAAATCGTTCACTTGTACTGTCAGGGATCGCACCCGCGTCTATCGGGTTACTATACCATGACCAAGTAAAAGATATCTCACATTTACCTGATCGTAGTACAGAGGTAAAATACCTGTCATCTAATAACCTTGGGCTCGAACCCCAACACAGGTCTACTGGCCTCCCTGTTCCCCCCCCCCCCCGAATACTCCTATCCCTGCTTGTCGTACGAGGCGACTAAAAGAGCTGTCGGAGGGTTAGTGCCCCTCCCCGAAAAACAACTAACTAAAAAGACGAACAAGACGCCTCGGACAAGGACTAACCAAAAGACAACGACCCAGGACCAGACAAAGGATACATGGTAATTGCAACATGGAATGTAAGAGGTGCGAATGATGAGGTGAAAGAGAGATAGTCCAGTGCTTGAGGGTGCGAAAGTTGAACCCCAACACAGAGGTCTACTGGCCACCCTGGTTTCCCCCCCCCCCCGAATACTCCTATCCCTGCTTGTCGTACGAGGCGACTAAAAGAGTTGGCGGAGGGTTAGTGCCCCTCCCCGAAAAACAACTAACTAAAAAGACGAACAAGACGCCTCGGACAAGGAGTAACCAAAAGACGACGACCCAGGACCAGACAAAGGATACATGGTAATTACAACATGGAATGTAAGAGGTGCGAATGATGAGGTGAAAGAGAGATAGTCCAGTGCTTGAGGGTGCGAAAGCTGATGTATGTGGAGTAACTGAAACTACATGAAGAGGTGAAAGTGTGAGAGAATGGGAGTATGGATGGGGTATGTGTGCAGGAGTAGGTGAGAATGAGAGGGCAAAAGAAAGAGTGTGTATGGTTATGAGTAAAAGATGGAAGAAGAACATAAGAGAGTATGGATCAGTTGGGTCAAGGATTGTGTGGGTAAGATTGAAAGTTGGAATACAAATGTGGGCGATTGTGTGCGTGTATGCGCCAACGCATGACCGTGCAAGCAGAGTGAGAGAAGAGTTCTGGACAAATGTGGAAGTGTGCATGGAAAAGTTTGAAAGGAATGAGAGAGTGTTTTTGATTGGTGATATGAATGGTAAAGTAGGGAATGTGAAGGTGGATGGAATAGTTGGTGAGTGGGGTGTGCCTGCTGAGACAGATGAGAATGGCAGTGCGTTAGTGGACATTTGTGCTGGGAGGGGCTTGGTGATAGCCAATAGGCCCAATACCCTCTTCAGGCATAAAATGATCCACAGGTATACATGGCAAGTGATGAGAATGGTGGGCGGTGAACTGAATTAAAAAAGGCAATGATTGATTATGTGTGTATGGATGAAAGGATGCGAAGATGGTAATGGATGCAAGAGCTTATAGAGGTTGGGGGAGAGGACTTTCTGACCACTACTTGGTGGTGGCCAGAATGAAGATACAAATAAGATGGAGAAATAGAAGAAGGGAAGGACGGGAAGAAGGAGTATTTGCAAGGAGAGTGGAAAGGTTACAAGAGGATGAGAAAAAGGCAGAATATAAGAGAGAAGTGGAGGAACGATTGGCAAAATATGAACTGGAGCAGATGGGGGACGAGGAAGGTGTGTGCAGGATATTCACAGAAGAAATATGTGCAGCATGTGATGTGGTGTGTGGGATGAAGAGAAGACGGAGGGGGGTGCAAGGAACAGCGTGCTGGAATGAAGAGGTGTGACAGGCTGTGGCACAAAAGAAGAAAGCATACAATGAATGGATGAGAAATAGGGGCGTGGAAGAAGTAGAGAGGCGGAAGAGAGAGTTATATGTAGAAAGGAAGAGAGAGGTGAAAAGATTAGTCAGAGAGAGTAAGAAGAGAGTGGATGAGGAATTTGGAAGGAATTTGAGTGTAAAGTGGAGGGACTGTAAGAAAATGTTCTGGAAAGAGGTGAAGAGAGTAAGACAGGGTGGAAGTGAAGTTAGCAGGGGAGTGAAAGATAAAAATGGTAATTACTAGTGGAGAAGGGAGAAAAAGTGAGCAGATGGAGAGAACACTTTAAAGAATTGTTGAACATAGAGGATGGAAGTAATGCGAGTATAAGTGGCTGGGGAATGGCTGGGAGAAGGAGTGAGGTGAGAAGACAGGAAGAAATCAGTAGGATAGAAGCTGTGAAAGCAATGAAGAAAGTTAAATTGGGGAAAGCCCCAGGAATTGATGGAGTGTGTGGTGAATTACTGAAGCATAGGGGAGAGATAGTAGTAGAATGGATGTGGAAGATGAGCAGATTGGCCTGGGAGGAAGGTAGAGTCCCGGAGGATTGGAAGTCAGGTATAATTATTCCCTTGTACAAAGGGAATAATTATACCCCCCCCTGTGGCGGGGGGGACACAACCTGGCCGCACTATGGGGTGGTACTACTACTCTGCGGCCAGGTTGTGTTAGGAAGAATACTGCCACCGTATTCCCTGCGTGTCGTAAAAGGCAACTAAAAGGGGCGGGGTGAGGGGACTAGGGACCCCCTCCTCTGTTTTGTAGTTCCTAAAAAGAGACAGGCCAGAGAAAGGGATGGGGGATGGAGTTATCCCCGTACCCTGAAGATTGGGTCTATGAATGTGCGTGGATGTAGTACGATTGAGGCTAAAAGGGAGGAGATTGGGAGAATGTTTGTGAGAAGAAAGTTGGATGTGTTAGCTTTGAGTGAAACGAAGATGAAAGGGAAGGGGGAATCTATGTTTGGAAGTGTGAATGGAAGATTGTCAGGTGTTGATAGAGGAAGGGCAAGAGAAGGTGTGGCCTTGTTAGTGAGTCCGAAAGTTCAGCAATGTGTGACTGAATGGAAGGAGGTGTCATCGAGACTGATGTGGGTGAAAGCGAAATTTGAACGTGAGTTGTGGGTGTTTGTGAGTGCATATGGGCCTGGTAGTGAAAGGGATGAACAAGAGAGGGAGTCTTTCTGGAATGATGTTGATGAGTGTCTGCAGAGTTTTGAAGCGAATGTGAATGTGGTAATGATGGGAGATCTGAATGCTAGAGTGGGAAATTTAGCAGTTGAAGGTGTAGTTGGTATGCATGGTGTGCCTGGAAGAAATGAAAATGGGGAACGAATGATAGCGATGTGTGTTGAGCGAGAGATGGTGATTGGGAATACGCTGTTTGAGAAGAAAGATATTTATAAGTATACATGGGTGAGACAGGAG
Source organism: Coenobita brevimanus (assembly GCF_032717465.1). NCBI lineage: Eukaryota > Metazoa > Arthropoda > Malacostraca > Decapoda > Coenobitidae > Coenobita > Coenobita brevimanus. The sequence goes on from NC_137015.1 coordinate 7,979,483, forward strand.
GGTGGAAGGGTTGTTGATAGAGCCTTGATGGACTATGTGGTTGTGTCTAGGAATGTAATAGGAAGATTGTTGGATGTGAGAGTTCTGAGAGGGGAGGGTGGAGGTATGTCTGACCACTACCTGGTGGAGGGAAAGTTAAGAGTAGGTAAGAGATGGATGAGAGCTAGGAGGGTTAGGTGTGGCAGGGAGGTTTTGAAAGTGAGTGAGTTGGATAAAAGAGAGAAAAGATAGAGTATCAGGAGAAATTGAAAGATGAGTGGAACGCAGTGAAAGATCGGGAAAATGGCAGCGTGGAGGAGGAATGGCAGTTGTTTAAGAGTGCTGTGGTGGGGCATGCAGAAGAGGTGTGTGGTGTGAGACGTGTGGGTGGTGGTTTAAAAAAAAGGAAGTGAATGGTGGTGCGAGGAAGTAAGTATGGCTGTGGCTGAGAAGAGACGTGCATATGAAGTGTGGCTGCAGAGGAAGGATGAGATGTCATATGAAAGGTAAAAGGAGAAGAGGAATAGAGCGAGAAGGGCTGTGCGTGATGCTAAAGTGGCAGCAGATGAGAGGTGGGGTAGGCGGCTGACAGAGAATTTTCAGCAGAATAAGAAAATGTTTTGGAAGGAGGTGAAAAGGGTGCGAAAGGGAGAGTCTGGGAAGGAAGAACGAGTAAAAGCAGAGGATGGAAGGATGTTAATTGAGATGGATGCAGTAAGGAAGAGATGGGCAGAGTATTTTGAAAGATTGTTAAATGTAGAGGAGGAAAGGGTGGCTGAGATTGTGGCGGATGGAAGGGTGCAAGGAATAAATGTGTTGGGAGAGTTGAATGATTCTTTGATCACGAAGGAAGAAGTGGAGAAGGCAGTAAAGGAGATGAAAACAGGGAAAGCTGCAGGTATGGATGGGTGTGCTGTGGAATGCCTGAAGGGTGGTGGAGTGACTATTGTTGACTGGTTAGTAAGATTGTTGAATGTGTGCTTTGAGAAAGGTATGGTGCCAATTGACTGGGCAAGTGCTTGTGTGGTCCCGTTGTATAATGGCAAGGGTGATAAGTATGATTGTACTAGCTTTAGGGGTATAAGTCTGTTGAGTGTTGTAGGTAAGGTGTATGGTAGAGTGTTAATTATGAGAGTTAGAGAGGGTACAGAGGGAGTGATTAGTGATGAGCAGTGTGGCTTTAGGAGAGGGAGGGGATGCGTTGATCACGTGTTTGCTGTGAGACAAGTGTGTGAAAAGTATTTAGCGAAAGGCAAGGATGTGTTTTGGGCATTTATGGATTTAGAGAAAGCGTATGATAGAATTGATAGGGAGGCTTTGTGGACTGTTTTAAGATTGTATGGACTTGATGGTAGGTTACTAAAAGGGGTGAAAAGTTTTTATGTAAATAGTAGAGCGTGTGTAAGAGTGGGAAATGCTGTGAGTGATTGGTTTCCCGTGAGAGTGGGGCTGCGACAGGGATGTGTGATGTCGCCTTGGTTGTTTTAATATTTACATGGATGGTGTTGTAAGGGAGGTGAATGCAAGAGTTTTAGGTGGTCTGAGTCTGGTAAATGTTGATGGAGGAGAGTGGAATCTGAAGCAGCTGCTGTTTGCAGATGATACTGCACTGGTGACTGATTCAGAGGAGAGATTGAGACAGTTGGTAGAGGAGTTTGGAAGGGTGTGTGAAAGGAGGAAATTGAAAGTAAATGAGAATAAGAGTAAAGTGATGAAGTGTACGAGGTTGATAGATGGTAGGGGGATGAATATAGTTTTGAATGGTGAGTTGCTTGAGGAGGTAGATTGTTTTAAATATCTAGGGTCACATGTTGCTGTGGATGGAAGAATAGATGCAGAAGTGAAGTTTAGAATAAATGAAGTAGGAAAGGTGCTGGGAGGAATGAAAAAAGTGTTTAAATGTCGTTCGCTTAGAATGGATGTAAAGAGAAGGCTGTATGAGGGTGTTGTGGTACCGACTGCATTATATGGGGCTGAAACATGGAATATGGGTGTAGCAGAGAGGAAAAGTTTGAATGTAATGGAGATGAGATGTCTGAGGAGTATGTGTGGAGTGGCGTGTATGGATCGGGTGTGAAATGATGAAGTGCGAAGGAGAACTGGAGTTGTTCGGGAGATGGCTGGTAGAGTTGAGCAGAGGGTGTTGCAATGGTTTGGACATATGGAGAGAATGGATAATGAGCGATTGGTGAAAAAGATAACTAGATCTGATGTGAGAGGTGTAAGGCTGAGAGGAAGACCACGAATAGGATGGATGGACAGTGTGAAGAGAGCGCTGGATGCGAGAGGGATGTCTGTTGAGCAAGGAAGAGTGGCTGTGCGTGACAGAAATAAATGGAGAGAAATTGTGAATGAATAAGTGATGACGCAGCCCTGAGGGGATATTCTCCCGCATTTGGTCTGATCAGCTAGTCAGGTCAGGTGCGGGTAAGGGGATGGGTCTGTTATGATGTGGCAGGGGTAAACCAGTTCTGCTGTCGGGCCCTGCTGCGGATGTCACTGATTGCATTTGCCCAGTTGACCCTTGTGCGGTGTGGTGCGGTGAGGATCTGTCCGTTCTCCCCTTTGGGGCTAAGATGCAAATGAATGTGTTTGAATGGATGAGTAAATGGAGAGTGAGTCGTCCTGTCTCGGCTACCTCCCTTTCCTTGGGGGAAGCAGCCTAGGTATATAGATAGATAGATAGACAAAGGAAAAGGGGAAAAAGAAGTGTGTGGTAATCATAGGGGCATTTGTCTTCTTTGTATAATAGGAAAAGTGCATGGTAGGATACTTATTGACAGAGTTAGAGAAAAAACAGATGAATTAGTTGGAGAAGAACAGGGAGGCTTTAGGAAGGGAAGAGGTTGTGTAGATCAGATATTCATTCTTAGATCTTTAAAGGAAAAGTTTCTAGAGCAGGGAAAGAAGTTGTATGCGGTTTTCATGGATTTGGAGAAAGCATATGACAGGGTGGATAGACAAGGACTGTGGAAAGTATTAAGAATATATGGAGTAGATGGGAAGTTGTTGAATGCTGTGAAGAGTATGTATGATGGTGCTAAGGCTGCAGTGCGTGTGGATGGTGAACTGAGTGAATTTTTCTCTTTGAAGGTTGGGTTGAAACAGGGATGTGTTATGTCTCCATGGTTGTTCAATCTGTACATGGATGGGATAATAAAAGAGGTATAAAGCAGGGTAGTGGATGTTGGAGTGGCCCTGGTAAGAGAGGGTAGTGTTTGGAAACTCCCTGTAACTGTTGTTTGCAGATGATACTGTGTTGCTGAGTAAAGACGAAGGGGAGCTGCAAGGCTTGGTGAATGAGTTTGGGAGAGTGTGTAAGAAACGGAATCTAAAGGTGACTGAAGGGAAGAGTAAAGTGATGGTCTCTGAGAGAGGTGACGTCAGTGAATGTACAGCGAGGTTGGATGGTGAGGAATTGGAAAATGTGAGTACGTTTAAGTATACTTGGGCAGTGTGATGAGTAAGGATGGAGGTTTGGAGGGTGAAGTGCTTGAAAGGGTACGGCAGGGAAGAAAGGTTGCTGGTTCCTTGAAAGCAGTGATAAGAAACATGGAAGTGAGCATGGAAATGAAAAAGTTACTACATGACTGTATCGTGATACCAACTCTAATGTATGGAAGTGACGCTTGGACGTTGTTGGAAGGACACAAGTCAAGAGTGAGAGCAGTGGAAATGAGTTATTTAAGAGGAGCCTGTGGAGTCACATGGAGAGACAGGCTGACAAATGAGGATATAAAGGAGCGTTGTGGTGTGGATGTGGAGGTGATAGGAAGCGTTAAGAGGAATACACTGAGGTGGTTTGGCCATGTGGAGAGGATGGAGGGTGAAAGGCTGACGAAGAGAGTGTATGTGAGTGAGGTGGAGGGGGGGAGAGGGAGGGGGAGGCCGAGGATGAGATGGAGGGATGGGGTGGAGAGGTATATGAGAGAGGGGGGTGTGAGTTGGGAGCAGGGCAGTGAAATGGCGGGGGACAGGGCGCCGTGGAGGCGATTTGTTTGTGGCCACCCCGAACGGGATTGAGGCGTCTGGCAATAGACAGATAGATAGATCTTTCATTCTTTCCTCTTCCTTCTGCCTGTGGGTGACTCTACACTTAGTGACAAGCCAAATGGTTTCCTGTACACCAGGAAACTATTTACTACGCTGGGTGGTAACCATATAACCAAATCTTGGCACCTGGTGGTTCAGTGGGTAATTATTGCGTTCCAATCGGATTGAACCGGTGAAGGTTTATATCCAAATGGTTGTTGGAGTTTATTGATCACGTAATGCCGCTCAGGGATGAGTGAGGCTGGTCACTCTCATCTTAAATGTCACGACCAACTTGCCTAACCCCGGGTTCCTACGCTCCTCATGGGGCGACACAAGATTGGATGATGGATGGATGGATGAATTAATATTATTATTATTACTATTATTATTATTATTAATGGCACTGCAGGTCTCTTTCACATTTATTTATATTCCTTTGTATATATCTGTCTTTGAGACACGAACACAACTTGTATACATACAGTACAAGAGATTATTAACGTGCCATGTGCAGAGTTAAACTGGTATAGGTGCTGCGGGTGCTTACTAAGCTGACAGATTCCTGGCTTAGCTGAATCCTATGCGTTGTGCAGCTTTCACAGTAGATTTGCTTGCATTTCAGCGAAAAAGCACCTGGCACGGTAAGCTTTACTTAGGAGGTATGGAAATTAAATGATGGATTCCATAGTAACCGTTATGTTCACGGTTCGTGCGCTCGCCAACATTGTTGTCAAAGGTGACTGTGGAAGTGGAAGCGTCTGAGTTAGCACCTGATAAAACAACGACTAAACAAGCAGCCTACATTACAGCTTCTCTAGCTTGTACGCTATCGATATCTGAGGTCGCACATAAAGCGGGTGTAGTTTTGTCTAACTCTTCCATCCGGGGGTTCTCTCTTTAACCTGATACCGTCTGTAGCCAGATAAATGAAATGGCATCGTATCGAAGGCCTTACTGACGATTGCTTCTAACCACAATAAAAAAAATTCTTGTCCATGATGAAGAAAATCGTCTGGCGGTTCCAAGAATAAAACAAGAAATCCGCCATCGGATATGCTGGAGAGGTCTAGTACAATCATTATTACCCCCTTCAGTTCGAATGGTGAATAAAATTTCTGGAGCAAGCAGTAAACGAAATATATAAATATAAATAGTTTCAAATCGTGCTGAAGCGGTTAAATGACACCAAAATAAAATCGCGTAGCGATACCAAATATAAAATGAAACGTCGAGAATTCGGGCCCCAAGCTGCCGACGCAAGGCGTCGCCTGGTATGGCACCGTCAAGCCTTGCGCACAAACTCGCCATACAGCTTCCATGACCTTGCCGACCTAAACATTTCATCTCCCTTCATACTGTATCACTGGCAAAAGTTTGGTCAAAATCCGTCGAGGGGTTCTGGAGATATCGCGCCCACATGGCTAAACTAAGTCGACCCCATATGACTGACCTTGTTGGCCTAATCAGTTCATCGTCCCATCATACTGTATCACCGAAAAAGACTTGTCGAAATCCATCGAGGGGTTCTGGAGATATTGCGCCCACAAGGATAAACAAACTCGACCCCATATGACCTTGATCTGACCCCATGACCTAGCTGACCAAATCAGAGTCATCATTTCCTCCTACATACCGTTATCACTGAAAAGAGTTCGGTGGAAATCTGTCGAGGGGTTCAGATGTCGCGCACACAAGGATAAACTAAGTCGACCCCATATGACCTTGACCTTTGAACTAGCTGATCTAATTAGTTCATCACCTCATTCTGCATCAGTGATAAAAGTTCAGTGGAAATCCGTCGATGGGTTCAGGAGATATCGCGCCCACAAGAGTGTTACGAACGCACGCACCCACGCAAGCACGGACGGACAGACCAATACTAAATGCCTCCTCCACCATAAGTAGGCGGAGGTATAATAAAACAACCGTCACTGTATTTTCTAGTTTGATGTGGATTTTTCCTAAACTCTCAGCCTTATAAACGTATCTCCTAAACTGCATAAAATCTTTTGGCAGGATCAACAATGAAATAAGAATGGCACCATCGTGCTGAAAGAGTTCAATGGAGAAACTTTTTGTAACCTCGTTCAGCTCGCGGGGGTTTATCTTCAGCCGAATTAAGCCGTCTGAGGGTAGCAAAAAATAACATTAAAAAGTCGTCGGCGTAATGCAAGGGGTTAATCCGATCTATTATTCATCCTGTATCACATCCATCCATCCATCCATCCAACCTAGAACTCCCTCATTAGATTCGTAGGGGTCTTGGGCTAGGCTAGACATCTATGGCGAGTGTGACCAGTTCCTAACCCCTTTGTGGTATTACGTAAGCAAGAACACCCAACCATTCCTCGGAATTAGATCCTAACAGGCTACACCCGGTTGGTGCGCATAAACTCACTAAATCACCAGGCACCTAATACATTACAAAGTAATTTTCCCTTCCATTGCCATGGACACACCTAATCATTTCGTTCATTCAGGATAACACCAGACGATTTTTTCAGCTCAGGGTTAAATTTCACTCGATTAATTACTGCACTTTCGCTGCTATTACTAAACCAAAGGTATTCCAGTCGTTAACACCAAACGATTTTCACTGGGTTGGACTAAATCGTATCAGAAAAACATTTAAATCTATCCCAAATTTTCCACGTTTAGGACTCATTCATTTCAACCAGGCGGATTTTCCCCTCCCTTTACAGCTCGTTTCCCGTAGGCAGGTCAATGGCAGAACAAGACAGGGCTCCAGACAATTTTTTTTCCTACAGAACTCCTTACTGACTGGCACCATATTCCTATGTTAATCTGTGACAACTTGTTACAACTCAAGGTTCAAGATGAAGACATGGTAATTTTCAGCCTGGTTAATATCAACTAACAGGTACATTATACAGACCGACACCAGCCTGTTTGTTCAGCTGAGAAATACTAGCAGTTAAAGAGTAAATGAACAAATTTACTTGAAACAGAAATGAAAATTAATACTAGACAATCGTTGCAGCCGTATGTACTGTAGTACCCGCACGCACACACCAACATGTACGCTCTCTCTCTCTCTCTCTCCCTCTCTCTCTGCCAAGGTTCACTTATAATGGCATGCCTCGTTAACGTCGATTGATAGGGTTGTCCTGAGCAATTAGATCTTCTCTCCCCTCCCCCCTCCCTCTCTCTCTCTCTCTCTCTCACACACACACACACACACACAAACATAACCTCAGGACAAACACACACCTCGATTATCATCATCATCATCATCCATACTCGCTTTCCCACAATCCAGTTAAAATTATTTTCACTCGACTTGTACAAGTATTAAAGCTCTATTTTTTTTTTTTAACCAATTTTCGAACGGACACTGCATCCATAAACAAGGACAATTATATATATATATATATATATATATATATATATATATATATATATATATATATATATATATATATATATATATATATATATATATATATATATATATATATATATATATAAACTTATTCAGTTATTAACAATTAAACGACACGCTTCAGATATGTGACTATTCAAATTCTAAATTGCCAGTCCCCACAGGAATGGATATCTCGCGAGGATGAACGACACTGCCAGTTTGAGGTGACACATCGGTACACTAAAATGGAATCTTATGTTCAACAATGAAAACCCGAATGAAATCACAACTGCCGCCATGTTATGCTATGTTCGCTTACTGTGTTCTCATGACGCCAACAGCCTGAGCACGCCTTTTATTTTTATAATTTCCAGACAAATTTACAAAGTAATTTCTATAGCTGGAAAAGTTAGATACGTTCTTCACTGACACCTCCAATAAGAAAGTTCTTCAGAGTTGCACAAAATCGTTTAGAGATGTGAAGAAAAGGAAGTAAGCCATCGGACACAAGGAGTTAAATATACGACCTGCTTGAGTGTACGTACAAAAATCACACCCTCCATTGTGTACTGTAGAAAAGACGTCTATTATACAGGCTAATCACAAATCATATGGTGATAACCGCATAGGTAAAATGTACATTTATGACGAAAATAAGGAGACTGAAAAAAAGATATGAGACTAATAACACAATACTAATACTCTAAGTATGTACTTCGGTCAAGATAATGGCAGTCGTAACTAATGGCTCATATTTTAACAGTAACTGTACAGACATGCACAATAATCTGCATACACCTATGGATCTTGTGATACATGCGGAACTCAACAGAGAAGAAGAAAGTGTATCACCTGGTAGCACTTGCATGCTTTGAGTCGTTAGAATTTATAAATAAACAATATAACGATCACGCTATTGTTTTTTCATCCAGCACTAATATACATGAAGGTGCTAACCAGTATCAGACAATGACCAACACAATATCCTTAAGGTCAAACGAATTTCTGTTTCACTCCACAATAAGAAAGTTACACCAATTATTCCACAATGTCTTCCGGGAGAACCCATTTTATATGCCCCATTTGTTGCTATTCCTGAGAAACTCCGGTCTGTCTGGCCACGCAGACACATCAGCCATAGGCAAGCAGCCGCGACCGCAACGCCATCCGTCCCCATGCGTTACACAGTGCCTCGCCACTGCGAGGTGCGGGGAATATTGTGGAGGTCTGGCTTATGGATGGACGCCGCACTTGCGTCTCCACCCGGATAACAAATTTCACTGCACCCCATTAATCTGTCCCAATGAATATATCAAATCACAGATTGTACTAATGGATGAAATTGTCAGCTGGGCATTTTATAACTGGTAATTTATTTGCAAAATAACATTTATTGGCTTCTCTGCAACAATGTTAAACGAAATCTGTCTATTCTAAACAATTTTATTCTAGTCTCTCTCTCTCTCTCTCTCTCTCTCTCTCTCACACACACACACACACACACACACACACACACACACAATCTTCACTGTTCACTCATACATCTTTTCAGATTAGACTCCTGTTTTTCACCACCATCATCATCATCATCATACTGTATTGCGTTTCACTCCTTTACCCTTTCCTCCTTGCCTCCCAACCCTACCTCTAACCTGCCTCATCCTACCTGTTACCCTGCATACCTCTGCTATATCCTTCCTCTCTATCATCTTTATTTCATCCTTCCTCACCTTGCCTCATCCTGCCCCTCTATACCTCACCCTGTCTCCGTATCCTTCCTCCCCATCCTGTCTCCTCCTGCCTCTCTATCCTGCCCCACCTTGCCTCTCTATCCTGCCCCACCCTGCCTCTCTATCCTGCCCCACCCTGCCTCTCTATCTTGCCTCACCCTGGCTCTCTATCCTGCCTCACCTTGCCTCTCTATCCTGCCTCAACCTGCATTTCTAACCTGCCTCTGTATCCTGCCCCACCTTCTCTCTCTATACTGCCTCAGTATACTGCCACACTCTGCTTTAACACCCTGCCGCACCCCTAACTAACCCTTGCAAGCCTGCCTAGCCTCTTCTCCACCCCTGCCTCTCTCTCCTACCTCATTATCGTCTCTCAACTTGCCCCCTCTCCTTGCCCTTCACACTCTCTCCCTCTCTCTTTATATTCCCTCCCCTCATTACCCTACATCATCTCTCTCTCTCTTTCTCTCTCTCTCTAACTTTCATACCCTACATCACCCCTACTCCTCTCTCCCCTTCTTCTCTACCTCATTACAGTCTCTCATCCTGCCTCCTCTCCTCACCCTTCACTCCCTCTCCCTCTCTCATTATCATTATCTCCATCATTCCATTCCTCTCTCTCTCTCTCTCTCTCTCTCTCTCTCTCCTAACTAGGCCTCACCCTCGCCTTTAACAGCCCTCTATAACAATTAACCCTTTCAGTACCATGACTCCCTTTTTATACTTTATGCTGATGACTACAAAATTATTATTATTTTTTAATGAAGCTTAGGGCAGACCTCTTGCGGTGACGAGGTTAGATTTTTTTTTTCTTCGGTTCGAATCCTGTTACTCTTCTCCTTGTGTGTGTGTGTGTGTGTGTGTGTGTGTGTGTGTGTGTGTGTGTGTGTGTTTTATTCTTGCCTTACATACACTTCAACGTGCCTAACCCTTCCCATCCTGTTTTTTTTTTTTTTTTTTCATTACTGCACCGTTTAATTAAGCGTGAATGAGCCCATAATACTTGAAAGAGTTAAGGAAGGCGGAATTTCCTGTTCGACAAGTTTATCTTAAGATGAACACAATTATCTGAAAATACTAATAATGGAAGAATACGTCATCTGACTGAAAATATTTACGAGTACACTTAGGCTCCTGCGACTCACATGCAGCTGAATTTAACCTTCTGGCGTTAGCAAGGATGGAATATGCAGTTTTTCACTCCCAGGGTCCTATGACTTACTCGCAACTAAATATTATCGTCTTGCATTATTGGAAAAAGCAGTCTCTTTTAACAGCGTCAGGCTTTTTTGACTCACTCGCTGCTGAATAATACCGTCTGGCGTTAGCTGGAATAGAATACTTCAGTTGTACCGACCATGACAGAATTAAGGGTGATTGGATTCACATTTTCCAAGCATCGGTAACTCCCAACCCAATGTAATCGTGTGTCGTAATCTGCAGTAAATTATTAGAGACGACGCGATCATGTAAGTTACTCAATTTGAGCTGTGACGCCTTCCTTCGTGTTGGCGAGGGGAGCCCTCGTGCCGTGGCACTGACATGGCTGGATGGCTCCGCTGCCTGGTTATGCAAACGACCCCCAGCTCCCTCCCTACCTCCTGGAAAGGGGATGGTGGCATACAGGAGGGGGACAACTTCAGCCTTAAGTCCAACGGGTTCACATTCTGGGGTCGCAACCTTTCACTGCGAGATTCAGCTTAAACTATTTCATTCCCATTACCTGCAGACGATTTTAATGAAATGGTGAAGCCGTGAGCAAACAAAGCGTTTAAAAAATCGATAACCTCTTCACAGTATTGGCGGAACTTCGATATCTTACACTGGCTGACGTCTGAAAAATGAACTGAACACAGAGAAATTCCATGCAGTCAAGGGGTTGAAAACTGTTCTTGCAACCACCTAACGACTTCACTGGATTAAGTAAGAACCTTTGTAGTAATGCAGTTAACATCCCAACATATCCCTTCAAATCACCCATTATAATAATAATAATAATAATAATAAAACCTCCTCCCGCACGGCCTCTTTCTCCTCTTAATCCTCCCTATACCTTAACGCAGTCACTCTGTGTCGCCTGATGCTTTCATTCAGCTTGAGACAGAAAAAAAAAAAAAATCCCTCGTGATTAGTTTTCCCCAAATCACCATTCATAAAAAAAAAAAAAAAAAAAGCAAACCACTACACTCTCTTTCTCCCCACCTTACTGAGAAAGAGAAATCAATTGCTGTTATCTCTTCGCACTGAAATTGTAAACAACGCTTTCTATCCCACCTTACTGAGAGAAAGAAATCAATCGCTGTTATCTCTTCGTACTGAAAGAGTAAACAACGCTTTATATATCTCCCACCGTACTGAGAAAGAGAAATCAAATGCTGTTATCTCTTCGTACTGAAAGAGTAAACAATGCTTTATATGTTTCCCAGATCACCCCGGAATACTGAAAAGCTCTCCCTTGCCAGCCTCCTTCTCTTTGCCTTCCTCAGTCACTGCCACCGCCACATAATCTAACAGTTCAAGAATAACGGGACTAACAAGGTCCCTACTCGTATATCCCCGGAATCACCTCCGTATACTGAAAAAATAAATAAATAAATAAATACATCCCCTTTAACCTCCTCCTCCTCCTCCTCTTTGCCCTCCCCAGAGAGACACTTCACATCAGTCACCCCCTCTGAGCCACCGCCCTTCTAGATATTAATGGTTACTTCCACCCTGTCTGCCTCTCAACACCTCTCCAATTACTCTTCCTACACCCCTCCTCTTCTCACGTTCGTTCTCTCTCTCTCTCTCTCTCTCTCTCTCTCTCAATCGTTCGGGGTATTAACGTTTATTTTCACCGTATTTGTCTCTCAGCACCTCTCCAATTACTCTTCATACACATCTCTCTCTCTCTCTCTCTCGTCCTCCCTTCTCCCTAACTTAGTTTTCCACTCACTAACTCACTCATTCTCTGACCAACCCACTCACTTCTTCAGTCGCTCACATCCCTTTCTTCACTAACTCATTTTCTCGCTCGCTTACTTTTTTTTTTTTTACTCCCTTACTAACTCACTTTTTCACTAACCCACAAACTCACTAACAAACCAAATTTCTCATCATTTCACTACGTTTCACTCACTTTACAAACTTACTTACTCGCTCACTCAATTATGTATTCACTTAAGTTCTACTCCCTCACAAACTCACTCACATCCTCCCTCCCCACCAACTCACTCTTTTACTTCCCAACTCACTCACTCGCTCACTAGGGGATGTATTGATATATGCTTAGGAGACTTTCAAACACTTCTTCCTGTTTTTTTTTTTTTTCACATGGTTCGTTAACATTCGCATAAATATTAGGTCAATATAAAACGACATAGGATGGACAGAAGAGAATGTACACGTGAAACAGGGAAAACAAATTGCCATGGAACAGGTGTTAAGTATCCACAGCCGAGGAGTATATAGACCTAACACACTCAACCGTGGTTCAAGTGGCTTCTCAACACCTATTACGTAACGATTTATTCCGCATTGTGGAACTTATTCTGTCGTATGTTATCTCATACACTCATACAGTGATGGAGAGGGACGTCTTCTCGAGGTGGCATCAGTATAACCGGTCGGCTCTACTGCCCGGTCATACAAACGTTCCTCAACCTCCAACCTATCTCCCCAAAGAAGGATGGTGGACTGCAGAAGGGAAGTTTCAGCCTGCAGTTCACCGAGTTCACGATCAGATAAGCCTTGGACTGCAATTACTACCACAAACACTGGCATAGTTTGCATGTATGACAGACAAGAATATTATTGTGACATATGCAGAAATAAGCAGGTACAAAAGTAACGTGTCATATATAAAAAAAAAAAAAAAAAAAAGGAGGTACCGTACGATATTAACGTGTCATATGCAGAAAAAAGCAAGGTAAGAAATTAACGTGCCATATACAAAAATACGTAGGTAAGAATATAACGTGTCATATGGAGGAATAAGCAGGTAAGACATTAACGTGTCATATGCAGAAATAAGCAGGTAGGAAATTAATGTGTCATATGCAGAAAGTAGTAATTAAGAAACAAGCAGGTAAGAATTTGGTATGTGAGAAATTTACGAATCACATGCAGAAATTAACAAGAAATAAGCAGGTACGAATATAACGTGTCATAAGCAGAAATAAGCAGGTAAGGAGGACGTGCTGGGGAAGTTCCTTAAATGACGAGAAAATGGTCCCGTATCTGCAATGCGACAATGGGTGGTGCTTCACGTCACCCCTACACAGACAAAAACGTACATACAGTACACAGACACGCACATCCATACAAAAACACAGAGGTCTACACACACACACACACACACACACACACACACACACACACACACACACACACACAATCTGAATAAACAAATGATGGTGAGATGTCTGGTCATAAATACAAACGCAGTGGACTTTTATAGGGTGTTGGAGAAGTTACGGTGCAACACAAGACACGACTTTGTCCCACACTGTTACACTACACACTCATCGCACTGTCAAACTACACTCTGCGTGCCACAATACACACTCTCCCCACACCCCACCACCACACACCACCATACTTCAGAGTGCAGCACCTTTTATCGTCATTACACACTCCTCTCACAACGTTGTACAATACACTGCCACATTACGCCACCCCCACATTGTCATGCTGTACACTACAACACCCCATAGTCATGCTATACACTGCCATACCCCGGTCATGCTATACACTGCCACACCCCACACCCATGCCATACATTGCCGCACGCTACAGTCATATTACGAGTATACAATGCCACTCTCCACGGGTATCAAATACACTGCTACACCTCACGGTCATACTATACACTGTCACACCCCACAATCATACTATACAGTCATACCCCACAGTCACACTACACACTGCCACACCCCACAGTTATGATATACACTGTCAAACCCCATAATCATGCTATACCCTGTCACACTCCACAGTCATACTGTCATGCTGTACACTGTCACATCCCACAGCCATACTATACACTCACACCTCACGGTCATGCTATATACTGTCACACCCCACGGTCATGCTATACACTGCCACACCCCAGTCATACTATACACTGTCACACTCCACAGTCATACCATACAGTGTCACACCCGTCACACCCCACAGTCACGCACCAAAATGTCATACTTTACACTGCCACGCCGCATACTGCCACATTTAACCCTACAGCACCACAGTCACATACATAACCCCCTGCTACACCTTATACAGTCATGCCCCTTCCTCTCTCTCTCTCTCTCTCTCTCTCTTTCACACACGCACACACACACAAAACCACCACACCTCACAACTCATACAGCCATACTTCTCGGTTCCCAAATTTTCCCCATAAAGGAAATAAAACTTTCGAATCTTTCTTTCATTATCATATTTCTTTTCATTCTAATGGTGATGTGGTACGTCTGGCAATTCTGAGTAAAAAAAGAAATCACGTATATGCTATAATATTTCACCTTTGCGAATGATACAACTACCGTAAAAATGATATACGGTTATTGCACTGGGAGAGGCAGTGTAGTATTCCAAACGTTTTTCCTGTGTTTCGAAATGTAAAGCTAGCGGTGGATTATTAAGATTTTTTTGAAAAACTGTACATGTACATATTTACGTCACACTAACACATACATACATACCCACACATATACAAACATACATCACCCTACACACAACTTTAACTATTTCAAAGTATATCGTACTGTGTTTCGGAATACGTACATCATCTACATCTCCCTCACACACCCACACACCCACACACACATTCATTAAACTAATACAAAGTACTTCGTCTGGCATATCAGAGTGTAAGGCAGAACTCTCTCTCTCTCTCTCTCTCTCTCTCTCTCTCTCACACACACACACACACACACACACACACACACACACACAGTCACCTAACTCAGCCTAACTTCTGCCTTAGCACAGAAGGTAAAATTTGCAGCGGTGGAAGTTATAATTTGTTTATGTCCGCCTGCATGAGACTTTAATCAGCGTACTTTGCATCCTGGTGTGGTAAAAGTGCTGGTCGGAAAAAATGAGAAGAAAATAAACATGTATCTACCAACATGTATAAACCAACAAAACCACCTCTGCTCGGATATTTTTTCTTTTTAACATTTATTCGTGGTGCTGCCAGATGATAATTTTTAAAGAACCGGGAGGTAACAAAGGTTGTATGTAACAACCTCCAGTTCGAAAAGCTTCTCCAAAGCTAAATAAAATCGTCTGAAGACAGCAAGAATAAACTAACAACTATGCACAGATACGAGCATAAGCCTACGAGTTAACCACTTCAATACAAGAGGCATCCTATAAACTTCACCACATCATCCGTTCGGTAACCAAAAGAAAAGAAAAAAACAACCTCAGTTTCTCCGCGAAACCTGGTGGCCAAAAATGTACCACTAATTTTGCCACCGCGTCTTGGGTTTGGCTTGAGTGTTACCGGAAAGTGTCCCGAGTTTCTTGGGTTCAGCTATGATCGTTTTCCCCTCCTGTCTAATCAACGGCGTATTTCGGGTAATTCCTTCAGCCTGAGGACGTCGTTTTTTCCCTCCTTGCTGCTGCCAGACGATTTAAGTAATTTTGAAGATCCTCGTAGAATAGAAGACGTTAATGACGACTACACCTAACTCCCCCAGTTTTGAGTCAATCCTTAATAAAATCGTCTGGAAACTACACGAAAATAAAACACATCCTAATAGTGAATGGATTACGCTGAGCACGGCCTTGAAGTTGAGCATATTCTCCCCGACGCCTGGCGGAAATAAATATATCCCTAACTTTGCAACAGTTTCGGTCTGAACTTGGGTACTACCAGAACTATCTTGAGTTTGGCCTGCCTTTTTTCGTCTCCTGAATAATCAAGGCGCATCGTGCTTACCTTATGAATATTCGCCACGTTCCCCTCTAAAATAATTGTATCAACGTTAACTCCTTTAATCCAGTAAAGTGTTTCATACTCTACTATTCCTATCTCCAGACTATTTTATTTAGCTTTGGAGAGATTATATGAAAAGGGATTACTTGTTACTAAGAGAGATCTTTTCTATCTTAATGCAAAATCGTCTGGATGTAGCAAGAAGAAAATGGGCGTCACTGGACTAAAAGGGTTAACCCACCCCTTTTTGGTCGTGGTTTAAGTATTCTCTCTCTCTCTCTCTCTCTCTCTCTCTCTCTCTCTCTCTCTCTATCTTTGACTATGATATTTTTTGTGTATTAATAAAAGGTGGTGAATCAAACTTGTCTGTAATGATAAATATTCACCACAACCCCAACTGGCAATAACTGTAGCAATCTAAACAATCCAAATCTTCTACGTCTTGAAGTGGATCTGAGTGTTGCCATAAACTAACTTGGTTTTGGCTATTTTTCGTCTCCTGAATAATCAAGACGTATCGCGCTTACGTTATGAATATGCCCCACGCCTCTCAGATATAAATGTATCACCTTTAATCTTCCCCGTCTTGGTCTTGGCTTGATTACTACCAGACAATGTCTTGATTTTCTGATATATATTTTTTTTCCCTTCTTTGCCTCTCCAGGCCTTCTTCTTCTTCTTCTTCGTCGTCGTCGTCGTCTCTTCTTTGACTCTCCACGCCTTTTTCTTCTTCATATTATTCTTCTCTGTCTCTCCACGCATTCTTCCTCTTCTTCATCTCCTTCGTTTTCGGCTTCTTTGTCTCTCCACGCCTCGCGTCGGTGATAAATGTACTCGTACACATAACCTTACAACCCCGTCTTGCTCTGGGTTTGAGGGTGGACGAAAATGTCTCGTTTTTTGGTCATGATCCCCTTCCTTTCTCCTGTATTCAAGGACGGTGTATTAAGGATATGTCAATTAAGGTAAGAAGAAAAACATTCTCATGTCCTTAAGCATATTCTTGTATCCACTGTCTGCAATAAACCACTTAAACACGAAGACGTAATTTTTATGTTATTCTTTTTGCAGGAGACGATTTCATTTAGATTAAGAAAGCACTCTAGCTGTGAAGAGATTAATGAATTCTACATCTAACTCCCCCAGTTCGAAAAGTCTCCGGAGTTCAATGTAACTGCTTGGAGAGAGGACAAATTTAAAGAAAAAGACTTCATTGTGGAGAAGGGTTTCAATGCATCAACCTTAAACATACCCCGTCTTGTTCTGAGTGTCGCCAGCTAATGTCTTGGTTTTACTTTTTTTCTCCTGCATAATCAAGAATGGTGTATGTAGAAAACTTTTAAATTCTTCACATTCCCTTTCGGAAGTAACTAGCAGTCTAAACCTAACTTTTCTTATCTTGGTCTGAGCACTGCCATTAACTGTCTTGTGCTATGGCAGTGAGCTTTTCTGTCTTACGAATAACCAAGAGTTAGACCATTTTTCAGTAGACTCCTCACGTCCCATGTCGGCAAAATATGTTTACTAAATCTTACGCCCCCGCCATGTTATAGTCTTGAAAGCTACCACACTGCAAACTGACTTGTCGCTTGCTCAGGTATTTTTCGTCGCCTGCAGAATAAAGGAGTGTGTATCCAGCGTATCTCAGTTGCGTTAAGTAGTCTCACTGTTGGCAATAAATGTATCATCCACTGTGTATTCTTGTTCTGGTCTGAGTGTTGCTGTTTTACAGTATATTATTATTATTATTTTTATTTTATTTTATTTTTTTTAAGCCTGCAGGCCACCACTCATCTCTTATATTTATCAATCATATCTCTAGATGATCAAGCTGAACTTAACCTTCATGTCCCCTGTCGGAAACATACAGGGTGTGCATCATCCATGGTGCAAACCTGTCTTACCTTGGCCTGAGTGCTGCCGAAACTGTCTCCAGTGTTGGCCGTAATCCTCCTCGCTTCTTGCATCAAAATCGGTGTACAACATATCTCGATAAAGTTTGGCATATTTCCCAAGACTCTGTCGCTAATTTTTGTATCCATCTTAACCCATTGGTGATTTGGGTCCTTTAAAGAAGAAAATGGGAAATTTCAAGTGTACAAAGCGAGGGGAGAGGGGCAGCTGAGTTCAGACCTGCGAGCTTCGCAACTCTGAACCGACAGTCGGTGGGCGGTACGCTAAGTGACTTCCAACAAAATCCCACACCAGGAACCCCGGACACTTATGGGTTAACAGTACCTTATGTTGGTTCTGACTTGAATGCATCTGAAACTTTATTTTTTTAAAATAACAGAACAGAGTAAGGAAAAACAATACGAATTAAAAAAAAAATCCATACATCAATTACTGGTGTACTCCATTCAAAAAAAAATCTGTAACAGTTGGGACTTGAACAGCTGTAGGTTGAAGTTTGGGGGGAAACTTGTCTTAGCTACGATCCTTTTTGCATTTTAGTTATGACCCCTTTCGTCGTCTGCATAAGCAAGCTCATCTCGAATCAGCCAAGCATAGTATCTACATCCGCTGGCGGCAATAAATATATCTGAGTGCCGTCGACAATGTCTCCGATTCTGCCAGTGATCCTCTTGCTCGTCTCTTGCATTATCAGGGCGGGGTATCACGGGCATTAACATCTGTACCATCAAATATTCATGAGGGAAGTCGAAAACGAGGCGATATTGGAGGCAAAGTAACTCCATGACTGCTGAAAATTACGGTACTCGACTCCGAAAGGCGAGGTGGCGCCAAAAATTCGGCGGGGAAGGAAGGTGACATCGATTACTCACTAGAGGAGCAAAGTAACGTCAAATCTTCATCAGAGTAGTAATATGGCGTCAGATATTCAGCAGGGAAGTAAATGGCGTTATATATTATGCAAAGAAATAAAATGGGACCAAATATTCAGCAAAGAAGGAAAGCTGGGACAAATACTCAACAACAAAAGCAAAGTTGCGTCAAATATTCAGCAAAGAAGCAAAGTGGCGCAAAATTTTCAATAATGAAGCAAAGTGGTGTCAAGATTCTGAAAAGATGCAAAGTAGCGTCAAATATTCAGCAGAGAACTAAATTCCCGCCAAATTCTTAGCAGTGAAGCAAAACAGCGACATGTATTCAAGTGGGAATTAAAGTGGTACCAAATATTCAGCAGAGATGCAGAGACATACGACTCAGTGGAGAAGCAAACTGGCACCGAATACTCAGCAGCAAATCAAAGTGGCGCCAAATATTCAACTGAGAAAGAAAGTGGCATTAAATATTCAGCAAAGAAGCAAAGTGATGCCAAATACTCAGCACGGAAAGAGAGTGGATTTCAATATTAAGCAAAGAAGCAAAGTGGCGCCAAATAATCAGCAGAGAAGCACAGAGGCACCTGATATTCAGCGGAGAATCAAAGTAGAGCCAAATACTCAGCAGCGAACTAAAGTGGTGCAAAATGTCCAGCAGAGAAGCAAAGTGGTGCAAAATATTTAGCAAAGGAGCAAAGTGGTACCAAACACTCAGATTTCATGAGTGACGTCAAACACTCAACTGCCAGGGGTTTGGTCTGTTTCTCGCAAGATGGCGGTGTTATCAGTGGCCTTATGTGCCTTTACGTATCTCGGCTATTAACTGAAACAATCCACTGAACTCACAAAAGCTACAATTATATACACAGGCTGGGTGGCACGTTTTGGGACTGATGAGAAGTTTGTATTTTCAGTTTTTCGTTTTTCTACATTCTGCTCACCCCATTAATAATAACGGGATGATGACGATGATGATAATGGCGATGACGATGACAATGATGATGGACAGATGATGATGACAACGACGACGACAAGGATACTGTTGTGGCCGCTAAGGATGATGATGATAATGTTGTTGCTTAAACTGTGAACTATAACATGAAACAAATTCGCGTATAAAACATTTAATCTTACTCATCAGTCATTCAAAATCAGGGTGAACACAATTATCCTCAACATCTGATATACCCCTTTTCACTTTAAACGTGTGTGTGTGTGTGTGTGTGTGTGTGTGTGTGTGTGTGTGTGTGTGTGTGTGTGTGTGTGTGTGTGTGTGTGTGTGTGTGTGTGTGTGTGTGTGTGTGTGTCCTTACATATATACATCTCACTGGTTAAATAGTTAATTCACTTGCCAGCGCAGTGTTTGTGGAAAGACTCATTTGCATCCCCTTGATTTTCTCTGTATTTAGCGGCTGACAGTGTTATTGCAGCCATGCGTTTCTCCCAACTTGTTTTCATCAACGGGTCTGTTATTCTCTCTCTCTCTCTCTCTCTCTCTCTCTCTCTCTCTCTCTCTCTCTCTCTCTCTCTCTCTCTCTTTCTATGGCCACGGGATTAACCTCTTCACTATGAGTGGTCTTTCCTAAAGTGAAACGACATTTCTGGTCTCAATAAAACAAAAGATTTCTTAAAAGCCAGCATTACTCTGAACTACCTCCTCAGCTAAGAAAAAGCCTTCCATAAGCTGAATATAATCGTCTGATGGCAGCAAAAAAGAAACAATTTTGCCCTTATGCTCGAGGAGGTAAGGGATACGTTTGTTCTGAGACTACTGAAGAAGTAACAAACAGCAGAAATGAAGTAATCAAAAGAGGAAAACAACTTTAAACATAACTGTCGTACTCTAAACTAGGTTTCGCACGTGAACCACATTTTACTCTGATCATGTGAGACAGACGCGGGCAGCTGTATCTCACTTGGACGCACCCACATAATCCACTTGACCCCTGCATCGACATACTCGTATATGTTTTGCACACGCAATTATCTCCCACGTTCACTGCCAGCAAGAACACAACAACCTACAACGACAAGGTCGCTCCACTGACATTGGACACATGAGGCCTTGATGCACACAGGTATGCTCACTCTCCAGAAGGTCTGGGCGCAACTCACGCAGCTGCAGCCATGTAGTGCTGGCAGTACCCCGAGAGGAGTGTAAGTCAGGCCCCACACCATTTGTCTTACCAAAAGCTCAGTAAGGCCGGGGGAATAGAAACTGGGCCCTTCTTCATTTTCCAAGGTGTCAGGGTTTGGGGGAAGCACCAATGGCCCCGCCAAAAAATTATGGCTTATGTACTGACTGCACAAGTCAAAGCAACATTCTACTCGTAGCAGCAAAATATCTGTCTGGCAGACTCCGGCTTCCCTCCAGCTTATGGAGACTTTCCTCTTTCCATTGCACCCATCGACCTTATCCTGTTTTATATCTGTCCCACTTCCACCTCCTTATGTAACATAACATCAGACCTGAGTGTGATATCCTATGGACTTCTGGACCTTATCCCTTGTCTGTATCTAGAGTTGGATGCATTAAAAAATGCCGCCACATACAGTACAACACAGACCCATCACAGCAACAGACAGCAGTGTGTGGGGGTGGGAGGGCTGGCCACACAGAGGAGGTGAAAAGTGTTATGGTGGAATTATTCATGGCGACAGCCTTTACCTTCACCTCAAGCCGGGGAGGAGCAACAAGGGAGAAGGGAGAAGTGGCAGAGAAGAAGTGGCGGAGGAGAAGTGAGGAGGAGGGAAGTGGCGGGGGAGAAGCAGCACAGGG
This sequence comes from Coenobita brevimanus, assembly GCF_032717465.1. NCBI lineage: Eukaryota > Metazoa > Arthropoda > Malacostraca > Decapoda > Coenobitidae > Coenobita > Coenobita brevimanus. The sequence continues at coordinate 8,001,108 of NC_137015.1, forward strand.
GAAGTGGCGGGGAAGAAGTAGCGGTGGAGAAGTGGTGGGGAAGAAGTAGATGAGGAGAAGTGACTTGGGAGAAGTGGCAGCGGAAAAGTGGCAGGGGAGAACTGGCAGGAAAGAAGTGGCGAGGTAGAAATGGTATAAGTGACAGAAAACAAGTGGCAGGAGAAAAGTGTTAGGGGAAAGGGGAGACGCTGCAAGGTAGAGTTGGGGGAAGAAGGGAGAGAAGAGGAAAAAGGGAGACACAAGGGAAAGAAGATGGAAAGGGATGAGCGAAGAGGAGGGTTATAGAGGGGAGAGAGAGGAGGCAGAGAGACAGAAAGAAGTAACGAGAGGGGAAGAGGGTGAGGGGAGTGGAGAGGAATTACTTTTGAGTGGGGAGGAGATTGACGAAAGGAGAGGGGAGCGGAAAGGAAATTTGGCGTGCAAAGATAAGGTTTGAAAACGGGGAGAGAAAGATGGAAGAGGGGAGAGATGATGGAAGAGGGGGAAAGAGGATGAATGAGGTAAGCAGGGATAGATATGGAAGAAGGAAGAGGATGAAAGAGGGAAGCTGGGATGGACATGGAAGAGAAGATAAACATGGAAGAGGGAAAAGAAGATAGACATGGAAGAAGGAACAGAAAATAGATATGGAAGAGGGAAGAGAAAATAGATATGGAAGAGGAAGAGAAAACTGATATGGAAGATGGACGTGAAGATAGATATGGAAGACGGAAGAGAAGGTAGATATGGAAGAGGGAATTCAGGATAGATATAAAAGAGTACAAAGGAGTACAAAGGAATGCAAAGGGGGGAGGGGGCAGAGAATGAAGAGGGAAGAGAACGAAGGGAGGAAAGAGAATGAAGAGGGAGGAAAGGATGGAAGCAGGAAGAAACGATGGAAGAGGGGAGAAAGGATGGAGGAGGAAAGAAAGGATGGAAGAGGAGAGAGGAAGCAAGATGGGGAAAGGGAGAATTTGATATGTGGAGAGGGAAGAAGTAAGGGGAGAAGGAGAAAAAGGGAGGGAGAGAGGGGAGACGTAAGGGGAGAAGAAGAGTGAGAGAGGGAGAGTGGGGAGGGGAAACTTGGAGTGGTGGGAAAGCAAAAGGAGGAAGGGAGGGGGAGAGGGTTAAGGTGGAGGAGAGGAGGAGATTGAGGGAGCAATGGCTGAGAGAAGGGAGGAGAAGGAATCGGGGAGTGATGGGGAGGGGAAAGGGAGGGGGAAGGGGATAGTGGAAGGATAATGGAGGGAAAGGAGGGAGAGGTGGGGAGGGAAGGAGAGATAATGTCCTAGCAATCACAGAGTTAAAAATTTCATCCACTGTAATCTCTCTGCTTCATCGACACACTCCAAAATAGCACCAGACGACTTTGTTCAGCTGAGAAAAATCCTGGGAGTCAGGGGGTTACTGGCCTCATCACACCAGCTGGTACTTCCTAACTCTTCAACAGGAAAAATAGGATGTTAAGTAACGATGTCATGTCAGTTTGGTTAATGAACTATCCCTGGTAGTATAAAAAAAAAAATGAGTAAATAAATAAACAAGGAAACAAAGTAAAAAAAAAAAAATGGTTTGGGATGCAAGTGAGCCACAAAAAATATCTTTGGCGCATCACGTAAGTTAATGGAGAAACTATTAACATTTTTAGGCTTCATGGCTCAATCTTTGCTTAACAAAATCGTCTGGCGTTAGCTGGAATAAAATATACTAGAGTTGTCCCGTCCATGAGAAGGTTACTAATCTGTATGTAATTTAACCCTCTCACTGTTCTGTTTGAATATACTGTACGAATATATCTCACAAACTAGGGACGCTTTTATCCATCAAAGAAAAATCTTAGTTAAAAGGTTAAAAATATGAAAAAAAAAAAACTATATCCCTTCCATTTCGATTCTGGAGCTTAGGTATATAATTCTGGTTAACTCCTGATGGTTTCCTTTTTATCACACAGAAACCCTCCGCCGCCAAAGGTTTAAGCTATGACTGAATATCACCTTAACTTTCCGTTATTTTCTGAAGTCATCACCATTTTCCCCCTAACCTATTTCCTACTATCATCAACTGAGGCGTAACCGAGACTTTCACAGGATTAGACGGGGCTGAATGAAGGTAAGGCCAAATTTCACTGGATAGTACGATAGTTCCCTTACCGCTTGGATTTTTCCCTGTCCGAATTTTATGTTTTCACTGTCACGTAAAAAATAAAGATGATTTTTATATGTGCTGTCAGTCTGGTCTTGCGGTTAGTTTACATTCTACTCTCCTCCAACCAAAGAGATCTTAATCTAACAATTTAACTAAAATAAACCTAACTGGACAATCTATTACCAAAACTTACGTAGTCTATCTTAACTCCATCACTATGATGCCGCTGTTAATTTTTATCATACTACCACCACGTGAACATATCAAGTAATTTCGTTCAACTACAGCAGTAATGCGATTGAGTCAAGTTTATCCACAGGTAAATGAAATCGTCTGGATATAGCACGAACAAAACAACTAGCAAAATAAACCCGTCTCATAGCCCTAGGGTTAAACAGGTTTTCAGTGACATAAGAGGTCAGCTGGTTAATGTCAACTCGAGAGAAAGTTTCCGGCACAGACTCTTCTCCCTACGGTCTTAGCCAACAGAGACGCCGAAATAGTTCCGCCAGCAGGATGACTAGCAAGTTCACACACACGAGAGAGAGAGAGAGAGAGAGAGAGAGAGAGAGAGAGAGAGAGAGAGAGAGAGCATACTGTAGTTGCTTTATTAATACAACGTCGTCATATCGACGGTGATCACCCATACCAACACAGAACCATTTTCCTTTACATTACTGACTCCTTGTTCATCCATCTGGCCATCCAATCCTTTCTCGACACCATGTTACTCTTAATTCTTTCATTTTTCCTCCACAGCAACAACAACAACAGTCCACTGACTATGTACTCACTGCATGGTCAATTGGCACCATCATTTTCAATATTGTACGCTCTTGTCCAGATGTTTCAGCTGGTGGTGTGTCGTTTATTCTTCTCAGGCATGGGGTACAGCAGGTGAAGAAACACGATCGTACTTTCGCTCGGCCATTCTGAAACAAAAATAAGAAGAGAGTTTTGATACAACCTCGCCTACTATTTCACTTCTTCTGTTTCTCACTTCACTCCGCTAATCTCACTTCCCTCTGAAGGCTAATATTCCTAAGCTGAGAGAGGCTTGGTTAAGTTTCTGTGCCCGGAAATTACAGTTAATGATGGAATAGCTATAATCGTTATATCTCAAACCTCTTCATCATGGTGACTTATTTTTTTCTTTTTTCAATTTTGATATCATCACGGCTTTTTTGCTATCATTGAGGCTTGCAGAAGTGGAGAAAGCAGTAAAACAGTTAAAGAATAATAAGGCACCAGGGGAGGATGGTTTATTTCCGGAAATGTTTAAAGTGGAGGGGGATAGATTAATAATGATCTTGACCAAGCTATTCAATAAGATATGGGTGACGGGGTTACTACCATCAGTTTGGAAGAATGGTGTAATTGTTAAAGTTCCGAAGAAGGGAGACCTGAGTGAATGTGGTAATTGGAGGGGAATCTCTTTGTCACCGATAGCTTTGAAAGTTTTCAGTAGAGTGTTGTTAAATAGGTTGGAGCCGGTGGTTGAGGGTATTCCGAGGGATGAACAGGCTGGTTTTAGAAAGGGACGTGGTTGCAATGATCAGATCTTTATAGTTAGGCATTTGATGCAGCAAGTTAATGAAATGAGAGTACCGTTAAGTCTATGTTTTGTTGATTTTGAAAAGGCTTTTGATAGTGTTTCGAGAGAGACTATGGGGAAGATCATGAGACATTATGGAATACCAGAGGAGTTTGTGAGGGTCATTATGAACATGCATGAGGACACATTTTGTAAAGTGATGGTTGATGGTTGTCTGAGTGATTCGTTTGAAGTCAAGTCCGGAGTAATTCAAGGTGGTGTTCTATCGCCTTTACTACTTATATTGGTCATTGATTACATTATGAAACGTGTTGGAACAGAAACCGGTGCAGGTATACTTTGGGGAGAGAACAGGAAACTTTTGGATTTAGATTATGCAGATGATATAGTTTTGATTTGTGATGGGCCAGAAGAGATGCAGAGAGTGTTGGACTGTTTGGTGAGTGAAGGTTGCAAGGTGGGTTTGGTTATTAATTGTGGAAAAACTGAAATAATCAATATGAATATGGAAAATGCGCAGGAATGTGTAATTGGAGGTATGGTTGTAAAGCAAGTTGATAGGTTTAAATATTTAGGTACTTATTTAGCCAAGGATGGTTCTTTGAACTTTGAATTCGAGGAAAGGTTAAAGAAGGCTAATCAGGCAATGGGAATGCTTAAAAATATTTGGAATAATAACAATTTTTCTGTGCATACAAAAATCAAACTTTATAAGGTAATGGTTAGGAGTATCTTAATTTATGGACACGAGTCTTGGTACAGCACAGTGACTATGGAAAATAAATTCTTGGTGTTTGAAAATAAAGCACTTAGAAGAATATTAGGAGTTAAGTGGTGGGAAAGGATACCAAATAGTAGAATCAGAGAAATAGCGGGAGTGCAGCCGGTCGATGAATATGTTAGGTTCTCACGATGGAAGTGGCTAGGACATGTGTATAGGAGACAGGGAATAGTACGAGGTACACCAGGGTGGGTGGCACTTGGTAGGAGAGGCAGAGGAAGGCCAAAAGAGACGTGGGTGAGGACAGTGAGACGGGAAGCTGGAGATGAGTGTTGGGGAGATCTTGAGGAGTTAGCACAAGATAGGATGTGGTGGTGTGAGTTCATCGAGGCCCTATGCATCCCCGAGGGTGCCACTGGAAATGATTGATTGATTGATTGATTGCTATCATCACACGATTTTATTTCAGGTACGGGAGACCTTCTGAAGTGCAGGGGTTAGTTGCAGCCTTCACTAACCCCTTTAGTACGAGTGCTTAAAATCGTCTGAAGTACGAAGAATGAAAGACTAAGTCATCTTTGTGAAAAGGTTAACTTGAGGATGTGTGTGTTGGGGGCAAAGTACTAACAGCCAAAATAACGTCTGAAATCGCCCCTGTCTGTAGGCCATTCCTTTAAAGCATATGACAGCCTATATCATTCTTCCCATACCCATGATATTACTCATCTTAGGAGAGTGTCCATGTTATGAAGCAGTTAATAAAGGCTGTATTTAACCCCTCCAGTCCGAACAGTCTCTCTTTAAACTACTACTACTATACTACTACTACTACTCTACTACTACTACTACTACTAATAATAATAATCGTCAAGTGAAAGCAAAAATATAAGAGGAAGAAACTGACATCCTCATGTTGAAAGAGTTATATTCTGTACCATACTGTGACGCAGGTTAAGCCGTGTCCGCGGGCATGTCGTAGGAAGTACAAGCTCCTGCCACCCGGCTCTAACTTATTCAGTCTGGCTGGAGAGGGACACTTCTTCGTGGTGGCACCATTATAAATGTCTCGGCCATACACGCATCCCTCAATTCCTTCCATATACTCCACAATTACGATGGCAGAATTGCATAGGAGCAGCTCTGGTCTACATTCCACCGGGTTCAAGTCCATATAAGGCACGGGACAACAACAACAACAACAACCACCCATTCAATACGTGATGTCTTTCCAAAGCTGAATAAAATCTATAGGAACAGTATGTTACAGTACTGAAAACGTAAATGGATTATACCGGTATAAGTCTTTCAGCACAAAAGGCCATTCCAAAAACTAATATAATCGTCGAGGTAGCAAGAACAAGGATGAGTAATCGAACTGAAAGGACTGAAAGGGTCGGAATTCAGAAAAGAGTTTCCAGGCATTTGGGATGTGTTCTTTAGAGCTTTTGCGATGTGATATCTGGCCTCCAAATTTCAAAATATATTCTCTACTAGTCTCTCCAAATATTTCTTTTCTTAATATTTTGTGTTTATTTTGTGTATTTCGAAATCCGAAATGGAACCAAATATGTTTTTCCAGGTTAAAATACTTTTCAGTATTTTAGACAAAGCTGATTGAACATTTCCATGTGTGTCAGTCTTCTGTTACTGCCAGTGGTTGAGGTACAATTCATTTTTGTTTTTTCGCTGTTGTGGCTACAGGCTGACCTGAAGAACACCTCTCCTGATGAAAGCACTAAACAAATAACAAACCATTTCAACCCACTTCAAAACAACAAGCCTTCGTTATTTGTTTTAATTTAGTCCACAGTAAATTACGAAAAGATTTCTCATTATAGTTCCATCGCTAACTACAGTATAAAGCTGATTTGCCAGTTTCCCGCAATTTCGGTTGTATGAAAAAAGTTGTAATAATCTGGAACACGTCCCTGAAATATAACTGTCGTTTCCTTTTTCCTCCCTACCTCTCCCTATATTTACCCTCATTATATACCTCCATTCTCCTCATCCTCATCTTTCTCTTCGCAAGATATTTATTTCCACCCTACCTCTCCTGGACTTCGCTCCCTTCATTAATTTTCGTCTTCTTCTTGTATCTGCCTCCACACCATCATCCCTCCTTTCCCCCCTTCTCTTCTCCCCCTCCTTTTCCTTTCCTCCTATATATCATACTCAATTTCTTTGTCTACTTTCTTACCACTCCTCTCACCTCGTCCCCACCTCATCCCCGCACAGACTCCTCCCCCTCTCTCCCCACCACCCTATGTTTTCTTCATATCTTTTCCCTTCATCCCTTTTCCCCATCCCTTCTCCTCTCCTCTCTGACTCCCTCCCGTCTCTTCCCTCCTTCTTCCTATCTCTTACTAGCCTTCACCCTTGTTCCCCCTATCGACTCCCGCCTCCCTTTACCCACACCTATTCCTTATTTTCTCTCCCTTCTCCCTCTACCTCTTTCGTCCCTTCATTTCTCCTTCCTGCCTCCTTACTTTTACCTCCCCCTCCCCATCTCCCTCATCCATTCGCTTCTCCTCCCAGCTTCCTCCTATCTTCACCTTTCTCCTCCCTTCTTCTCCTCCTCTCCTCCCTGCCTCCCTATCTTCACCTCCCTTTTCTCCCTGCCTCCCTATCTTTTACATCCTCCTCCCTCTCCTCCCTGCCTATCCTTATTTTCACATTTTTCCTCCATCTTTCTCCTCTCCTCCCTGACCCCCATCTTCACCCTTCCCCCCCTCTCTCTCCTCCCTGCCTCCCCATCTTCACCCTTCCCGACCTCTCTCTCCTCCCTGCCTCCCCATCTTCACCCTTCCCCCACCTCTGTCTCCTCCCCGTCCCCGTATGTTCATCTTTCCCCCTCTCTCTCTCCTCCCTGCTTCCCTATCTTCACCCTACCCCACCTCCCTCTCCTCCCTGCCTTCCCCTTATTTTCACCCTCCTTCTTCTCCGACCTCCCCCCCTCGACCTCAGTAACAATCTGGTCCCTGCATGATGACTTCCCGCCCGCCGACTGATGGCTTTTTAATCCAGATCTGATGTCCGCAGTACCGGCGTCGGGGTGACATTATCATATAGATGTCTCCGCGCCCAGTCACCCACCTGGACGCTCACATAATTCGCACAGCTGTTTTTCACCACTGTTTTTTCTTTCTTTTATCTCGCTGGGTCCGCGGTGGTGAGGCGGAACTGATGGTGTGTTTCGCGGTGGGTGAATCCTTGCAGTGTATTTGTCCACGTGTTAGGATGTTCATTTTTATTAAACTTTCTGGTAGGAAACTCGGACTGCTGATGGTGCTGACCTCTAATGTAGTCAGCAGGAACCGAGCCCATTGTTGGGTAGAGTCACTTACGTACTTTACTGTGGTCATTGCCAGACGATTATATTTCAGCCGTGGGAAATTCCAGCCCCCTCACCCCCCCCCCTAAAAAAAAAAAAAAAACAGAAAATGAAAACAAAAAGGGTTACACATTGTCTCGATAATTCTTTCGCAGGATAGGCCAGTACGAAACTCACATAATTTTTTCATACAACCACCAGACGACTTTACCTGCGGCAAATCTTCCTCTCTAGAAATAGTTATAGATCAGAGGTACAATGATAGGTACTTTACTCCCTTAACTATCAGACCAATTTAAGTAGTGAGTGTAGTAATGGTGCCGCTGAGGTCACATCATTCTGGTAATATGAACTTGGGTGGAATAATCAAACTTCTCTGATTCACTCTACAAGGTTAAATTCCAAACCTACGAGTATGTGGGGCTATTCACTTTATATACGTTGAGTTTATGTCACCTGGACGGCTTTGATAACTGTTTTAGAGTACCAGAATAAACGCAGAACCTCCTGTGGTCAGGTCGGTAGCGTGTTCGAGTACCAGTTCTCCTGATCTGGTCTCAGTTGCACAAGACGGGCCGGGGATTCACGTACGGTAACCTCTCATGTGGTTTCACACGTGCGAACACTGTCCAGGCTCCTTTCATAACACACCACACACACTCTCACACTCACAAACATAGCCACTCCAATACAGTTTCCATGTACATTTCTCACTCTACATTTTTCTAGAGCCGTCCACACCTATTGTACACCCATGCATGAAGTAAAGGGTGGGGGAGGGTCACGTCTCCAGCGACAGACAGCTGTGTTCCGCGGCGCTGCGGATCTGTTGCAATTCAGGACCCAAAAAATACGGAAGTATGAAGTATGGATTCATGCCCATGTCAGGTGTGTACCCTAGCTCCAGAAAGTATCGGCGTATACTCTAGTTAGTCTAGTGTGACTATTTGGAGACCAGCGACGATATGTATTGGGATGTGCCTGTTGCTCCGGCAGCACGTTGACAGCCCTCTACTCCTGCTGAGTTGCCAGCGTTATGTATGGACATATAGTTTGTCGTACCCATTCCACACGTTTGTAATTACACAAACATCTGTATAAATGCACCCACATACTGACCAACCCTCGCAACATGTCACAAGTTGAACGTATCTTTTCGGTAGTCGTCGATCACACCCTGCACCGATACTTTCTGGAGGTAGTGTACAAGCCGGCCGCTACAATACAAACTCAGCCTACAGAATACACTTGGAATATACATGTATCTAAAACCATAATCGTTCGGGTTTGCCTGGATGAACTTCGGCATGAGGCGTGTGGCAACAGACGGAAATAGACAGGGTGGTGACAGAGGAGCTCAAGAGGTATTTTTGTCGTGTTGCCGTGGGGAAATTCCGGGATTAGGCGTGTGGCACGAGGAGGAGGAGGAGGAGGAGGAGGGGGAGATGGTGGTGGTGGTGTACATCGGGCAAGGGAGGAGTAAAGTTCTGAATTTTCCTTCTGGTGCTGAGTTCTGTCACTTATGTTTTTCTTTTTTAATTATTTTCTCTTCTATTCTCTGTTTTTTGTCTTCTTTTATTCTGCTCTCTTTTTACCAGCCTCTTATTTCCCCTTTTCCTTTCTTCTTCATTCAGTCATTGTTTTTTTTTTTTTCTTTTTTTTTCCTCCCTCTCCTTTTTTTTTTCCTTACCTTCTTCACTTATTTTTCTTTTTATTCTTCTCGCTTTTTCTCTGTTTCCTTTCACATCCCTCTTCTTTTCTTCTTTTCTTACTCTTCTTCTCATCTTCCGTCTCGTCCCTCCTCTCCTCTTTTCCTTCTCTTCGTCTCTTCTGTTTTTTTCCTCATCTCGTCCGTTTCCTCTTCTCCCTTTCCCTGCTCGTCCCTTCCCTCTTCTCCCCATCCCTGCTCGTCCCTTCCCTCTTCTCCCCATCCCTGCTCGTCCCTTCCCTCTTCTCCCCATCCCTGTTCGTCCTTTCCCTCTCCCCAGCTCGTCCCTTTCTTCCTCTCCCCTTCCCTGTTTTTCCTTTCCTCTTCTCCACTTCCCTGTTCGTCCTTTTCCTCTTCTTCCTCTACTCTCTCCTACCATACTTCTCTTCCCCTCTCACTTCCCTTAATGTCTTTTCTCTTCTCTCCAGACTGTTCTCTCTTTCTCTCTTCTCTTACCTACTCTTCCTTTGTGTTTTTTCTTTCTCTCACTTCTCCCCTCTCCTCTCCCTTTCTCTTGTCTTTTTCCATCCTGTCTCATCTCTTATCTTCCACTCTGCTCTTTTCCTCTCACCTTTTTTCTCTCCCACGCCCTCCTTCTGTCAATTTCTTCCCCTCTCTTCTCTTCACTTCCTTTCTTCTCTTCTCTTCTTTTCCTCTCTTCTCCTGCCTTCCATTCCTTTATTCCTTTTTCTTCTCATTCCGTACTCGTCCTCCTGTCTTTTCCTCTCAACTCCTCCACATTCTTTCATTCCCTCCCTCTCTCCCTGTTCTCTTCTCTCCTCTCCGTCTTAAATATTTTCCCTTAATTAATGTAACATAGTCTTCTCTCTCTCTCTCTCTCGCTCTCTTATCCTATACCATATTTTCTCCTCATTTGCATTTTCTCCTCATCTATTCTCTTATCTTTCTTCCCTGATTACCTTTGTCTCTTCTCTTTCTTTCTGAATGCTTTCCTTCCTACCCCATTTTCTTATTCTACTTTTCCTTCCCTTCTTCCCTTCATTCCTTCTTTCTTTCCACTCTTCCTTCCCCTTTTTTTTCTTCCTTTCTTCCTCCTCCTCGTCCATCTCCTCCTATACTCTTTTCCTTTCTTCCTCTCCGTCCTTTCTCTTTTTCTTCCCCTCTTCCTCTCTCTCCTCCCTCTCCTTCTCCTTTTCTCTCTTCTTAACTCCTCGCCTTCTTTAAGTTCTTATATCTTTCTTCACTTTCTTGTTTCCTTCCTTTTTCTTTCTTATATTCTTGATCTCTATCCTTCCTTTCCTTCAATTCTTGTCTCCCTTCCTTCCTCTCATCTCGTTTTCCTTCTTCATCCTCTCCCTTCTCTCCTCCTATTTCTTCTATAATTATTCTCAATCTTTTTCCTCTCTCTCTCTCTCTCATAGTACTCATCTCCTTTTTCATTTCCTGCTTTCTCTCCTCCTCCTTAATTTGTCTTCTTTCATATTCTCAGGTCCATCATATACTGCGAATTATCTTCCTATTTCCTAATTCAACTTCTCATTTTTTTTTTAATTCTCATATATTCTCTTTCTTTACTACCTTTCTCTCTTCCTTTCCCTCCTCCTTCCCTTCTTTCTTCCTCCTTCGTCTCTCTCCTTCCCTCCTTCCTTCCTTCTTCCCTCCTTTCTATGTTCCCTTCTCACTTCTTTCCATCCTTCCCTCATCCTCTTTTCTTCCCTTTATCCTTCCCTCCTTTCCATCCTTGTCTTTTTTTTATTCCTTCCTTCCCCCTGTCCTTTATTCATTCATTCTTTCCCTGTTCCCTCTGTCTCTCCCTTTCTTCCACCCCCAGCTATTAATTCATTCTCTCATCCATATTCACCCCTCAGTTTTGTCACATGTTTTCCTCCTACTCTTTCTTCCCTCCGTCCTCCCTCACTTCTGTCTCTTTCTCCTCCTCCGTTCTTCCCTTCTCCCTTCTCTCCCTTCCTCTCTTATTTCTTCTCCTTCTCTTCCTTCCTTCTCTCCCTTCTCTCCATGCACTGACACTGCAGACTTCCCTCCCCTTAATCATGTTTTGCCTCCGTCAGCTCTCTCTCTCTCTCTCTCCATGTTTCCCTACCATCTCCTCTCTTATGGTTTACTTTGACAACTTTACTTTTACCCCTTCAGTACAATGCTAGCTTTATCATTGTATTCCTGCTACTCCCAAAGGTCTTTAAGCAACTTAGCGAGAGATTTTTCGAAGTGGAGGAGTTAGTACTAGCCTTCATCAACCCCTTCAGTGCAAGGCCCTACTAAAGCTGTGTAAAATCGCCTGAAGGTAACAGGAATTAACTACACTAAGATGCCACTGTAGAGGAGGGCAAATATTTTCTTCTATGTTACCTGTATCAATATTGTCGGAACAACTCTAGTAGTACTGCAGCTGACGCCAGACGATTTTATTCATCTGAGAGTAAGTCATGGGAGCCTGAGTGTTAAATGGCTCCCCTTACACTTCTTTCTCACCTGTACATTTTGAACATAACACCATATTCTCTTAGGTTTATTAATGAGGGACGCCTTCACGTGGTGGCACTGATATGAGCTGGCGGTGGAACTGCCCACTTATACAAACGCTCCTCAAACCCCTCCCTGTCCCTCGAAAGGAGAAGGGTGGACTGCGGAAAAGAGGCAACTTCGTCCTGCACTCCACTGGGTTCATGTCGACAAGCCAAGGATTGCGACATCTACTGCTATATTTTCATACGTGTTATTCACATTATTTATACAGGTGGTCCGTGAACAGCGCTAAACTGGAACCTCATCTGGTGGTACGTTTCATGTTGCGAGGGCGGCTCAGTTCTTCTGGTGTGGGCATGGGTGCAGAAGTGCAGCACGGACACAAAACGCTAACTAAGCCGCTCCTCCAACTCACGAGAAATCACCAGACGACGTGGAAATGGGGCGTTATATATGGACCACTGTGAATATCGATTTGTTTGAGTCCGTTGAGACATACAAGGGAATAAGAAAAAAATAAACTGGTAGAGATGATGTAATGTGAGCCTCCACGAACCAAGAGAACAGGGCTCAGGGAGAGTAAAAAAGGAGGGAGAATAAGAAAGAGTAGATATGAGTGAGAGTAAACAGAGAGGGAGGGTAAAATAAGGGAGAATAAAGAGGCATGGAAGCGCGATAAATAATGTTTGCCTGAAAATGTGAAGTATAAAGAAAAATAAGAGAAAAGGGAACAACAACACTTGTGAGAGTAAGAGAGAGAGGGTAAAACAAGCGAGAAGAGGCAGAGGAGAGAGATCAATGAAGCTAATGCGAGAATGTGAAGTCCAATAGATAAATAATACGTGAAAAAGTAAAAAGGAGTAAGAGTAAATACGAGAGAGAGAGAGAGAGAGAGAGAGAGAGAGAGAGAGAGAGAGAGAGAGAGAGAGAGAAATCATGCTAGTGCGAGAATGTGAAGAGCTAAAATAAATAATACCTCCACTGCTTACTGAAGGCTTGAATGATGAATGAATGGCGGTGTGGTCGACTGCAGGAGGCGGTGGTCGAGTGGTAGAGGAGTGGACTGTTGGTCATACGCTCGCAAGATCGATCCCTTCCACATTAACTGTTGTAGGATTCGATTTTCGTTAACTCTTTCAATTGGGTTAGGTATTTTTAAAACTTTATACTTGCAATCTCCAGACGATTTTGTTCTGTTTAGAGGGGATTTTTTGAACTGAAAGTATTAGATGTAGCCTTCATTCACCTCTTAACCATCAGAGATCTTTCCAAGTTAAATGAAATCGTTTACAGTTTACAAGAACTGATGCCAAAATACGTCTTCAGGATGAAGGTTATCTAACAGACTACTGTAATGTTCCATGGGACCCACCGACCCGACCTGACAAAAAGAAAATGCTTACACCAGCCTTGAATGAAACAGTCCAGGCATACTTCAGTAGGGTCAACAATATTAGTATCAATGCAGTAACATGTGAAGGTGCGTGGCGCTATTTAATGTGGGTGACAATACAGAACCACATAAAAATCTGACGGGTTCATTGGTCATGCCAAGGAAATGTAATACATAGCTGCCAGTCTGAAGATTAAATTATGCTTAACTCAGCTCTACTTAAATCCTTACGGTACCAGTGTAGCAAAGAGTCAATGATTTCTTTCTATGGAAAAATATGAAATCGAAGTTTGCCAGTCTTTAAAGTTAATCCTTGAAAATAAAGTTGAAAAATAAAGTCAGTTACAAGATTCACTCATTTTCAGACGAACACACTGCGTTAACATCTTGGAGGTAGTGTGCACAGGAAACAGCAGAGTCTTACACCGCAGGACAAAATCTCGCTTAATATTTCACTTATTCTGCTTCTCATTTTTCTTTGTTGGTTGATAAATATTCCTAAGATGAGTAAGGCTTGGTATGTTACTATTCGCAGAAGAATCTTTCTTATGTATGTGTCAGGGAGAAAAGCGACGGACAGGCTACAAATGAGAATGGAATATTAAGCGAATGTATGTCCCCCGCTATACACGAAGGACGGAAAATATTGGTTTTAACTCTCGTTTTATCGCGTCAGGGGTGTATGAGATTTTACCAGAGGGTATGTAGTTTCTGAGACACACACACACACACACACACACACACACACACACACACACACACACACACACACACACACTCTCTCTCTCTCTCTCTCTCTCTCTTTACTTTACTGCAGTCTGGGAAATATGATAGCAGTATCGATTAAATTGCTCTCATATTCAATAACTGTGGAATTATTTATACTTTAATCATACTATTTCTTTTATGCAAGAAAGAAGAAACCAAAGGCTAAGAACCGTTCCTTCCAAGAAAAAAAATATAAGAGAGCCAAATTCAAGATCCGTTCATTTCGAAATTTTACAAATATATACATGATCCTTATCTACTTCAGTTTTCATTGCTTTTGCTGCGTTGGGATGCACAAGTTGGGCTGAATTTATTTTGTGAGTGCACATGCTAAGAAAGATTAGACATCACTGCATTACAGGGCCGGGCAGCAGAGAAGCGAATGTATCTGCAATTTTAAAATTCAGATTCATGTATCGATGAATAAATGGATTATTATTTTGACTCTCCCTATTCAATTTCACTTCCGTTGGTGACAAAATCATGGATTTTTACTCTAGGCCGCTTCTTTTGGCACAATGAAATATGGTGACACCGACGAGAATTTTTGGGAAATAAATTATATCATTATTAACCCATTCAGCTTGGAGACATCTTTTGGAATTTATTCTTGCTGTCTCCAGATGACAATATTCTGCTTATTAGCCTTTTCAGACTGGACATGTGAAATACTGACTTCACTAACCTGCTTAGAACAAGAGGTCTTTCTTAAACTGCATAAGTTTCTTTTTATTTGGGAGCCAAAATAAAGAAAAGATGTCATCGCAGTGAAGGAGTTAAACTGAGATACACTAAATAAGAGAAAAATATGGCCACTACAGATCTTGTTGTTGTTGTTGTTGTTGTTGTCGCCGCTGCTGTTATATAAACTCATGTTCGGTAGCCCACCCAAAAAAAGAAAGAAAAAAGAAAATGAAGTTTTTGTAGTGAAGGAGTCACATTCTAAACGACAGAAAAAGAAAGGAAGAAAGAAAAGGAAAGGAAGTCAGGCGGGTCCCAGAGGCGGCTCTATGCGAGAGGCAAAGAATCACCCGATGGAAAAATCAAAGCAAAAACTTCCAAGGCCTGTCTGGGCAGTGGAGCGACAGGGCCAAAGGCGGACCAGGGGATTTGTGGAGTAATATGCTCAAACGTGTCCCCCAATTCCCGAGCCTCAGCTATGAAAATACCGAGAAAAATCTAGGTAAAAGCTCCTCCATCCTTCCCCCTTCCATTGCTTCCGCTTCTTCATAGTCGTTAAGTCCTATACCCCCTAGCCCTCCCGGTCCTTCCTACTCCTCCCTCAATAGTCAATGTATTCAATATGGACGGTGGGTATTAGTGCCAAAGTTGTGATATTTGGAGGTACAGTATGTAGCACGTACGAGGATTGCTGGGCCTCAGGGAACAGGTAAATAAAAAAAAAAAAGTTTGTAATGTGTGCCTTTAACCAAATATAACAATCTGGGAATAACAGGAATAAAAATGTAAACAAGAAGGAACATTCAGAGTGCAACATATGACTGACCTCGATCGATTAGTCTCAAAATCAAATTAATTCCTCCTTGCCTGACCCTCAAATTCCACTACGTTTGGTCTAAATCGGATAAAAACTGAGTTGACCTTGCCCGGTGACCATGACTTATGATTCACTGTCCTCAACTTTATACATGCCTGAAAATCGGATAAAAACGGATTAAGTTGACCCTGCCCTGTGACCTTGACCTTGGACTTATCATTCTCAACCCATCCATCAAGTTTGGTTCGACCGGGGTCACACACACACACACACACATGCATGGGCCAAGTGATACAACCGCGCTCCGTGCGTGGGTGTAAAAATACGTAACGGGATTAAAGGGGGGTTAAATCCTTCCCTTTGCAGACCACGACAGCCCGACACAGCTAAACAAATCCCCAGCAAGACTACAACGCCCACGGGAGAGATGCGAGTTATGGCCGGATGGCAGAGGGGAGATTGTGCCCATGAAGCCAGCCGTCGTAACAGGGAGTTGGGCAAACGATGGAAGACTGGGGGAAAGGATGGAAGGCGGAAGTTTTGAAGTGACGCTGTAAGTAAAAGAACGAATGGAAGTAGAAACCAAACGAAGTGTGGTAGTAGTAGAAGAGGTTGCAGCAGCAGTAGCAGTAGTAGTGGTAGTTTCAATCCCAGGTTCATCTGAATGTAAAGCCAGATGACAACCAGCTAAAGTTTCGCCTCTCCTACAGTCCGCTACTCCTTTCGCGGGAGTTCGAAGGGAGATGAGGAATGTTTGTATAACCAGCCAGTGAAGCCATTCAGTTATATTGGTGCCACCACGTGAACGCGTCCTGCTCCAGCACCCAATGAATGAAGGGATGGGGGATTTTTGGCTTGGAGAAGTTGATCAGCTTTCAAGGCAAACAGTAATGCAGGGGAAAAGGTGAAGTAATGGTGGGAGTAAGACAGAGTACGAAAGCAGAAGACAAACGATGTGCCTGAAGGAATGAAGAGATCTGTAGCTGTAAATGAGACGTCTATCAAATGCTTCGAAACAAATCTTACATGAGAGAGAATAAAGGATGGATGTCAATGTGCGTGTGAAAGGAGAAGCCAACCGAAGTGCGTGCAGGAACGATGGGATCTGTGGCTTTAAGTGAGACGTTGATCATATGTTTGGGAGGATATCTTAATGCAGTGGAAAGGATAAAAGGCAATTCTGAAGTGACGTTGTGATATAGTGGTGGATTTTGTAAGCTTAAGTGAGAAGTCGATCAAAGTTTCCGAGACACTTATCAAATGCAGGAGATGGACTGAAAAGATTAAAAGTATGGGAGGGAAGGAGGGTGTGGAAGCATGAGAGAACGTAAGGATAAGGAAATCTGAAGTAATACATGAGACGCCGATCAAAAATGTTTCGTAGTAACTCTTAGATTAGCAGCCTAATAATGATAGGAAATATGAAGTTATGCTAGGTGCGACAGAATGCCAGGATTGGTAGCGGATTTTGTCGTCTTGAATGATATCTCGATGAAGTGTTTCAAAGCAAATCTTTACGCAGGGGAGAAGATGAAAGGCACTGGTAAACATGGAAGAGAATTTTGAAGGAAAGGAGGCTAAAAAATGGAGGGAAATTTTGACGGATGTCATGGAAAAAGATGGAAGTTGATTTTGAAGTGGCCCCGGGATTAACAGTGGGTGTGTGAAAGTGTGTGTAGAGAGGATGGGATTGAGGCTTTAACTGAAAATTCGATCATAAGTTTCGAGGCAAATCTTGTGCATTGTAAAGGATGGAAGAAAGTTCGGAGGGGATTGAAGGATTAACATTGTCCCGCGGATATTGTGAGGGAGTTGCAGCACTATCCCTTCACTCTGATGACGTATTTTTTAAAGATTCTTGCTATCTTTAGACGACTATATTCAGCTTGGTAGATATTTCTCGGCCTGGACGTGTTAGATACAAACTTCATTAACCATTTTACAACAAGGCAGGAAGCATAAACCAAAATCCCATGTCACCTAATTGAAGGAGCAAAGCGAGGTATCAATAACAACGTCCAGAAATAAATCTTAATGTCAGCCGGAAAGAATGAATGAAGGGCATTTTTTTTTTTTTATAAGTAACGCCGGAAATATGTGTGTGAAAGTAGAAACCAAACGAAGTGCGTGAAAGGATGGGAAGAGCTGTTGCTTTAAATGAGATGTATGTCGATGAAATGTTCCGAAACAAATCTTAATGGAGGGGAAAGGATGGCAGGCAGTTTTGAGGCGACAGAGGGAGTAAGAGGATAACTTGAACTAGACACCGACCAAGTGTGTGTGGGGACTGGAGGGGGATGTAGTGTAAAGAGTGATGTCGATTATAATTTGTTCTTAATGCAAGGGAAAGGATGGAAGGCAATTCTGACGTGCCGATGGGAATGTGTGTGTGTGTGTGTGTGTGTGTGTGTGTGTGTGTGTGTGTGTGTGTGTGTGTGTGTGTGTGTGTGTGTGTGTGTGTGTAAACAGAAACCAACTAAGAGAATGCTGGGACGGAATGGCGGTGGACATTATGACTCTTACGTGAAATATCAGCCAAAAAATGATGACCAGCAGAATTTAAGGAAGGGAAAGCATTTGGTGTCTGTGGAAGCATGATGTGGGAATCAGAAAATAAGTTAAGGCAGAGTAAAGTGCTTGTAGGGACGGGGTGGTGGAGGGATTCTGTAGCGCTAAGTGAAATGTCGACCTAATGTTTCGTAACAAATCTTAACAAAGTGGAAAGGATGGACGGCAATTCTCAAGTGATGCGGGGAACAATAGTCTGTGTGTGTGTGTGTGTGTGTGTGTGTGTGTGTGTGTGTGTGTGTGTGTGTGTGTGTGTGTGTGTGTGTGTGTGTGTAGGGACATGATGGTGGGTAATATTACTGTACATACTAAAACGTAAGGAAATGTTTCTTAACAAATCTTAAGGGAGAAGAAAGGATGAAGGGCAATTCTAAAGTGAGCTTGAGAATAACAATACAAAAAAGCAAGAACGATAAGTAGCGTGTGCAGGGATGGGATATGGGAGATTTAGCAATGTTAAGTAAAATGTCACACGGAAATGTTGGGTTCCAGGAATTATGGAAGGGAAAATAACCGGTGTTTGTGGAAGCGTGCTGCGAAAATTAACAATGGATGAAAATAAGTGCTATATGTACCGCACGAAGGCAGTGAAAATGACGGTATTTTGTGCGCTCAGTGAGATATATGTCGATTAAATACTACGTCACGTGTCACAGTGGAAAGAATGGAAAGTGATACCATGCGAAAAGGGCGAATAAATGATGAAATAAAAGAACGTCTGGATGATGTCGGGTGTTTAAAGAGAAGAGGTGTTGCGGAAGTCTGTAGCATAAAGACAAATGCTGACCAAATGTTCCATAACAGGTAACAGTGGAAGGAGCAGAAGGCATTTTTTAAGTTAAGATGAGATTATGAAGACCGCACGGAAGAAGTCAAGTAGTTACAGGGCAGAGATGTTTGGGGTATTCTGTAACGATGGTGTAATGTCGGCCGGATGCTTTTTAACCCTTAAGAAAGGAAAGAATGAAGAGTACAATTGTTGTAGGTGACGCTGTGTGTGTGTGTGTGTGTGTGTGTGTGTGTGTGTGTGTGTGTGTGTGTGTGTGTGTGTGGAAAGGATGATTGTGAATTTTGTAACATTAAGTGATTTACTGTCAAAAGCAGTTGTTAATAAGTGGTAAATCAGTAGGTGATAGTGGCATCATGGGCTAAAAATTAGGAAAAAGATCATTAAAACAGAAGGAAAGTGTTAGTACTGACAGAAAATTTGTAACATTCAGTGAGGGAGGTGTTGAATAAACGCTTCCTAGCTAACAAATTTAACACATGAGGAAGAGAACGCAATTTCGAGGTGACGCTGAGAATAATAATAAGGTGTGAAACCCGTGCTGAGACGACGAGATAACTGTGGCGTCAAGGAAATGCAAGTCAAGCGAAAACGGTTGGAAGCTATTTCAGAACGGAGAGTGGCTGGGAGGAGAGGGAGACCAAGAACGAGGTGGAGAGTCAAGGTGCGAGAGTGTGTATGCAGTGGGTTGGGGGGGGGGGATGTCAAGGGAAGCGGGATCGTTACTGAGAAGGAGCACGAAAACACCTGGATTTTGTTGACGATATCCCCTTACATCATATGACGACCGACAGAGGAACCTGGGGCACCCAAAATGTTAAAACCTGTCTCGATTAACAATATGAGACGAGAATAAAAGTTTTGCATTATAGCCCAACTAATGATTTTATTTACCATACAGCGCCATGCAACAAAGGGTTATGATCCTTGATAAATAATGTCCCTAAATCGCTGCGTCCAAACCCATGACCTCGACCCTGATTGGCGTATTAGGCCACTAGACCCCCCCCGCCCCCTAGGAATGCCGACAAAGGTGATATTATTCGTGACTGGATGACACGTGTCGCAAATATCAGCCCACAATGACGTTTTCCTTATTCTATTCCTGCTACCTTCGGACGATTTTGCTAAATCTGGCAGAGACTTTTAGAGCTGGAGATGGTAGCTACGGCCCTCATTAACCGCCTGAGTACGAATGTCATTCCTGTGTCCAATAAAACCGTGTGGAAGCTTCAAGAACTTAAAAAAAAAAAAAAAAAAAAAAAAAAAAAAAAAGTCGGCGGAAAGAAACTTAAAACTCTGAACTGTTTCCTTTCACCTCTTTAACACGAGATCCTTTCTACGCTGAATGAAACCGTCTGGAGGTAGCAAAATTAGCTAAAAAAAAAAAAAAAAAAAGTAACTGAATGACTACGCCCACACTCCCACGACCCTGACCTGGATTGGCGCACTAAACCACTAAACCCTCCCCGAGTGCCAACAAACGTGACTATACTGGTGATGCAGTGTGCCATATATACTTCGGGCTACGACTGCGTC